>NC_044580.1:4614708-4917738 GCF_901933205.1 Camarhynchus parvulus
GGTCTAGGAATAAAGCCATTTAAGCTGTCCAAGACAACAGACTTTGTGGAGGAGTTATATCACCACAGGACACAAACTGGACACAACAGAGAGTAGCTCATGACTCTTCTCAAGAGAGCAGATGTCTGATTACTATTAAAAGAAAGGGAACTAGACAGCAAATGATCAGCTCCATTTACAAGATTTGTTTCTCTTCAACAAAGTGTGGAAAATTTCACATCATTTTCAAACACTAAAAGAAATGATAAATAATTCTGTGCTATTTACCAATTTTTTTAATAAAGACCTAAGAAATCAGACAAACAGGAACATTACCTTCAGGAGAGAAGCCATGTAGTTCCAAATGCTGTACTGCCCTCTGATCTCTGTTCTCCCTCAAACACATGCTTCTCAAAAGCAATGATTGTTAGTTAGAAAGTAATTGGAGAAGATCCATGACACTTTTTCCAATGGAAAAATTGTTCTAGTAATTTGTCTCTTCCCTGATAAGATTTTTCACTCTGTGTGTATTTTTTTCTCTCTCTCTGTGGTTTCCCTTTTGTTTTTTATGGTCAGGAAAGTTTCCATTCCAAGGACAAGTTCTTCAGAGTGTGGTGCCAACCTAGTTGAAACTACAAGCAGCAATGGCTGCAACAGTGAGTACAGTTTAAAATTAAATGACTGGACTCCACAAGGCAAGTGGAGGAGGAAGTTTTGTTATTAAAAGTGACACGTTTTATTTTTCAGAAATAACAACAGCCTAAAGCATTAGAGTGGAAGAATGGTGGAGAAACAACATGCAGAGCAACCCTAAGAATCTAAATTGTAGAGGGTGACATGGTAAGCAAGATGAGAGAAGAAAGTTGACTGAAACAGGAGGCTGACATATTGGAGAAGACATCTAAGACTTAAACAGTTGCACTTAATGGAGTTTCTATGTACTTTTAAAACTGTCCATTATACAGAAATCACTATAATTTATGTTTGAATTCTGTGAGATTTTTTATGCTTTTCAATAATGCTCAGCTAGATGCATGAGATAATCTTGGGTTTTACTACATGGGAAATAAATAAAATACAATATTTTTTTTTCACTGCACAGAGAATATGAGATATCACAGGATTTAGATGTCAGGTGATATTATGAATTTTTGATAGGGGTTTTTCATTTTTCACAGGATTTCCCCAGAGGAGCTGAAGCCTGTCTTGATTCAATAGTTACAAAATTGATATTTGTGATACATGTCCAGAATTTGGCTTGTTTCAGATGTAGGGGGAAAACCCCCACCTTTCTCCCAGCTAATACTTACTTTTCTTTTTTTTTTTTTTTTTAATTGTAACAGAACATCAGCACGAGGTACCATTGGTAGTTTATTGCCCAGGTTCCTGGCACACTATTTTAATTAGAATTAAAGAGAAATACTAAGAAAACAGATTGATAATGGTTAAAAAAATTTTTAGGCAGAGTTTGATGTACATTCCTAAGTAAGACATCTTCCTTGATGGTTTTTAATTTAGTCTGTCTTTTTCTGAAAATCTCACTACTGAGGGAAATTCAAACTTTACCTTGAATATTCCAGTTGACATTTCACATAGCAGAAATCAGGAATTTTGCTCGTCAGGTCAATTTTTGACACAAAATATTATTGAGACAGGTATCTTGGCTGAAAAAAAATGCTGCCCTCTCCAAAGATTTATTACTTTTATTCACATAAACATCTGTTGATCACACTAGTATATTATAAACCACATTTTGGTCCCTTACAGGATTCTCTTACTCAGACAAGAAGAGGCCATCTGCCATGGTCCATGTTTTTTTTTTGCCTTCACAACACAAAGAGAATGTCTGGTTAGTCAGAGGCATAGAAAATGGGAACTGAACAGGTTTTTTTTTCAACTTATTTCTAGCACTGGAGGCAGAAACCAGCAAAAAATCAGATATGTTCCCATAATGGCACATTACCAAGCAGGTCATTATATGGGATTTATAAGGTTTTATTGAAGGGAAGATTAGCTGAGAAAATTCATTAATTGAAAGGACAGAAAATTCAGAACAGAGATTTCTTATTTCTGAAAGAAACAATCTGAAGATGTACAAAAACATAGATGTAGAGAAAATCTTTTGAGTAGTCCTGCTATTTACATTTTTCTCAATAGCTGAATACTCATTTAAGTAACTTTACCCACTTTAAAACCTCATGCTTGCTTCTTTTGAGTGACAGAAGTATACATTTTGGCACTGCAAAACTTTCTATCAATTATCCCTGCCTTTTGGTACATGCATCTTATAAGTAAATATATTTGGGGTTCTCTCAGGGGTTGTTGAGCAAATAACAGCATGGAGGCAAAATGAATGTGGATAGCAAAACACTTTAATCACAGATGTTGCAATTTTATCACTTACACCATATCCTGTCACATGGAAGGCATGATGTGGCCTGGGACAGACACTCTAGTGGTTCCAGGGGATTCATCTCCACACTTCTTGATGCTGGAGAGGAGGATTCCTGGATTCTGATGCAGACCCCCCCCACCCTCCACCCCCTTTTCTGCACTATGTTAATCTCTGAAGCTTCCTCAGCTACAGGACCTGCTGAGTGTCCCCTGCAGACCACTCTGGTGGTTCTGGTTTAGCTGTGCCATTGTCTGAGCTCAGCATCAACTTCTCTGCCCTTCTGGCAGAGTCTTTATTGAGGACACATGGTTGATCACCCTACAAGTGCTCGAACACAGCAACCACTTAACCCTCCTAGGCTAGCTCAGCATGGCTGGCAGCACCAGGAATCCTATCTGCATTACAGAAATGAAACATTTCCTTTCTGTCCTGTTAAACATGAAGGTTATGCACACACAAAGGGCCAAATGTGACATTCTGGTTACGCTAAAATAACAGTCACCTCCCAGCAAGGGGCTTCTCTGAAAACTGAACCATACTCTACTTCCAGATATGTTTCCCTCTAAATGAAATAACTAAATGTTGTCCAGGTCACACCCACACTTACTAATCTTCCATCCACAGATGGCCACTGGGAGTTCACAGCTCATAATATCTTTTAATTTAAAAAACCCCATCATCAGTACAGCCATGGGGAAGTGCTGTCTGTGCTCGACTGACACCAACAGTTAATGCTCAGGACAGATATACCCCTA
Organism: Camarhynchus parvulus; assembly: GCF_901933205.1. NCBI lineage: Eukaryota > Metazoa > Chordata > Aves > Passeriformes > Thraupidae > Camarhynchus > Camarhynchus parvulus. The sequence goes on from NC_044580.1 coordinate 4,617,838, forward strand.
CTAAAGCTTGCTAGGCCAAGTTCAGGAAAGGTTTTAACTAGACATGGGAACAAATCTGGTAACTGAAGTCTTCCTTGGTACATGTAAAGCAAAACTTGTTACTTTGTTGTACAACATACAGGTATTTTCTTTTTACTACACTGAAAATGGGCCAGCTGCTTGATTTAGCATTTAGGAATCTGGTGATATAGTGCAAAATCAAACTTATTTTCTTGTCATTCTATTACTACGTGACAATAAAAGGGAGGGAAGAATTTAAAAAGCAGCAAATATATTATCAGCTATATTGAGACTATGCTGAATTTACTTACTTGGTACTGCATGCCAGCTGCAGCAGTCAAAACAGGTGACTGATGTAAAAGCATGGGAAAAACACACAGAAGCGCAAGTCTTACTTAAAGTCTCTATATAAATACAATATAGCCAGATCTTGTGTGTCCCACAATTCCAAATTTAAGAGCAAAAAACTTCCTACAGAAACTCAAAGATAGATAGACTTATTTCTAAACACTCTGGATATAAGAGATTGTAATCACACTACAGGAGAAGAGGCAACCACTATATTCTGAGCCACACAGTTGAGCAACTGAAATTCAGTTCAAGGTGGTAAGCCCAGCTAAACTTTTAGCTGGACAACATCTTTAAATAAGAGATTTTTCTCTAAGAATAGAAGGCAAGGTACTTTCACATACTTCTATCTTTATTTAACAAGTACTTTGTTACTTTTCTCTAAAGATTTTCATTGATTTTACCTAGTAAAACTTCAGTTTTGTAAATAGGGCTCTGGGAAAGTTCTTCATCTCTCTAGAAATAAAATCTAGGAAGTGGTAGATTTAATGCATCAGTAGTTTTTCTAGAGTGCTTTATATGCATAAATAGAGCACATCAAAGTAGTTTCTTTCTACATTTGGGTTGGGGTTTGCCACTGACAATAAATTGGGAGGAGCTGTCAACTCTCTCAAGGACAGAGGCCCTGCAGAGACATTGACAAAGAGAGATGGGCAATCACCAACCATATGAAATGTAACAGTGGCAAGTGCTGGATTCTGCCCCTGGGACAGGGCAGCCCTGGCTGTGTGTATGGAATGGGGAGCAGGAGGGTGGAGAGCAGCTGTGGGAAGGGAGCTGGGGTCAATGCCAAGCTGGCTCTGAGCCAGCCGTGCCCTGGCACCCAGGAGGGCCAATCATGTCCTGGGGCTTCAGGCCCAGCACCACCAGCCTGGCCAGGGAGGGACTGTCCTGCTCTGGGGCAGTCTCCAGTGCTGGGGGCAGTTTTGGGCACCTCTGTATAAAAAAGACATCAAGTTTAGAGGGGGTCCAGAGGAATGCCATGAAGGGGAAGCCTTATGAGGAGTGGCTGATGACACTTGGTTTGCTCAGCCTGGAGGAGAGGAGACTGAGGGGAGACCTCATTGTGGTCATCAATATCTCTTCACTCTCATGACCAGTGCCAGAACTCAAGCAAGTGGCATGAAGCTGAGTCAGAGACGTTTAGGTTGGATATCAGGAAAATGTTTTTCACCCAGAGTGGCTGGACACTGGAACAGGCTCCCCAGGAAAGCGGTCAGAGCACCAAGCCCTGCCTGAGCTCAAGAAGAGTTTGGACAACACTCTCAGGCACTTGGTGGGATTCTTGGGGTGTCCTGTTCAGGGCCAAGAGTTGGACTCAACAATCCTGATGGGTCCCTTCCAATTCAGGGTATTCTACAATTTGTAGAAACCATTTTCATTTTGGAAGAAAGAGGCTTTCTTCAAATGCAGAATTCCATCAAATATAATTTCCTGCAATTCTGATGTGTACAGGGGATTACAAAAAATGCAAGGCTTTCTCCCAGATATTACAGTAAACTCTATAGCAACTACAAGACTCAGTAACATTACCAAAATGATGTTTATGTTTTGGAAGGGGCTTTGACTGCAAGATGTCCATTCTTCCAGACTTCTCAGCTCTCTGGAATGAAACAAACAGCTCACTGAAGCATTAAACCTTACTTATGCTTGGTTTGCTTTAGTTGAACCAAGGTGAATAAGAGTCATTACAGTAGTATAACCATGAAGCAGGTCATCCTTTATGTCATTACATTCTCTTAACACGAAATTCCCAGTAACTATTCGATCACACCCTATTTCTCCGTGTCCGAAAAAGCCAAAGAGGGGTACATTTGGAAAAAACTTCCTAAATGCATCTGCTTCCATATTCCTTTTGGTTTTGTAATGCCGATATCCTCTGCCAACGCAGGCAAACATGAAGCCAATGGTGTTGTGCTCGGGGATGTTGGCTGCTTTGAGGCGCTGCATGGCTGCTTCTGCCGTCCTCTCATCAGCCACATCCTGGTCCAGCAGGACAGTGGCACTCTGGATCTGGGGGCCGCTGAAAGCCAACCCAACCACACCGCAGGCGTCACCCGGCTGGGCGTGGTTACTGCAAGGCAACGGCACCGAGTTAGAGCATTCTCACCAGACTGAACTGCTGCTGCAGCAGACCTAGGTTCAAAGCAGCCGACATTGCAGTGATTCTGATACCAACCAAAGTTAAAAAGCAAACCAAAGACTTCATATTCAATGTTTTTGTGTAGCAACCTTTCACAAAGAAAAACTTCCATATCCATTACTAGGTATTAACCAGAAACTTGTTTCATTCATGCCAATCTCAGTAGTTTGTGTATGTCACAGCTCTGCAATTCAACTAAAACATCAGTTAAACTTAGGACAAGCAAAGGCACTGAGGATTTATACAGTAAAGCAGGACAGCAGTCAGTAAAGGGTTTGGATTCATGTTGCTTTAAATTGGTTGGCCAGGACACACGGGGTCAAGTAGTTACATACTTAACCTTTATCTGCAGTGACTTTATTTAAGGTCAGCTCTCTTATCTGGGGCAATGGTGCAGCTGGCAAATCAGATGCAAGGAAAACGTTGCTATTAGTATGGACTCCAGACCCGCAGTGGGACGAGAGGAGCTATGGGCATGGTTGCACCGTGCTCCACAGGACGGAATGCCACGTCCTTCAGCAGCCAGGGCAGCTCAGGTGAGCTCCTGGGGCACAGCCTTGCTGTGTGTGCAGCTCCTGCTCCGTGCTGTGAGTCAAACTGAGGCAGATACACACACATGTTCACATCCCAGGCTCTGTCACAGCAGGCACTCATTTACCTGCACTCCAGAGATGAAATGCTGACTGCAATGAACACACAAAGGTATCTGAAGCTAGAAATCGCCTTTTCATTGGGTTTCTCCTAGCTGGGTTTCCAGAATCTAAATTGTAACACAGCCATACCAAGCTTCCAGCTTTTCTGGCTACATCACAGTGTAGCAGTTGTGGCATTTTTCCCTTTAAGAAATTGTTATTTTACTACTGGTAAAGGGGTAAGAACGCTATGGATCTGCAATGTTTCTCTCATGTTAAATCTTTTTCATCATTTACCTTGAAAAAAATACCTACTTCTCAGAGGTGAGTGATGTAAAGCTCTCCACTTGTCCTCCAGCCAGGATGATACTTTTCTCATTTAATGGATTGACTATTTGATGAAGAAATCGAGTAGCTCCAGTCTTCCAGGAGTTGTAGCCAAACAGAAGAACAACACGGAGATCTGGGTTATTCTTCAGACCTACAAACAAAAGCCAACACTGATCCCCTTATTTTTAAATCCTGAACTCTGAAGTCCAACCATCCTAGTTCCTCCTCAAATATTACATCACACTCCCTCTGAACAGCTCCACTTCAAATGTAACTGAAGGAACTGGAAACTGATAACTTCTCCTTACTGCTCCAGGGACTGGGAGGAGCAGAGATGCACAGTCACCAGCTGGGGCCCCACAGAAGCTCTTGGAGCCAGTGCAGAAGCTGCTGGTTCTACTCAGAACTCCACTGGCACCTCAGAGAGCAGCATCTCACAGAAGCCCACATAAAGGAGAGAAAAATCACATACCTGCTTCTGCAAATTTGCTTTCATCAAAGACCCTGTTCTTCACATCTTTAGAAAAATGGAAGGTATGAATTTTCACCCCATCAATTTTGGGAAACAACAGAGCAAACCCAGCTTCGCCCTCTTCAATTTCTTGAGGTTGATTGCTGCTTGAACCCATTGGGGTAACTACAGAGACAAAACCAAGCATCTTGTGTTCAGAGATTCTAATACATTCATTTACACGACACAGGCAGAAAGAGGTTGAACAGCTCAGGTGATATTAAACACGACAATCTATTTCCATAACAACTTATCTAACTGAAAACTGCGACTTTTTTGTTAATGTTTTGGAAAGATGAAACGTGTAGGTCCTGCTGGCTATCGATCCCACTGAAGTCAGTTTTGACATGGAGACATGGATATATTTACACATATCTCCCCAGGCACATCAAATATAAAACATTAGGAAAACAAGAACAGTGCAATACAAGCCTTCCTGACAACTTCTGCAGGCACACAAACATACTCAAGTTTTTAAGGTGTCTTATAAGCATGTGATGACAGTATAAAACAAAACTGACACAAAAATTGGGAGTGTACTATTAAAATATGGTAATGACCACACCAAATACCTTACTGATAATGTGGAAAGTGAATTTAAGGTGAGAAACTATAAAAAACAAGTTTCTAATGATAAAAGTGAAGCATGAGAAAAAGCCTGCCACAGGAGGCTGTGAATTTTCCAGTTACTGCATATTATATATTATTTTCCAGTTACTGCATATGCCTCCTGCTAGACCATTACAAACAGGCATATACCAGGATGCCCTCTACAGTTAGTCACAATATGACTGAAATGTATCCATAAATCCAAGCAACATTCAATAAGTACATTAAGGTGCCAGGGAAAGCTGCCTGCCCAATTAAATCAACCCTTTTAACTGTAACTGCAATATATGAAGTAAGCTCCACGACACTTAGCAGCAGCACTGAACACCTTAAAATTGAAGCCAGTGGTGAACAAGGGAGTTGACACCTTCAAGCTGAGCTCTCAAAATCCACACTTTTTGCTCCTACCTACAATCCCTGGGGTGACCAGTCCAAGAACCTGACATCGCTTTGGCAACAACTTTTCAAGTGCGAGAGCAGTTTCTTTACTGTTTCTTTTTCTGGCTGTTAAAATAAGAAAGCAAAAAAAACCATCAGAGAGCGGTAAGAGTGAGTTCTGAGCAAATCCCACAGACAGCCCCGTCCTGTTTAACCAATGCTGCCCATCAGTGGCCGCCCTGGTAACAGCACGCTGGTCTGTGCTGCTCCCTGAGAGCACAGGGCTGCCGGCAGGCAAACACACTCAGCGTCCTCCACAGAAGGGAAAGGAACCCATCTGTGCACATTAACAAAGATCTGTGAGCTGCTCCCTACCACAAATGCAATACTACACAGTCATGGTTTCTGCAAAACATTTCCTGTCCATTGAAACCAAACCACAGAGAATTCCCCTTCAGCTGACTATGCTCTGCTTACACCCCAGTGTATCTTTAAAGGGAAGTGAATGAGGTCCAGGCTTTACCTTTCTTTTGCTCGTGACACTCCTCGTGCCCGCTGAAGGTCTCTGCATCAGCGATGTAGAGCACGGTCTGGGGCAGCACGTGCACCTTCTGCAAAGACACAGGTGGAGGAGTACGTAAGACAGGACAGAGTGGAGGGAAAGTGGGGGCAGAAATCGAGGAGAAACTGCTCCTGCTCCACCGCCAGCCCACGCCGGTCCCCTGTCCCCTCACCAGGCTCCTGTCAGCCAGCAGATAACCAACCTCTCATTAGCCTCAGAAGTGCCCAGAGGAACTTCTGCCCACAGGCAGGAAGCTGACCCAAACCTCACAGAAGCATGAACAGCTCAGCAGACTGGTCCATGACCCTACTCCTTCTTTTAGCACTATCTAAACTCCTTGCATACATGGTTGTTGGCATCTATTGTTCACAGGTGCTGATGCTGGGAAACAGTATAGAGGCGCTTCTTGTCCCAGTTGGTTTAACACTGATCTGCTGAGGCCTGTCTACTGCGAAAGACCCTGACATGAATCTTTGTGTAGTGAAGGCCCAGCACCGGGTTAATACTGGAAAGAAATCCTGCCAGGCAGAGAAGAACTGCAGTGTTTACTTAGTGTCTCCCAGCCTAAGAGGATTAACCTCTTAACAAGATTGCCGCGATGAACAGATGTGCCCTGAACCGCAAATCCTCGGCGTTTTGATCGATGTATTAACACGCAACACTTGAACTGTCAAAACCACCTGCGCCTTCGAGCACGTCCCTTTTGCCGAGCGGTTGGAAGAAGCGCGTTCAGCGTTTAAACGAAGGCGCCGAGTTCGCGCCCCTCAGCCGCCCCTCGCGCCCCTCACCTCGAGCTCGCGGGCCAGCGCGCGCACCAGCGCGTGGTTCTCGGCGGGGCCCGGCTCCAGCGCCGACACCCACGCGATTCGCTGCCGCGTCCGCAGCGTCCGCCGGGCACACTCCCTCCATAGCCGGCATACGCTGCAACACAACACGGACACACCGCGTCGGCCGCACCGCCCCCGCCAACCGGAGCCGGCCGCCGCCCACCCCACGGCCCCGGTCCCGGCCCTTACCAGGCGGCGCGCAGCAGCGCCTTGGTGGGCAGGAAGCCGAGGACACGCTCCACCACCTCGGCGAGGTTGGCGAGGACGTAGCTGCCCTTCGCCGCGGATTCCATGGCCCCGCCGCCTCCCCGGCCCCGCTGCCCTGCGTCACTCGGGCGCCTCCGCGCTTGAGGCAACTTCCGGTCAGCGCGAGCGGCCACGAGCCACGACAGTGGCGCCGCCTGGCGGCCGGGAGGACCCGTCCCGCTCTCACCTCCCCCCTTCCCTCGCGCCCCGGGCTCCAGCACGGACACAGCGCTTCGTAAAATGCTTTTTATTCATAAACTTGATGCAAGTTTACAAATTACTGTACATTGCCAAGGAACTCTGCCAGAAGAAATGGAACCCAAACCGAAGCGCGCGCCGCAGAGCGGAGGCCGGGGCCGCCGCAGCCCCGCCGTGCCCGGCCAGCGGCACAGCCCCGGCGCTCGCCCCGCGCACCGGGAGCGCCGCCAAAGCTCGCCCAGGTCGTTTCTTTCGAGCTAAAAACTGGATCTAGAAGCAAATGCACAAAGACCCGCGGGCGCCTGATAGAGAAAAGAGCACAAGTTCGATAGTCAACTAAAAAAAACCCCATAAAAACATGCTTCTGCACTTCTGAAAGTGCTTAATCCATGGAACACACCCTTCGCTCGGCCCCGAGGAGTGCACAGGCCTAAGGACTAGTACTACAACCAAAATAAGACTCAATTCCGGTAAGGCAATGAAATTGTGTAAGTACACAGACCCAGACTCATCTCCTAATAAAGAAAGAACAGTTCCCATTAGTCTTTCAATAACAAAACCACCATCATGACTATGGCAGCATTTCTTATGCCTCTGAATTGGATGACATGTTTTTGTACTTTATTGTAGTTTTTATATAAAAATTTTTCATTCATGGACTTTCATCTCAATTTGTGCCAATCACTTTATAAGTTCATTAGTTTAGAAATGATTGCAACAACCCGTTAATAAAATGGAACACCTAAAACGGTTTTTAGTATTTTAAATAACTTCAAGCTTCATACTGTGGCTCTTCTTGTTAAGGAGGTTGAGCCAACAAGTAGCAGGAACAGCCCAGCAAGTTCTGACGCCCCAGTGGAAGTGACTAGTTACAAGGTTTTATTGGCACAGCCTTGCTCTGCATAAAAACAAAAAACCAAAACAAAATAAAAAAGAAAAAAACAAACAAAAAATTAAAATAAGCTGAACAAAGAGCATCTTTTCCAATAAACAGTTCATATTCTCATACAGCCATGAAAAATGTTTAATGACTTAACATACATGTGTTTTTCCTATATCATTAATTTGGAAAATACTACAAACGCTGTCATTTTAGACCAGAAAAACTACTGTGATTTGCAAGACCTGACATTTCCTAAAACAGTATTAAACAATGTATTAAACTTCTTGGCTTTAAATGAAACAATACAATGCAAGTCTCTGCAGTCTGCATTTTGCAAAAAGTAAGAAATACACAGAAGTGTGTGAACAACTCACTCCTATTGTATGATCTTTAGTAAGTTGATAGCCTGCTGCAGGGAGAGTTTATGCTTTCAAATAAAAAAAGGGAGAAGGGAGGGCGTGGCCCAAATCTGTTTAATCCATAAGAACAAATATGGTAAAGGCCCAAACTGCTCAGTCCAGATGCCTAAGAAGAGCGGAATGGTAAGGCTGTAACTTATACTGTACGTGTCAGTTGACAGATTATCCACTAACTTATCTAATAGCTAAAGTCCTCAGTACAGCTGTTATAGGGGCACTCATAGCTTGAGTCTGTGTGTTGGAAAACATAAAAAAGAGCTTGTTTTGTTGACATTGGTCCAGGTATACAACAGTCCTCAGCATTAGCCATCTTCTTTTGGAGGAGTGTACCAGCCTGTGGAGAACAGAGACATGTTAGGTACCAATGCTGCTGTGTCCAGAGCATCCTACTCTTCACCTGGGAGATGGAACGTAACCTGCCTCAGTCCTTCCATCTTAAGGCAGGCCAGCTCAGTGAGAGCCAGTGCCCTAAATGTGAGTAAGTCAGGAAGTCAGGAGTGGGAGACAAACTGTGTGTCCATATACCAGGATCTGCCCTGGTATTTGGGTGTGCACACACAGATTTGTGTGGCAGCAGCTATCCTGAGCTGGACAAGCTGAACACCAACAAGGGGAAGCTGCTGGAGGAGGAACATTGCTCTAACCAAACTTAACAGAGGAGAGGTAAGATCCTCAAGTCTTCAAGCTACTTAAAACATAGACATACAATCATGACTGCACTGGGACACTTGTATAAATCCCATTTTGTGTAGAGTTAGGCATGCACAAGCAACCGAATAGTTTATCCTACTTCTGCAAATCTTACTGTAGGAATAAGCTCAGAAATGTCAGTTGAATAACCAGTCTCCTGACATAATTTGGCACGTTTAACAGCTGAATCATACCTGATCAGGTGTGCACTGCTTTTTCTGGAGACCTCCAGAGCTCCAATCTTAATTCTCCCAGCCCCTCTTGTAACATTTCCTTTAAATGTGTGTACAGTGACTACAAGGCCTATTTGTGCTGTCCCAGAGAGCACGTAGCAGCTCGAAGCTTAAGACACCCTTCACAGCAGCACTGAGTGCTGTGAATGCTTTGTGTTCAGCTCCTGAGGCAGCACTGATCACTTGCAGCACATACAAGTAAGCAGCCATGCTGGCTTTTGTAGCAAACAAAAAGAGCAAAAGGCTCAGTGAACGGCAAGATCAAAATACTGTAAAACTGGAGATGATGTTGAAGTCATTATCTTTGATCTTCCTCCCAGAGTACAGGTGTTCTGTTCCATGTTAGCAGCAGGGAAACTGAAGTGCTCACTGCAGTCACACAAACACTTTCACAATAACCTCAACTCCTGGAGGACACTCTGTACAGCCCAGAACATCACAGAAGTGTAACTGCACTGACTCCCTCATCACAAGACCAGAGCACCAATTCTGCTGACTACCTTTATGTAACATGTAAGCTACTTAAACCCTCTAAAGCCTCAGGCTTCTCATACTGCCACAGTAAATTCAATTATACCTGAAGCACTTGTACACTTGTTTTATGCAGCAGAGAGACTTTAAATAGAGTAAAAAAGTTCACACTGAAACAGTTTCCCTATTCTATTGTACACTTTCCCAGATAGTACACCTCACTTGGACTTCTTGTATTTTTTAGTCTCAGGTCTTTTTGCCCATTTTCTCTCTTCATTAATGATTATTTCCACTAGGTTCTTGACACATTGAAACAAAATCTTTCAGGGAAAGGGATAAACTCCCAGCAGATACCTTGCCAATATTAAGAGTCCCTAAAGCTACAGTAACAATGAGGTTCCTAGATCAACCGGCTGGACATGAAATGCAGCCGCCTCACAAAAGCAGCAGGCACACACAACATTCAAGTAAACTGGAAAAGTTGCAATGATCATAGTCAAGTTATTTAAGCACTACTGTTCTTCTAGTGCAAGAAAAAAAGAAGGAAGAAACATTTATGGTCTTCCCAAGCCAAAATAAGACACTTTGTCACTTCAGGTTTCTCTGGTGGCAAACACCAATTCCCAGGGTGCTGTGCAGACAAGAACAAAGAGGCAAGAACATACATACCATTTTTCTCATGTATTTGTACTAGTGACTTATAGGACTGCTGTGCTCTTGCTAGATTATATTGATTCTGAAAGGAGAAAAAAACTAATATAAAAACCTGCATCTAGACATGCAAGACTCAAAACCAGTTCTAACAAGGAAATTCTACAGTGGGCTTAAAAATAAAGTCCATGCACAATGTTAGAACATTCCTGGCTTTCAAGATTCCCTTCTCAGAGCCAGAAATTCCAAATCCTCCCAACTCTAATTGTCCTTCCCTCCCCTCCCTTGCCAATATAAGGATAGCAAAAGCCTACCCTGCCCATCCCAATGCTTTATCCACCTCATATGCTTGTAATTACATAAAAAATATTTAATTGCCAATAAAATACTTATACAGGCACCAGACAATTTGAAATGCATATATATATATTTGCAATAGCAATTCTGTCATGAAGCATCTTCTATGCAAGTCAGGAAATAAATGGAAGCCCATTGTGTAGTTGAGAAACACAGCACATTTACCTTATTGGCTCCAAACTGTACTCTGGCTTTTCCTTTGACTAAAGTGGCATTGATCTGCATGATGACTGATTCTATTGAGTAGGCACTGCTCCAGCCCTGGAGGAGGAAAGGAATGCTAACATACAACATGTACTCACTTCTTGTGCTCACCTTGCAAATCTGTTTTGGAACACATGCTTTGGCATTTTTTTTTCCTGCATTCCAGTTTCAATTACTAATTTTCAGTTAACATTTATTTTCCACAGATAATCTGTAGAATTATATACAGTCCTAGTACTAAGAATTCGTAAGAATTAAAAGACTGAATTACATTTCCAAAATACAGCAAGACAGGAACAAAAAAAGCTCCATCCTTGCACCATTGACACATTTTCAGCAATGTCACAACAGAAATTACAACTCCTTTGTCCAAGAAGGAGAAAAGACTGATCTCTAATCAAGTCAGTTCAGTAAGTTGTAAGAATTCTGCTCATCTCTGGCATTGCTTTACCTTCCAGAACTCACAAGAGTTTCTGCCAGAGCCTGCAAGTAAGTTACTTCATTAATTTACTTATTTTAAAGAGAAAATCACTCTGTCTGGACAAATCATCTATGACTATAATAATCTGTATTCCTCACTTCTCCAGAGCTGACTTTATGCAGTTGAAGAGGCTTCTAGAAAAGAAAACAACTTGTCTTGCTCCCCAGAGCTTGCTCCCCACACTGCCTTCCTCACAGGGATTCTGAGAGCTCCAAGCTGACCTGCTCACACTGCCTGCCTCTTCCTCACATCTCCTGTAAGCCATCCAAGGCAGAAAAGAAGATCTCAAACAAGATCAGTGAGGCAAATCTTATGGGACTGAGGTTTAATTCCACCATGTTTCTTTTGGAATGTGTAATTTATTCCACATAGGGATTCTTCAACTCAAGAGAAGCACCTATTTTCATTATTTTCAGGCATGTTTTATTATCCACATAATAGAGCTCATATTCACCTGTTTAGTAAGAAGTTCCATGCATAATGCACCTCCACCTAGGACATACCTAGAAACAAATGTGAAAGAAAATATACTTGACATCAGCAGTTAGTAAAAAAGTGCAAGTGCTCACAGCACTTTAAGCTCTTGCCAGCTTTTTTGTTCAATTCTTTGTTCATAAGCTGAAATGCCCTTTAACCAGTAATATATTGTAACTAGTTAGCCATGTCATACTTGGGCAAAGAAAATTAGCATAGTGAGACAAAAAAAGCTGTTTCCTAACTGGACTTAGGTTAAACCACTGACTTAGCTATTCTGTACAACTGCAGAGACCATGGAAAAAGGGAAGTTACTTTTTATGGCTACTCTACATATACATGGTATAGATGTGTAGCTAAAAGAAACCAGTAACATCCAGTTGTGTAAAGAAGTTCAACACCATTTCAAACAATGCAGGTGCACTTATAAATAACATGAGATAATAACCAGATCTTTTCTTGCTCTTTTTATGTAAATACCTTTTTTAAATTTCAGAAATACTTTATCCATTGTGCTTACTGGGACTCAGCAGAACACCTGAGCATGACAAAACCTGGACTGAGGGAAGAGAATTTACCACTGCTAAAACGTATTCTCCTCTATGATCAAGACATTTATACCTCATAGATCCATACGACATTCAGAGGGAAATGATCATTGAAAAGTCATCCTTTTTTCATTCTAAAAAGAAGTCTGAGTACAATCAAATTAGAATCCAATGAATTTTCTGGTGTTTGGGTCTGCTTGTTTAATATTGAGATAGCAGCAGCCCTCAGGAACCCTATTTAACTGCACTAACAATTTACTGAATTAAAGAAGAATACATGACAATTCAAGTCACATAAAAACCAGCACCAGCTATCACAGACTGCATTTTCAAAAACAGGTGTCATTTCCTGTCACCAGGAGATGCATAAAAGCCTTGGAAGGTGAAACTGTCTCTCCATGGATATATACAACTCCCACAGACAGCATTTCAACCATGCTTTAGATGACATTTGGAGTGTGTTTTCAATGAAATTTTATGGTTTTGGATTAGCATTCAGGGGATTTTTAAACAAAAACTTTATGGCAGTGCTACCAGCAAGAGAGAGACAGGTAAGACTTGACAGCAAACTTAAGGCAACACAGGGATCAAGATCCATTCAAAGCACCAACCCAAAGCACCCTACAAGTGGAGAAGGAAGAGCAATGTTAATCCCCCACAGAGGTCAGTTCTTACACATATGGCAAGCACAGAGTTTTTCAAGGTGTAACATTTTTACCACAAAGCACAATTTCTGCAGGGCAGCTCAAACCTACCCTCCCGTGAGCACAGGAGACACCACTCGCACAAAGGGAGGATCAAAAGGGAAGTTATCCTGAGAAGAATAATAAAAAAAACAGGTTAAGGAAAATACTGTGACATTGCTTCCCAAACAGAAAGTATTTCAACAGCCTTATTTGTCAAATCAGATTTGAAGTACTACAATTTTTCAGTTGTGTAAAAATTCACTTTCCATAGTATTGGCTAAAAAGCATTTTTTTGGGAAGCTTCAGAGGTTAACTTAAAAGTTTTCTTTTCCCACCCTTTTTTTAAGGCCACAGATCCATTATTACCCAAGTAACAGCTGAGGGTCATTTCAGTAATCTTCTATAGTAAGCCTCAAATTTAACTGCAGCTTTTTGTCCTATAGACACTTACCTTAAAAGAGAAATTGAGTAAAATGTATTCTACGCCTTCTTTTTCTTTTAAGACCTGAAGATCACTATGCAGTGGGCTATCAGGATCAACCCTGTAAAAGCAGCACGGGGGAGACCATAGATCAAGTTAATATTTTCAATACCTGTAAACAGTAGTTCCTCTTAAAGACTTCCTTTATGTAATTGTAGTTTACAAATTGCAGTTTAAGGTGAAATGTAGGAAATTATTGCTCCTTTTACCAAGTAAAAACTTTGCCACAAGATCAGCATAAAAGCTTGCTGCAACAGACAACATTGCCAATGCTATCAAGTGTTGCTTAAACATAGCACAAAATAAGCTGTTTATTTGGAAAGAGCAATTTTAATTCTCTTCAGTTCAGTTGTGTTCAAATAAGAGGGGAGAAAAACAGGAAGACTGTAGTCATCTTGTTTTCAGCACATAGTTAGTGAATCCTTTATGGAATATGTAATTGTACTTCTGCATCAGCTGTTAAAAGTAATCTGCATCAGCAGAAGTACTAAAGCCAGCAGCTTCTGCTCAGCAGAATTTCAACAACTGTTGGTTCCAAAATGCTGCTGGTTAGCAGCCTGGCCATTAATGCAGACCCTACTGGGATAATCCCAATGGGTTAATCTGACACCTCATCACTTTTAAATAGAAGAGACTAGTCAAAAACACCTGCAGCAAGCCAAAAGCAGATGTTAAAGGGACTGAAAGGCCCTTAAACCTAATCCTCTACTACAGCTGAAGCTACAAAGTTGTAAGATCTCATTTCAGAACTTCTTGGGCAGGTAGTCCCCATCCTACCAGTGTGAAATTATTTCAGAAAAAATCTTCCAGTGCTTAGGAACTTCTCATTTCAAGCCATGGCTTTTGCTGGGCCAGCTCAAAGGGACTTGTTCTAAGTAACAATACTGTTTTTTCCTCACATGGGCTCTTTCCTCTGAACATCTACCCCTCAGCTACTCTGCACATAATGCATTTGTTACCAGACATTTTTTGCTGCAATAAACAAATGCAACACTTCTTTTCTTAGACATTCTGGAAGGCATTTGCTGCATGTACTCTATTTCCTCTTTTCTGAAGGCAGAAAATGAGAACTGTTCACAGCACTTGAACAGAGGTTTCAAATCACTGCACATGGTTTGAGCACTTGGTTACAGACACACTCAATAGGAAAGGCCTCCAATAACGTAACACAGATTTCTCTGATGTGTCATTCCTGACATTTTCAGCCTCAAACCCTTCACATGCCCATGATTACACTAAGAAGGAAACAAAACTATTTCAGCAGTTGGTGACCCAGGTTGCACAAGTCTCACCCCTAGGACAAGGCAACAATTCCCACACGCAGGTCAACTGTGCTGAAACAGCCTCTGTCCTTTTCCCCCAGGACATCTCTGAACCCAAGGGAGCTCTTCCATCCACTGCCAGCTGCTGCAGCCACCCAGCACAGTCTGGGTAGGCTCCTCCTTTCTTTAGGGTACTGTATAGGGATGCCAGCAGATGACCCTGTTACCAAAATAATTCCACTCTAACACCTCTAGGATTAAAGTTACAGCACTATGGATGTAAGAAGGTGAGTTATGTGCTGCTTTTCACTTGGTATACTAGGCAATGACAGAAGACAAGGTACATATAATTATATAATTCACATTTTTGTGATAGCTAAAAGTTTCAGTCCTGTGTGTCTGTTTAACTATAGAAATAAACAACTAATGACACTCAGTTATGTTCTTTTCTACATCTTAAGTGCAACTAGAAGCTGGATTTCCCTGTCATTCAAAACAAAAATAAAATCAATGCAAAAATTCTTGAAAAGAATTTTCATCATTTAAGGCTGCATATTTTGGAGCAGTTTTAGAATTGAACAGTAATGACACTTCATGCAATCCACATAGCACTGGCAGGGAGAAGCAGGTCTGTCTTTTTGCCAGCTCAATCACTACTGGTCCATCTCTAGACATTTCTATGTATCAGAATTACAGCCACTAATTAGTGGCTACAATTACACTTACTGTAATACTACAGTAATGGTGATTATATGCTATGGCATATAATGTAATGGTGATTTATATACTATGGCTAGAGATACTCATTTATCAAAAGAATCTCTTCAGCAATAATAAAACAAGATTGTACAGAACACATAAAAACTTTATTAACTTACTTGAGAAGCTTAACATGCCATTCATACAAGCTGTCATTTACCAGTTCCACTGAATATATCCCTGTAGAAATATTAGATGAATTAATTATGCACTAAAAGTGTAGATAGAAAACTTAGCAAAACCAGTCTTTGCTTTAAATTTCAATGCTGTCAGCAGGTGTAAGGAATGGGCAGGATACTGCGGCACATCCTTCCTCCAGTAGCAGATGCACTTCTGAGGAGCTACAAGGAAAAGGTGTTTTCACTTCTATTAAAAAATTCCACATTAATCAATTTTTTTCTGATACTTAACCATTTCACCTTCAAACCTTCCACAACAACAACTCCAGCTTTCTTATTACTCACCGTATTTTACACCCAGTACACCACTAACATGTTTTTAAGACACTTCACAACACAGTGTGTGTGTGCAGCAGTGTGTTTCCCAGGTTCTCATCAGTACAGACAGACCAGGACAGCACACAGGACAGTGTATGCAGTAGAAACCCAACAAAAAGGAGATACAGCAGTGGATGAAGCACATTCCCAACAGCTGACTGAGGAAGGCAGAAAGATGCATCTAAAGAATGGAATGGTCTGCGGGAGCCAGCTGGTGACTTTCAGTGGCCTGTTTGTTTTAAGTATGTTAAACAACAGTTGTGCAATTCATTTCCCAGGGAAGGATGGAAATTATCTGCCATTTTCTTGTATATTCAAAACTTCCTCTCTGCATAAATTCACAAGCAGCTTTGGAAAAAGCAATAAATCTTTAACCACCCAGCAAGATTTAGAGCATGGTATCAGTCATGTACAGAAATTAAATCTCCTCTTTCACAGAATATTCATGCATATAGACTAACCCACTATTATTAAACTTGTTACCTGGCCTAATATTTAACAGCATCCTTGTTGCTGACCTAATTATTTGGAAGCCACATACAAATCAGGAACTTGCCTAGAATTTCTGAAGGCAATGCAACCACCAGATTGCAGTCACCACATTCTTCCCAAAGAATGGGGGATATTAATTTCTGAGTTTTATTATTCTAGCATAAAAATAATCTTACAGTTGAAGCTTATAAGCATTAGTACTTGGAGTACATGTGACATTGCAAGCTGTCCAGACACCCTAATTTCTAAAGCATTTCAAAACCTGGCACACAGGTTAAAGCACCCATGCTTGCTTCTCCTTTCTGAGAGCCACTAACAAGTGAGTACTGCAGCCAAGAGCACAATTTCTAATTTTTCTATGTCTAAAATAACAATGTAGGCCTGAACACATACTCACTGTGCTATCCATGTCCCTTTTAATCAGTAGCTACTTCAAGGACATGGCATCTGTTAGAGGAGCAACCAAAGGAGCTATTAAGGCCTTTTTCCAATTCCCCAGATCCAAGGACACTATTTTCTGAACTGACCTTATTGTAAGTCACAAACTGTAAGAATTTCAATTTGTACTGCTCTGATGTAATAACAAAAGGGTTGACATTCAGAACTCTGCTCATTGTCAACTCCCATTAATGACAAATCTATTCCACTGTTGTATCCAGAGTATTTTCTTCCACCTGCATCCAAGTGGGAGCAAACAATACTTATTACAGAGAAGGTAGTAAGTTACAGTAAGGCTCCTGACACCATGCTAAACAATGGAAGATCACGAGACCTTCTGTGGGAACACAGAACATCCCTCTGGCTGTCCAGGACGGCCAGGACCCCTGCCAGGGGGCTCAGAAGCCCTGGCATGGAGCCCAAAACACCTGTGGGTTCGATTACAATCCGTGGAGCAAATTACCAACCTTAGATGAAGATCAGCAAGCCACAACAGTTTAGGTAGAATAATAGTGATGCTATCACAGGGTGAAAAAGTAGATTTTGGGGTTTCTATAATGGGGGTTCAGGAGGCCAGATGGAGGGATCTGGGTGTGTCCAGCCTTTCTCCTTCTTCTTGGCCCCCATCTTCTGCTGTGATGTTGGCACTTACAGATTGGTTTAGAGTAGAAGCTCACTGTCTAACATAGGTCATAGGTATTGGAAAGTAATTGTAAATATTGTACATGTAGTTTTTAGTATAAACACATAACACCGCCCTGGGGGCAGGCAGAGTGCCTCTGTCTGACCTGCTGAACAGACCTCGGCAGGACAGGAGAAAGAATTTTATAGATAAGATACAAGAAACAACGTTGAGACCAAGAAATGAAGAGCCCTGACTCCTTCTTCAAGTGCCAGGCTATGAAAAGGGACTTTTCAATTTTTCTCGGGGTCACTCTGACCAGCTAGAGACCCTGCCAACCTTCCATCCCTTTGTTCACTCACTAAGCCTTGAGCCCCACTCCTGCACTCCTCCCATCATCCTGAGCCTCCTGTTCTTAGCCACAGTTCCTGTCCCAGTCCAGCTCCAAGGCCCAGACACTTTGCCAGCTTCCCCAGCAGGAAGAGCTGTACCCCAAGAGCTGTACTGCATCTAAGGCAGCAGCTGCAGGAGGGTTCTCAGAGACAGAACATCAGTGCAAGACACTCCAGCAGCCTCAGGCAGCCGAGTTCTGAGCCAAACAGCATCTGTGTCTCCTCAGCAGCAGCAGCAAGGGGGCTCCAGGTCTTGATACAGAAGCTACTTAACAACACCATCCAAAGCTGAGGGAGGGTGTTTGGGGTTTTCTGAATAATCAAGGGGATGTTATTTGGAAGTAATTTATGTGGTTTTTTGGTAATTTTGACAGTGAGAGGAAAAAGGTTGCTGTCAAAAATAATTTAACTTACTAACAGCAGTTTTAAATTAAGGAGAAGTCCTTAATTTAGGAAAGGAATCAAGGTAGGTTCCTCTTGCTTAAATACAAGGTGGGGTGGGGTTTTTATTACTCAAAGGTGATCAAGTAAAAGAGGTGATCAAGCCCACAGAACCGTGAAGCAAGCAAAAAAGTAAGAAATTGAAATGTAGATAGAAAAACAGTTCTTTTCAAAACAGAAGCAACATCTTACTTAGGGCAACATTACTATATCAAAAAGTAAATCCCACACAGACTTTGGATAAAACCAGGGAATTGAAGTCCATATCAACTATATCTGAATAAAACACCAAGCTAAAGATATGAACAGAAAAGATTTCATTTAATGTCCCCAAATTCTTTGTTTCTTGCCCTCCTTTCCCAATCCCTTAAATTACATTAAGTCATTTGTGAATCTCCAATCTGATGTGTGGAAATGAGATAATCTTGTTTTACAGGACTTGTGGCTCCCATTATCTGAACAAGCTAATGAAACTAATTCACAACAGAGTATCTTAATTTTCTGGAGTATTTTTTGCTTCTGTCAGCTCATAAGAAAATTATTTTCTGTTTCTTTAAGGGCAATTCTTCCCCTAGATTTCCCAGGTAGATAAGCAACTTTGCTGCTGAGAGCAAGTTTGCAATCTTTTGCTTGAACTCCAGCAGTTTTGCTTCATTTGATAAAGGAAAGTAATTTCTAAAATAGATACTACCTTGAATGCACAGCTCAAGTTGAAGCCACTGTCTTTTAATAGTACTTTTTTATAAAACAGTTCAACAGAAAAGAAAAAAAATTAAAATACTATTGCTACAAGTATTATTCACTTCAGAACTCCCAGTGTTCTACAGTCAGTCCTAAAAACATGCAACCTCATGAAAACTAAATAAAGTGATCCTTACCTAACTAAAAATCAGCCTTAGCCCTTCTGGCTTGTCTTATAAAGAAATGAAAAAAGCATTAAATCACCTTGCAACAGTCACAAGAACCTGGAAGTTTCACAATAGTTCCCTTTGTGCATTAGTAGGAAGAAATTAAATTGAGGGTAAAATGGACCATGGGGCAAATACTCTAACAAAAATATTAAAAAGCCAATTACCCGCCACAGCCTGTGCACGTGGTGACAGTTACCTAACAAAAGGCAGAACTAGGCTATGAAAGCAGGAGTTTTGTGCAAAGGAAAAGAACCAAGAACATAAATTTACTCAAGGTCTAAGAATAAATGAAACCATAAGGAATGAATCCAGGCAAGTTTTATAACAAACAGCATCAATTTACTGGCACAATGTAGTAAATGTGTCAGTAGGATGGTGTTTCAAAGCAGAATTGCCATCATCTTTGTACTGTCAACCTCCACTTGACACTACTTCATTACCATACTTTAGAGATCAACATGAGGCATCCAGCTGCAGTGTTTTTACATATTTCCAAAGTCATAAGCTCTAAGTTATGCACTCACCCTTTAGCACCTCATCTTCCTGTAAAGTTTAGCAAGATCTGCTCTTCCTCATAACTCAGAATATGCTTTCCTACATCAAGATCAGTCTTTTGCAACTCATTAAGACTTGTTTATCTAAAGCCAAGAAATGGCATTATTAGAGAGCCTAAACCCTCCCCCCAAACCACAGCTAGCCAGGGGCCCCTGGCTGACCCCAGTGGCACCACCACATGACTGAGCCCCCCACAGCACTCTTTACAGTCTGGTTTGTTATAGCCAGCCTTAGCACTGATCACCAAAACAAACCCTGAAGGTCAAAACCAGGCAGTAAAGCACCCCCCATGACTTCACACAGATCTGCTTCCAGCTCCTCCCTAGACCCACTATCCCATTCCTTCCCACACAGGTGGTCACTGGGGCACACTGGCAAGCTCTCAGTTGCAACACAGCCAAAAAAAGAAAGCTGCATTAGATCAACACTAGGTCACCTCATCAAATTTATACCCCAGACATTTTACCACTGTTCCCAGCACTTCCACACATGAAACAATTGACCTAAAAGTTAAATATGACAAATCAAAACAGGAACCTGCTGTCTCTTCATCTCTGTTCTTTTACACATGATTACAATGGCATTGTCAAATGAAGTTTAAGTCCACTAGAAATAAATATGGACACAGGTCCAGAAAAGTGAAAATGTATTTAAGTTTATACTGACTGCCTAATTAGACATTCCTCCTGTTCTCACCCTGGCCTATACCAAGGTCTGACACCTGGCTGCAGTGATGGAGTTGTCTATTTGGCAGACCTAGAGGAATACAACTTGCCCAAAATCCATGTAATTTCTATTTCTCACACAGTAACACTCAGGCAATTCAATTTGCTGAATCCTTTGCTGAGCTACGTTAGCTACAGCTCCTATAAGGAATAAATGAAACAGCCATCCACTACCTCAAGATAATCACTGCTCATTACTCCAACTAATTTAAAATACAAGCTTGTTTTCCACTGTAATTCACATCATTATTGCAAGGAATAGATGTTCTGACTTTTCTCCACAAATAAACTACTTTATGTAACAAGAGTATACATAATGTATCAATGTATTTTTACATATGTGCACACACAAACATGCACTTATATACAAACACAGGACAACAAAACACAGAGAAGTTAGCAGCAAGTATTTCCCAAGAGAATTCATTTAAAGTATATTTTCAAAAAGGGAAATCTGAGGCATTTACCTGTTTTATAACTCTGTGATCTATATATATCCCTGAGTTCTTTCATAAGTCGATCTGAAGCCTGAACTGACCCAGAGACTGCACCCTGAAATAAACAAAAAAGACTCCAAATAAGTGAAAAGTAGTATTTGCAAACAACTTGACATTACTAACTAGAAGGTATTAACAATATATTAATTTCTGTATGAAAATAGGGTTTCTGAAAAGTGAAAATATTCTGGTGAGCAAAGTCTACCCCAAAGAAACAAGGCCCTCCCTCTAAAGAACATTAATATATACTACTAAATGCTATAGGTGATACAAACTTTTAATCAAGGTACAACAGGTATTTTTCTGTAAAGGACCTAAATCTTTGGCATTTTAATTTCCAAGATGGATGCAGTGTATATCTCAGAGTGAAATATTTAATTTTACATTCTGCTTTTACACACTGAGAAGAAAAGTAAACCTAATCCTAAGGGTGAGTTTCTACACATAAGGTTTTATTGCTTTCTCGGACGTATTTTTTATTTGGTCATTGAAAAAGGTACAGGAGTTGGTAAGTATCCACTCTAGAACAGCAGCTTCCTGAGGAATAAGACCAAGCAGTGAATTTAGAAAACGTGGAACAAAAGCAATATTTATTGCAATTGAGTGAAAAAAACCCAACATCTACACAGAGGAAGACAAAGGTATGTAAACCGTAAAATACAAAATATTTTTGTGACTTGTCATAGTTCTTGTGATTTATGCAACTATGGCAGAATCTCATTTGTTCCTTTAGAGCTCAGTTCGGTACTGCTCAGCACCTCAAAGTGAGAGAAAACTCAAACCAATTTTCCTATATGTTACGTGATTACTCTGCTTGTAAATCCCACCCAAAATACCACTTTCGGTTCAAGAGTTTTGAAAAACAGAGAGATAAAAGATAGCATTATAAGATTTAAAATACAGAATAGGAACAAAGACTCCAAATGAGCTAAGGTAGTTAGCACCCCAAACCCTGACCCTGTGACACTTGGGTTTTCACCATCAGTCTGTTCCCAAAGGCAGATTATTCCATTGGACCTTTGCAGTTCCCTTCTGCTCCTGTTCTTCAGTCACTGCCACTGAAATACAGGCTAACATATGGAGCTCATGAGCATGGCTGGGGGGAGAAACCATGACAAAAAATGAAACTGCCCCACTACCAAATAAAAAAGACCCACCTAGGATAATTCAGCCTGTCTGTATCAAGTACTAAATAAGTAAGTTGATGAGGCTGCTTTTTTACTCCATCTAAAAATTCAAAGGTTCTTATTTTTTCAGTTTCCTTCCAGACACTATGAACACCTATAAACATATCCTTTTTGGACACAAGTGTCAAAACTATTTCTGGAAGAATATGAAGCAGCTCTGACCATTACCTAATACCCAAAACATCCTCCCTGTTTGCCTGAAGTCCACAGTGATGTTTTATATTCTACAAGGTCTTAACTGTAGGAACAAATTACTTCTTAATACAAATTAAGTATCAGTAACAGTTACTTGATGGTAAAGCCTCCACATAGTCCTCTGTCTTCTCTGTCCAATAGCATCAAATAATGCACTTAGACTTTTCTTTCAAGGCTATTCATTTTCATACACCTTTTGATTTAATTATGCATATTTCTGAAATTCCACTAGTTTTTCTTAACAGACCGGTATGAAGGATGAACCTTGTAATTAAACATGCAAATAACAGGCAACTCCTTTAATCTGATTAAACAAAAGCTACATACAAACAAGGCTTCAGACAAGTAATTTCTCTACTTACTGTGCTCCTCTCTGTGGAGCAGTATCTGAAAATCCCTTTGAGAAGGGATTTCTCAAACACCAAGTACATGAAATTTTATGGGAAAAGGTTGTTTATATGCAATATCTGCATATTACTACTATTTATGCCCACTATTTACAGATTAGCTGAAAAAGGAAGCATTACACTTAACCAGTTAACACAGCAGTATTAATTACAATTCTTTGTAGAGTTGCTGTGCTTTGTGAGCATTAAGATTAGGACTCACCAATATGTTGAGTCTGGAGGAAAGACATTTCATAGACAAGTGTCAAGATTTTGGTTTTCTTCTGAGCAGAGCTGTGCAGATCCCTGCCCCTTCCACTGTACTTCTTACTAAAAGAAGGAATTTTCATACAGTTTCCACAGATTGTCAAGGTATAAATATAGGCAATTTAAGAACAAGTTAGATGGTCAAAGACATCCTGTGGAAAACTACCTCTTTCATTGCATCTCTATTTCCATCCAATTAAACTACTGAATTTCTATATATAATGTTGGAAGTTCATCTTGGCAAATAAAAATTTAAGTATCTTCTGTACTGGAGACATTTAAAAATCAAAGCTTAGCACACCCACATCCCCCTGACTTCCATTATAACTGCTGATAAATGAGGTGGTATTAAAGGAGTTAAGCTGTAGTGTGTGCAAGCAAGCCTCAACACACTTTGTCTTTGTCTTTACCCTTTTTCCCCCAGGGGTTTCTGGTTGGGCTGCTCACTCCTTATATAGCAGCATTAAATATAGTTACACTTGCTGCTCTAAAGAATCGATGGACTGCAAACCAGTAATCTACAATCAGGAGAAAGAGGATAGCAAGCTTAACTTAAGGAGTTTAGCACAGGGGCTTATTTTATGTGCTCTGAACTACCCTTGGAGGAACTTGAAGGGGAAGGTAACAGTTAAACCTGATGGTAAACCCAATGGCAAACACCAGTGCTCTGAAGCACGTCTTCATTCTGGTGTCACTTGTGGGATTTGGAGCCACTGTAAAGTGCAGTTTAGAAGACAGCACAACTTGCATCCTACCACTGCACCATACAGAGCACTGAGGTCAGTTTTGACTACAGTGATACTAAAATTAAAAACTTTTTCCGTAACTCAGTACACGTAAGTTGTAATTTCAAAGACTGAACCCAGATATAAATAACAGCATCCTTCTGGAAAAGTGGGACTTGACACTCCAAGGGAGATAAAGTTCCCATTTCTCAAATTGTGACAGTAAGATTTATAGTTGCAACTGCCTCAGACATAAGTGGTCAATCATGGGATCTGATGGGTATCTGCCACATGGGGCTGATGCCAAGAGCAGGAAGGCAAAGCCATTTCATGTTTAGTAGTTAAATGAGCTGCAGGACCAGACCCAAATGACTTTTTTTTCCCTAATAAGTAATCAAATAGGCACAAAAAGTCTCACTTAATCATCCCATCCTGTACTATGTTGTGGCTCTCCAGAACAATGAGCAGGTAAGCTGGAGAAATCCCTGCTGCAAGAGGCAAACATCTATGCTGACAGTATGCCAACTGCTGAGAGCTGCACATAACAGAAATACCTGATGCAGGAATTCTCACAGCCAACACTGCTGGACATGAAAAATATTCACAAGATGCACCACTACAAGCCTGTCCTGTCCTCAAACTCTTCCCCCCAAGGATGAGCCACTGTTGGAAACAGGAACCTCGTGGGGCAATGGGACCAGCACTTGCCATTACCCTGCTGTACTAAGGCCACAGAGACATCAGGGGTTTCTTTTCCCCTTCCAACCCTCAAAATGCACCCACAGCCTGCTCTCCCCCACAAGTTATAGGGGATAGGAGGTGCAGCTCACTGCAGTTTTTTATCCAAAGATCTGATTGTTTTCTGTCTGATCAGGAAAACCCTGTGAACACATCAGAATGCTACAGGAAACCTCTTCACTCAATAAATTTCAGAAGATTTAGCCACAAGTCCAAAGATCACCTGCTGAAACAAAACATGAAAACTTCTCCGAGATAATAAATTGAAATCTAAAGTAACCCAAAAAGAGCTAAAGAACATAAGTTCCATTTGTTACTGAACTTTCTCCATATTTGCACAGAAGCACAATCATTCCTAGAAGTTCAAGTAGTTTCATACTTCCTTCAAGGATTAGACTAAAAATAGCAATGACACCTTAGATTTCATAAAATCTGAAGATGAAAGTACAGACATTGGAGACTTCTAAAGGGAAGTGCTTAAACTCTTCAGCATGAAACAGGAAAAGCTGATAGCATTATTTAAATAAGAAAGGCATTAGTCTCTGAAACAACTTTGTGGGGAGAGACCTCTTAAAAGCAAGCAGCAGCAAGTTGTTAAATATTTGAAGTTTATGATTCCAGTTCAAAGACCTATTTTAACTACAGGTAAGCAAGTGGTTCTTTAAAGTTATTACAATGTTAACAGGAGGATTCATTCTTGCTCCAAGTTACATATTGTACCAAAAGCCAAATTTATTTCCTGATGCCAGCAAGAAGAATAGGAGTAAGGATACTGCCAAAGACAGAACTCATTTACAAAATTAGTAAATACACATTCTTAACCTGTACAACACACATAAACCCTAAAAACTCCTATGACAACATCTTGAGAAGCAAAAAAATGTCTTTAATCTATCAGGAATAAATGACAATGGGAGTGCATGCACCGCTTTCCCATGAACAAGCCTTGAGCATGATCTGTAACTCCAGCCTGCACTGCAGCCAAGGGGAGAGAGGACAGCCCATGGACCTGAGCCAAAGACCAGGGAAAGGAAATGAAAAGTCTTCTGGCTGCACTGGGCACCAATCAAAGCCCTGTTTTATGCTGCACATTCCCTTGTCCAACAAGCAGCATGTAAATGGCATGGGTTTGTTTTACTGGCCTCTGCCGAGGAAACAAAGTATCCCAAAGGGCTAAAAAAACAGACCAGTTTAGCCACTGCATTTAGGTTTGTGAAACTCATAGTGTCCTCTAAGAAACCCAGTTGTGAGGGCTGTACAGATTTAAATTTTGCTTTGTGCTAGGACACTCAGCAAACAACTGCTTATAGAGCATGGTTAAGACATTCTATCAGAAGCCCCCTGTTTTGGCAGCATGGAGGACCAATAAAGTGCTACTGGGATAGCTCTTTCCTAGGTCAGTAGCACAGCTACAGCTTTTGGTTCTCCAGCACCTAGGAGTAAACTTCCACAAGTCCTTGGAGAAATTATTTCAGCAGCACAGCTATTTCTGGTGACCCACAAAAATACCACAGTTCCTCAGCAGCAGCTGAATACCCTGTTCCCTGCACTCAGCTGACCTTGTTTATGCACCAGCATCAACGAGAGTGTCCTGGCACGAGAAACAGCTATTATGTAAGTTGAATCTGCTGTTGTCAAACAAAAAACCAGCAGTGTTCATTTCAGCTCCACTAAATGTGGAGGGAAAAAGCAAAAGGAAAGGCAGTATTGGCCAAATAGGAAAAGAATAGATAGCAAAAGAAAATCTGCACTTTTAAAGGGTTTTCTGCACCAAGGAAGAATGCTGACACCACAAAAACCTTTTTTCTGTTCTACCACATTTTAGATGATTGTAAAGCAGGCCATGCCTTTCAGGCTGCAAGAGGTTATATTTTCCTTCCTATTAGGAGCTTGAGTTATACACACAGAAACACACAAAACCTCACTAGGCATCGTCTCAAACTGTGAACATTCAAGTTTAAACAAAACCAGTAAGTGACTGTTGTGCTTATGGTTACTCAAGTCTCAAAACAGGACTTGACTATACAGCCAAAGCAGTTTGGGACCTTATGTTTACCTGTTTTTAAACCCTGAAATGCCAATCAGGTTTAGGTGTTAAAAATTTAAAATCCTGTGGATGAAGCAGATCATAAACAGAGGTATTAAATTTCATGTTTTATACATTTTAAGCCTCTATGAAACAAAAGCTTTGATTTCTTTGGGAGTCAGGATAAATAAAATTAAGGCTGTATGACATCATCACACTCTCCTGCATGCACCTCTGAGAAGTAGAAGCCTCTCTGGAGCCTGGCACTTGGGACAGAACGTTTCTAAGCCTCTGGAGAACAAGCACTTTTTCTAAAGCTGCCTGCTGCCAAGATCACTCAGAAAACAGACAACAAAGCTGCAGAGCTGATGAAGGCCCTTTACTTTATGCATGGCAATAAAAAAACTGCACAACAACCCGCCACCCTTCAGTAACTTCCAGGTGACACAGCTATCACTGAAAAACAAACTCATGCATAAAATGGATTTAAAGCACAGGTTTGCCAAGTATTTTAAGTCACCCATGATTTTTAACACAGGCAATTTTAATTATGGCTTTAGTTTTTTTACTTAAATACGGGTTCAGCAACAAAAGTCAAGCTCAAAGCCTGGAGGCATTCTACTGATTCTGCAAGCAGAACTAATGCTTGTAACAAAGGCACCAAGCAAGAATAGAGGGACAACCCATGGATACTTCTGGAGATGAGCAGGTAAACAGTCAGCTACAGGTTAATTTATGTCTAGGTGTATAGGAGTGGGCTTTCTTTGCAGAAAACCATCTCTGTTTTAAAGTCAGAAGTACTGCAAAGAAGAAACATGGAACCATTAACTCACATTTAAGTGATCTTGCCTTTGATTTTTTCTGATTTTTTCTAAGATTGCAAGGTTCTCTTTTTCAATGCCTTCATCCTCAGATTTCTTCCCATCAACTGGTTCCTCCTCCTTCATATCATAGTGATCCAGATCTTCAATGTCCTACGAGAGAGAGAGTAGTTAACTGTAAATAACTGTCCTGTGTTCTTCATTCAATGAAACCCTCTCCAAAGGCCTCTGGGATACAGTCACATACTGCACAGCACTATGGATTTCTGATTGTTGGGTGCCATTTCTATTTTGTTCTAACTTCACCCTCAGCCAACATAACCACTGGAAGTATAGAGAACCTTCATAATACAAATGAAACCCAAATTCACAACATGTTTCTGGTCACAGAAACAAGTACTACCTTTGCAAGAAGATAAGACTGTAGAGAATTAGCTCACTGAAGTAGGCAGCAAACTGGACTAGAGAATCCAAAAGTACCCCAAGGTAGGGTGGCTCCAAGATGTTTCTAAATGGCCCTTTTGCAATTAGAATCCTACTATACTACACTTCTCACAAGCAATTAACCTATCTGGCAGGGCTACAGCAACCCTTCAAGAAAGTTAAATATTAGAAAACTATGTGTACTTTATTCAAGGCTAACATTTCAGCTAGAGATTAGATGCAGTAATTTTGGAATCAGGACATAAGGCAAAATTCTGTGGTCAAGCATTCTGATCACCCAAGCCAACACTTCAGTTCCATGTTCTAGACCAAGGCACTAAAACCCCTCCACTCTGTATCTGAGATGGGCTTATCTTTGTGGCAGAGGAGCACTCTGAGCTTCAGACAATTGCCTGAAGGTGATTCAAATGCAGCCTGTGGAGAGGAGGGGAAGCATGTAAACACCTTGACACGAAAAATGAAGCACTGCAGCAGCCACACCAGCAGATTTTGGTTACACAACTACCAGATACACTCCAGTATGCAGAGCTCTGGCACACCTGGGGCTGCTCTCCATGTGCCATCTGTTTGCACGGCAGGAAAACCCACATTCAAGGATGTCCTATGTAACAAGAAATACACCTGGTGCATCTGACAACACTGTTTCCTTCAGCTGTAACAGACTTCAGACTGAGTATTCCTCAAAATGCTCATGTTTCTCCAATAACAGAGCTGAGGAATTGAAAACTGCTTCTCCATCTAGAACTGGGACTAGATTACAGGTTACAGATATCACTGGCACGCACAATGCCCCCTGACAGCTGATAAATAATGGCAGACCATTTCTCTTTTTTACAAAGTAACCCAAACAGAATGCAAAAGGCTACTCTAGTAGTCTGCAAGCAATCAGAGCCTTGTGCCAGCAGGACATGGGACATAAGAGCAACTTTACAGAAACAACAGCTCCAGCAAATGTAGTCTGGATCAGGCTAAATATGGCTAAGAAAGGCTGCTACAAATTAATTTAAGACCTTGGTAGCATTGATATTTTCTCTAGGAAGATCATTTATTCAGAGAGAGTTGTTCATTCTTACTAAACCTTAATTAAAAATCTAAATCTGAAGCAGTCAGAACAGTTCTACTATAGCAGTCTATAGTAGTGTAGAAAGCAAGAATCTTGGAGCTATTCTAACATGTAGCAGATGCAAGCAAAAAGGGTGACTATTACAACTAAAAAGCTCATTAAAGAGAGCACCATGTTGCCAGACATGGACATAAAAGTTTAGTGTGTCTGTTTCGATGTCCTTCCAGTCCTTTCAATTTATTACAGTCAAAAACTAGCTCACCCATTTAATGAGTCAGCAAACTGATTTACTCTTAGCAAGTCTGCTTCAGTTTGGGAGGCACTTCCAACTATATCAGAGCCAGTTCACATGCTGCTTGAAATAGGAGTTAACAATGCAAAAACTTACTGATTTGGCACACAATGTTATGTATTGTTTGACTAAAGCACAAACAGATGTCCAATTCTCTGTATCCAAGTACCTCACAGCTGAGATCTAGGTTTAAGAAGAAAATTTCACTAGGTTTCTGGTTGAAGGGAAAGCTGACATTCAGGTAAACATCCAAATTTTAATTATCTTTTCTGTTGAACTCCAGGGAGGTTACACGTTACAGTTTGGTTTAATTATTAGTCAGACATTGCAGAGCAAAATGACAAAATTCTACTAGATTAGGACAACAATCTCATATATAGACATACTTCACCCATATCATCTTCTTCCTCCTCCTCTGATGTAACTTCTTCTGTTGTTCCATTCTGCAATAAAACAATGAAAGTTCTGCATAAATTTTGCATACACTTCTGGCTTTCAAAATCAGCAAGTCTACTCTCAAAGAGAAGCAGTAAATGCAAAAGTTACTTGTCAAACTTCAGTCCTTTGCAGATAAGGGTAAGATGCATAAAGATGCTTTCCTGGAACATGAGAGTGAAGAGACTTTTTCACGAAGCAAAAATAAATAAAATGTCTCAATTAATTCCAATTAAGTTGTAAACAGAAGCTTTTAATTCAGGTAAGGAACATCCTATTCTGAGACACTGTCAAATGCAACAAACACATCAAGTGGGTTACAACCCACCATCCCTTAAGCATGAAATCAGATCATGGCTCTGACTAGAATCCGTCTACATGCTACACCCCTAGAAAGAAAAAACTCAATGAACTTTAGACCTCTAGAACTCAATGGATTCTTTTTCTCACTACCTAGAACTTCCATGCAGCCAGAAGTATCATCATGTAGCCATTGCTATTAGCCTGTTTGAGGAAATATCAGAACAATACACTGAGTTAATTTTTATGACTTTCTCTTTCAGGATACCACTCCAAGCTCAGGAACTCTGCGCTGCAGAAATACTCAGGAGTATTTTGATATGCTTGTCCTCTGCTCACTCTTCCTTTGGCAAAGAAGTAATGACACTGCTCTGACAATATATGGGACCAGATGAGTCTTTGGTCAGAGTTACTAAGGCCCCTCTTATTTCACTTGAAACTGTCTGACATTTCTGGCTAATAAGAAACCTTCCATGAGTTTGTTTTGGAGTTTCACAGCACATGTGAGACCCTTCACAAAGCTACACCCTAACAGCACAGCCCATTGCCTTACAGCTGCACTGCTGAGTGGGTGGCTCAGAGAAAGGACCTATAGGATTACAATTTGGCATGTGACCAAAAATTAAGCAAGTTATTTGTCATTACTATAGCACTGTCACCACAGGAAAGCATCTGTTACTCTAAAGGAGTATTTTAGCAATCATGTCATCTTAATGTGTACAAACAAAAGAAGATCCCATAATCTTATTAAAAAACAGAAAAGAACAGCTACTATCAGTTACCAGTTCTGTTTTCAACACAATACAAAACATTTTGGTTAAGAAGACCACCTCAGGCCTTCACAATTCTTAATTTTTCAAGTGCACAAGAAATAAGCAAGGCACCTCCCTATCCAAAGTAACATATGGCCTTGAAATCCCATGTCTCTGCAAGGGATTGAAGAAGGAAAACATCAACAGTAGCTCATCCAAGTACACACTGTGAAACACATACTCTTCAACAAAGAGCCAAATATTTCAGAAAAAGTAAGTTTGGGAAGCACTCCAAGTGCACAGAGATTGGCTTGAATAGTGTTTAGGAAGGAATTAAACTTGACAGCACTGGTATCACATACACACCTTACTGTGATACAGAAACTTCAAAGGGAATTGCGGAATATTACCACACCATTATTAAATGGATTTTGCAAATAAAATTCAGATTGAAGACACTGTAATGCAAAAGTGCTTCGTATCACAGTTCTGGTTTACACAAGGTTCAATCTTTCCCATTATCTTGTTTCTTGGAGTTAAAAAACCAACTCCTTTATTGGCATAAGAAGGTGCCCACAGCTTTTTGATTTACCTGTCCAGCTGGCAATGGCTGATCTAACATTTCAACATCTGGATGCTGAGGAAGATTATATAATCTGCAGAGGTCACATATTAATCGCTTCAGCTGCTGAAGAAGCTAAAAACAACAAAAACACATGGATAAGTTAATTTAAACCAAAGCACAGGGAAATATATTTAGAATTTTCTTCACACATTGATATTGAACTTAAGTCAATGTACAGCATTTAAATCTGCTAAGGCTGGAATAAAATTTCCTCTGTAATATTTGCAGCAAAGTCTCCACAACAGAAACTCAAGGACATGGCAAGCTAGCAATGACTTCCATTCATCTTCCTATGTATAAGAAGAAAGCCATGAGTAGAAAAACAATTTTTGGTCTGACAGCATCATCTATTCCAAGCATAGCTGTCTGAGCCACACATCACTATGGAATAAGTAAATGGTCACATTCCCATTTCCCAGCTTAAATAACCAAGGAGGAACAGTCTGGTTTTCCATACCCTGAATTCCTTCACAGGGCACACCAGAGAGGCAGCAGAAGCAGGACCAACCCTGTCCAAGTCCCAGGAGCCAGGAGGGCTCTGAGCTGGAGCCCAGGCACTCTGCTTGCTGTATCTTGTGTCAGGGTGAGGCACAATCTGTTACTATCTCTGATTTGTGTTTCCAACCTGTTCCACTGATTGTGCTCTGTTAACTGCAAACTATGCACCACCTCACACTCACTAATGTAAGGCAGAAAAAAATTTACTTCTGCAGAAACAAACATTAAGTTTGCTCTTTGATCATCAATGAAGGTGATTTCTACAGCTCTTCACTTCCTCTAGGCAGCCTCAGACACCTAGCTAAGGCCAAGGCATGAAATACTATACTACTGCATTTCCTACCTTTCCAAGGTCTTTGCACAGCTACGTCAGGAAAACAAAAAAAGGACTGCAAAATCTATTTGTAAAAGGGTCAACATCTCATCATTTGCAAAATACTAACCTAGATGAAGCTTGCAGAAATCATATATCCATTTATGGACTTTTCTTCCCAAAACCAAGGAGAATTTGTCCTGCCACTTGTCAAGGACAGCATGCAAGATAGTAATTTCTGCACACACACTCCAAAATACTTGTCTAAAGCCTTGCCATTGGCCAGTTTAAATACTGCCACCTTACCCCACTGGAAGTGAAAAATTCAGTCTATCCAGGGTTAAGAGCTCATTTCCAAGCCCGAATCACTAGCAGTGATAGGAAAATATTGCCCTTATGCTATCTGAAAGCTTTAGTGCTTTTCCCTTCTACAGCAGAATTCAACATTGTGCTTCATAGGAATGTTATTTATCCATCTGAGGCCATGAACTGAGGTACCAGCCTGCATTAGAACACTATCACACCAAGTCTGCTGTTTCTGCATCATTCAGGATAGTCAACCCAACCCCAAAATAAAGTAGATAATCAACCTAACTCAAAAATAAAGCAGATATCACCTAAAGGACTGGGGCACCACTCTTAGGAGTATATACATGAGACATAAAGTTAGTTGCCAAATAGAACCACAGGTCTTAGAACTATTATTTTTGGTATGTGCAAGATGCTTAGAATTGCACTGCCATACATTTTGTTGAGAAACTTTTTCTCTGCACAAACATTGCCTCATGGAGAGCTGGAGCATAAACCATACAATTCCAGGAGCTGTAATTTTTTACACAGAGCCAATAATTTGTTTAAATCTTCTGTGAATCATACAAAAATAAATCTAAGCAGTGGGGGAAGACTGCCACCATTGGGCTGGTCAGTTAGCACTGGCCTTGGAAAAGCAGATGAATACAGTATTAGATGTGCCTTGACAGAAAAACAGTAAGGACTGGAGAGTTAAGAACTGCTTCCTGCCCTGCTTCCTTCACTCCCCCCCTCCTCCCCACAAATAGTCCTGTCGGCTGAACTGGAATTCAGAAGGGATTTTTGCAGCCAGGACGTGCCACACTGTAAGCTTCCCTTGCTTCTGAGCACAGCACCACAAGCAAGGAACAGGAGCACCCTCAAAACAACAAGGTGCTGGCACAGCCTGGGCTGACTTCCAGCTGGGCCTGACAAGGGCCTCCAGCAGCTCTTCACCTTCTCATTTCCACTGCACCACAGATCACACCACTCCGTGGCAGCTTATCAGCCTTGTGGCAGATCAATTCTGGTGTGCTTCAGCACCACTTCATCATGAAGGGGAAGGCAGAGACCTGCTGAGAGCAGGGATCCCCTTCCTTGGCAGGATTCTACATTGCAGGGTTAGCTTAATCCAACTCATACTGCAGTTCATTTTTATAGATCAGCTGCTTTATTTGCAATCAGTGTCTACAATTTGCAAAGGTGGTGGCAGAGCAAGAAGCTGATCCTGTCTGTACAACCTTTCCACCCTTCTTCCTTATTGCTACATTTTTCCTCCAGAGGAATTAATTTAATACCATTGATCTTTCTGCCATGGATCACCATCACTGTTCTCCCTTATCCTCTGCTCATCTGTATGAAAAATCACAGGGTAATTTGAGCTGAAAGTCACATCTGGAAGACATCTGATCCAGCCCTGTGCTCTAAGCAAGATTTGGTATGTGTTGGTATGTACATGAACCGACTATCAAAAGGGAGAGTAGATTTCTGTCATGTATTAATAATTTAAATGTATTTCCAGGGTAACTTCACAGGCTTGACTAATGTAAAATGCATGCTTAACACACACACTTGGAAGCTACTGCAGAAAAGTGAGCTATCAGCACACCAGTAGGTCCCCTGGAATACAAACTGCCTAGAGCACAAAGTAAACAGCAACCAGAACTCCTAACCCACAGGGTAAAGGAGTGAGGTCAATAGGTTGCAGAAGGGAAACCCTCAAGTGACCAAACACAACACATTTCTAACCTTGTGAAAATTATTATAATTAATATCAAAATAACAAAAATTACACCAGTAGAATACACAGCCTCTATAATTTTTAATGCTTCAGGAGTTCTGAGAGCTTGGTGATTCTTTTGGACACAATAATGCTGGTTTAGAACACAAACACCTCTTGGAATTGTGTTTCCTATCTTAATGTCCTGCACATCCGAAAACAGTTTAAAACAATTTTTTCTGAAAAATTCCTAGCCTACACTAGGAGGCTTTTTTATGTATGAAGATTTCTTCCTAATGTAGTATGAAAGCATTAACAATTTTAGGATACCTTTGATGGTATTAATATCCTGCTGGGCTCACTATGAAACACCCTGTTTCCTGATTATGAAGAAAAATGAACTTAAGAAGTGCAGTTTAAAAATAAAAAGACTTAATTATTCTGTGTGTCTCTACCTACACCCACAATATCTATATAAAAATAAATGCATCAATAAATCTTAGCCTACCACTGAGAAAGTGCTGAAGAAGGATACAAATGGAAACAGAGGGAAGCAGTAATTGTCACTTGGAGTGTGGCCACTACTTGGTTATCAGGTACCAGTGACAGTACCTGGCCTGGCCTCCCCCACACTCAGCAGCCCTGGGCAGCTTCAGACTAAAGCAAAGTTGATTCCTGCATTTTGTCTCTGACTCCCACTGCAGAAATAGCTGCTGCCACACTGGGAGTTTGCAAGAGACAACATGCTTCCCTGAAAAGCCTCCATGTGGGACTTAATCTAAAATATTAGCACAGAAGCAGTGTATTTCAAGACAGCAGCTTACCCAAGCTGTAAACATACTTATGCCAGGAATTGTGTACTTACTTTTGACATCTTTCATGCAAATTTAAGGTCTAGAGTGTGAGAATAAAGCTGCCTCTCTGAATTTCAGCCCATTTCCCTATTATCTTTAAAAAGCAAACCTCCAAATAGTGTAGAGTTATAGTTAACATCTCATGAAATAAGTTTGAGGCTTCAGACTCGCATCATGTAACTTCCATCATATTAAACAGAACAAGGGAAATCACAGTAAGATTTCTCTTTTGCATAGCACAGCCACTAGAAGGCAGATGGCAGTTTCATACTTAGGAAATCTAAAGCATGGCTGATTTTCAGAAGGAAATTCAGGAGACACTAGGGGCTGAAAGAACTCTGTAGCCTCTTCATCTGCTGACTGAAACTTGCCCAACGTTGACAACCAAGCAGCTAAGCTGTCCAAACCTGAGGATATCCATGCTGATCACATTCTTAATAACCTTTCAACATTTTTAGTGTTTTGATGAATTTTCATAGTAAAAGCAACATGCTGGTGCAAGGTAACTAACACAGTTTCAGACCCACAGAAGATTTTCCAGGAAACACATGTAGGATTTCAACATCATAAATCAGTTTCTGTGTTACCATGTCAAATGACAAGGCTTCCACACGTCAAACATTTATGCCTGAAGAGCATATTCTCCAACAGCTGACACCTGTCCCGTGTTACAAAGCAGGTAGAAAGGGCAGTAGAATACCAAAGGCTAAACCAGGGTACATGTGCCAGCACTGCTTTTAGCACAGCTGAGCTCCTGCAAGAGTCCTATGCCTTCTTCCATTCAAAATTTGACTGCTCCAGTAACCCTGAGTTTAGAGTAACATGGCACTAATGATCCTTTACCTGCAGTAAATTAAATGAAAGCTAGTTTGAAACATTCTAGATCATTGTAAATTAAACTAAGTGAATTTTTATGAGACAGTGATAAATTAGAAGCCTTTGGATTTGTACTCCTCTATCCCTTCTTTGCTGCAAAAAGTCTCTGTGTGAGTGCTCTATGCCATTGAAAGGGAGGGAATTCTATGGGGAAGAGTTGAAGAGAGAAAAAAAAAACAAATTAAAAAGTCACAAGCCATGTCTTTGGAGCAAAAAAAGAAATCAGATTTTGTAGTGCAAGTATTTGTCTCCTCAACCACTCCCATCTGCCTCCACCTTGGCACAGCACAAAGCAGGGTGGATTCCTGAGAAACCAATGGGCCATCACAGGTGTCTATTACATCAACCCAGCAGCTTTTTCACACGGGCAAGTACAATCTTGATAGCAGAAGCTGTTTTCTTACCAGCTACATAAGCAGTCCGTGTGCATATGCAATTCAGCACAGCAAGTCCCATGCATGTTTACAACAAAGCTTTCCAGCCTCTTGCAGGCAGTTGCACACAGGAAATACCTCGTTCAGAACCTCTAGGCTGAATTTCAGCCACACCAGCTTCAAGCTGCACAATCTTCTGAAAAGTGTCTTTAGCAAAAAGCTCATTTAGCCAGATTTTCTGCTACTGCCCCTTTCCAGGCAAAGCTTAAAGACCAAGATTTATAATATTCTTCTGAATGTAGTTCAGTCAAATCATAGGTTGAAGTAGAAAATACAGAGATGTACATGTTGTGCAATCAGATCCAACAAAATGCATGAAAGCCCTAACGTCCCTTTACAATTGTTTTTAATTATGGCAAGGCCCACAAAGACTCACTTTTATTAGTTTCCTAATTATTTTTGCTAGAAGTCAAATGCATCCTATCTTCAGATGCAAACTATCTTCAGAAAAAGACACTTGTACATTTTTATGTAAGGCTGATAGGTATCCCAGATGAACATTATCCCAGGAAACATAACAAGTAGTGGGTTTTCCAAAGAAACAACATTCCCAATTTTTCCCAAACCAGATAAATACTAAGCACATAATCCATGCAATAAGCAGTATTCTGATTTGTTTAGTATGAATTGCATTCATGTCCACCAAAATAAACACAAAATGTTAATATCATCTATAATAAAGATCACCTGAGTTTGTCAGGATGCTGCAATACCCCTTTTTGAGGCACAAACTGCATTTGTACTGAAATTTATTTCCAAGCACTATTCAAGGGCAGTTTCCTAGAGAGACTAGGAAATTGATTTTTATATTCATGTGCCTTTCCTCTGAGCTCCCATCACTACATGAAAGGGTATTTAAGTAAGATACAATGCTTGAGAGTTTTCTGAAATACAAAACAGCCATCAGAATCTGTATACAAAGATTTCCTTTAAGTAGCAATTGTCCAAAGTCACAACACTGCTTAAATGTATCAGTACCTAAGAAACATTCTGATGGATGAGAAGCTCTCAGGTCAAGTTTTCTTTGAAAGAAGGAAAGGATTAAAGAAACCAAGAATCCTTGGTATTAGAACAATGGTTTGGAGAATATACATTCTCAAGAGTACAAAGTTTTGCCTCTGCAATTGATTTCTGTGCAAAGAAAACTCTACAACAGCTGTCTTATTCAGCAGTTTTAACATTTTCATCCAGTTCACTGTTTAATTATTTTCACAAAACATCACACTAATTACTGGGGCTGAAACCTTACTTTTTTAAAAGCTTACTCTCCAAAAGAAGTTATATTTTCCTTCTTGCCTCAAATCTTTTGGATTACTTTTGGCTCCTAAGCTTTTTGGAAGAGAAAGTTGTGTTTATAAAATCCCCCAAATAACCCTAAAACTGAACTAGCTGATCTTCTTGTTAATGTGACAAAGCCAAGTAAGTACACAATCTCAAGTAAATGTCCAAAATAACCAAAATATTTCACTCACCAGAGTATTGCTCTTCTTAATATCTTCTAAACGCTCTAAGACTGAAGTCAGGTTTGGGTCATCTGATTCTACAAACCATATTGGTGATGAAGAGGGGTAAGATTCCTGTTTAAAAACAACCAAAAAACAAAACACAAGACCCAACAAATAAGCAAAAAATCCCAAAGCTTTAAAAATCATTTACCCCCAAAATTCCATAACACAGTGTTAATATCGCCTTTAATCGTACTCTGTGGCAGGTAACACAGAAGCTTTTAACACCACATTTTTAGCTAATGCAAAAGAAATTGAAAGAAATCCAGCCAACTGGTTCTTCTAGTATTTCAACCTATTTTTGTCTCTCAGATGATGGATATGCATGAGAAACAGTGCTGAAATGTTTAAAACCTTGGGGGCAGGTAGGGCAGGAGGGAGAAATTTAAGAATGTGGTATGGGTGATAATTAGCCAAAAATGGAATCACAAGTAGTACATGTCAAAGAATAAAACTGATGCTGATTTTTCATAAAAACACAGCTTCCTGCCAAGAAAAGTTGTGAAAGGATAAAAGCTGGTGTCTTTAGATTTCCTCCTCAAACAGGATTATTGAAACTCTTCAGGCACCAACCCTCAGCCAAAAGCAATGCACCTTAAATGCCCTACCCTGGAGGACAGTTTAACTGGCAGATCACAGTTTAATGACAGATAAAATGTGTCATTTTATCTTTGTACCACCAAGGCTCATTGAGGACGTTGCACTGTTGAAGACCTCTCATGCAATACCCTGAATCCAGGAGAGCTCACAGAGTAACTCCATTCCATCCAGAGTCCCACAGCTGGCAGGCAGGTGCCAGGACACAGCCAGGTAACACCAAACGAGCTCACAGGATTACAAGTGTGCTCCATTTTCCACAACAAGCCATGGTTTGGGCGCATGGAACCCATGGAAGAGATGTGACCCACAGCTGCTCATGGGTGCCAGAGCATGCAGCCCTTCCAAAGGGGCTTGGCAGACCCCTGCTACAGAAAGGTAAACAGAAAGCCCTTGGCTCTTGCTCACACATTCTAAAAACTGAATTGTTCTCTTCACACAGATTTGGTAAGATTGTGAGGATGGAAAATGCCATGTAGTTTCCAACTCAACAGTAAGTGTCCCTTCGTGTCATTGATGTGTGTGGATTTTACTTGTTTTGCTTTAGTTATTTAAGGCATTCTCCACTTCTCACTCTTTCAATTAAATTTTAGTAGCTGAGGACAAATTGCTGAACCTCAGTTTTATCACCCAGATATTATCTTCATATCCCCAGGTCTTACAAAATAATGAAGGAATTTTCATTCATTTCCCTCATTGCAGTTGAAAAGGGAAAAAATCCATCTTTCTCATTCCAGAGACAATAAATTACGCTTCATTCTTCAAAAGTTAACAGGCAAGGTTTGAAAATGAGAAAAATACATAAAGAAAGCATGTCAGAACTGGCTTTTAATAAAGCATGTTTCCTAACTGACCTTCTATCTGAAGTGCTGAACCTCATAAACGAAGCCATATGACTAAAGGGCATCAGCTTTGGCAAAACAGACTGACACCATACTCCACAGAAGTTCTAGATAGAGAGGTCTAAAATCCCAGCTGTAAACTGAAGCCTCTACATAAACTTATTTTTTAACAAGTTCAATCCCCTCAAGTTAACGTATATTTTTTTTTCTAAATCACAGCTAAAAATTCTTTAAAGGAATACATGATATTCCCAGCATCTTTATGAAAAAATACATCTTTCATCTTCACTTCAAAGCACACTATACTATACTTCCCTTGCACTTTGTATTTCTTGATGGGAATGTTGGTGTAATCTAAAGTCAGGCAGCGGGGTAAACACTACTACCATTTCTTTTAACTTCATGAGCTGGACAGAGAAATTTGGGTCTCAAGAGCAGCTGGGTGAAACAAGCATTCAGGCAGTGGGGCCACACTTAGCAGAGATTCCCTTGTGCTGTCCCCCCACAAAGCAGAGACCTTTGAATATCTATTCTTGATTAACTAAGGCCTAACATCTCAAAGACCTATCAGGAAAGTCCAGCTTGCCAAGATTTACAGCTAAGGCAGGCTTACCAATGTGGTTTAATCACCTTCCTCCTTTACATAACACAGGGCTTCAGAAGAGTGTATTTTCTGCTCAGTTTCACTTAACAGATTAATCACTATGTCTGTGGGAGAAACAAGGCTGAATTCCCCATTGCCACTGGGTTTCTAAACTGTTATTTTTAGGAGCTAAACTTCATTAAAGATATTTCAGGTTTTGTACTGATAACATCTCATTTTTAATAACATGCAACCTACTTGTAAAGCCTTCTGCACTGGTGCAACCTTCTCACCTCAAGCCTTTCCCACTGCACACTGATCTGGATGTACAGGGGGAACAGCACAAGGCAGTCT
Organism: Camarhynchus parvulus; assembly: GCF_901933205.1. NCBI lineage: Eukaryota > Metazoa > Chordata > Aves > Passeriformes > Thraupidae > Camarhynchus > Camarhynchus parvulus. Next base: position 4,657,911 of record NC_044580.1, read on the forward strand.
CTTCTAACTGTGGCCCCACTGACTGAATATTTGTTTCACCCAGCTGCTCTTGAGACCCAAACTTCTCTGTGCAGCTCCCAAAGTTAAAAGAAAGGCAGAAGGGTAAACACTACTACCATGACTTCAGATTACACCAACATTCCCATCAAGAAATACAAAGAGCAAGCAACATCCCTTTCAAGATTCACCAAGCCATCTATTTCTTTAAAATCCTCAGACTCAACAGAATAAAAATATTCTCCAGATACAGTCACATTTGGGCTGTGCATGCATGCACCATTCTGCTAAGAGGTATTTTCGGCTTTTTTTTTTAATCAAGCATTTTAAAAATTATGTTAGCCCAGTCCATTTTTAAAATTATGTTATTAATTGCAAAGATTTATAGAAGACAAACACCTGCTAATCTTTTCTCTTAAACAGTATCTGGAATCCAAAGACTGCTTAGAAAGTGTAACTCAACTCTCCCCTGTCTATATTCCTTTTTTCTGACAATTTTACTTCTCCCCCCGAAGAATTTAAGGAAGAACCCCACAGTAGGACACTCCTTATTGCGACCAGTATCTGTTCCAGTCTGGGGGCCTAGCTCAGTATCTTCTCCAAAACACTTGCAGCGTGTCTGTCATCAGCCAGGACACGACTGACAGTGCAGATCTGATGATCAATCCCACTATGAGTTTAAATACACTGCAGTGGCTACTTGAACGTGCTGCTGCCTCCTGCTCTGAGTGACAGCTCTTACTCATGGTTTACGCTCACTCCATTTCGTGCCCTGAAAACAAGCCCTGCCCTCCCCTCCTGCAGGTGAGAAAACCTACAAGGACTCGATACTGCCTGGATTATTAGTGTATAGCACACATGAATGACTGTGTCCTAAAAATTATTAACCATTCAAATTTTTAGTCTGATCTAGCTTTTGAAACATGAATGAAAGAGTGCACTTCTCAGAAAGGCTCTTCTGTAACACTGCAAACACATTTACTCAGCTGTATCAGAAAATACTTCAAGTTTTAAAATTATGGCATATAATTACTTAATTGCACATTCCAACTTTTTCACAATAGATGATTAATATTAAAATACAAATTCAATTAAACTTCAGTTTTGTTGCCATGCTTAATTCTTCACACTTACCAGTAAATATATTTAATTTAAAAATACAAATGGAATTAAGTTTCTTTAGATCTGTAAGTAATCCATATTTTTGGAACAGCTGATTTCCACGCGGATATGAGTCACTGTATTTTGAAATACAGAATTCACACATGAACTTCAAACATTCTGAACTTGAGATATAAAAAGGCTCATGAGTTTCTAATAACCACAGCAGGCAACTTAGAGCTAAGCTTGTGGCTTGTAAGGTCAAACAACTGAACTTCACATGAGCTAATTCTGTTGAGAGAATTAAGTCAGCTTTTTTTTCTCTGTATCTGTATGCTACAGAGATAAGAGGTGGGTTTGAGCTGTGGTGCCATGTAAGGAACACAGGCTTCTCAAAGACATTTCATGAGAGGAACCCTAAAATAGCAGTTATTTTACTATTAATTGTCAGCGGCTAAAAAGCCCCATTATTGCGGGCCTTTCACTAGAGAGCCGCCACGCAGTGATTTTGTCTCCATAATCTCTCTCAGCTGCACAGCTCTCCCCATATTCAGCACTGGAGATGTTTTATGTAACTGCTGCTTTTCTGCTGCTCTCCACAAGCGAAGGCAGGGGCTCATTGCCCAGGCAGGGCCGTGGGCACAGCAGGGACAGGACAGCAGCGACATCACACCTCCCTGCACGGCAGGACAAAGGCAGGATGTTTACAGCAGCACAGATACAATTACAATTCATGGCATCATCACTTCTAGAGACTCTTTGTATCAGCACCGGGACAGACTGGGAGCTTTGTGAACGCAAACGCTTCTGTGACAGAATGTGGTGAAAGAATTTAGCCTGCTAATAAACACACAAAATACAAAGGGAATAAAGCTCTGCACTCCTGCCATGGGAACAATTTCAAAACTGATCAAAATCATTTAGAAAAACCACTGTGTTAGAAGAATACACACGGGATCTCACTGTTCAGACATTCCATTACATCCTCTGTAAGAGCTCTACTTACATTTAATAATTTTGCTAACCAAAGGACAACAAAAAAATAAAGCAGCAAAATGTGACAGAAGATTCCAGGAACACACACATTAAGACAGCTTTTCCTGGGCAGGATCTGTCATCTAAGTATATCCTATCTAAGCTTTCTCATCCTTAACAATAAGGCTGTTTCCTTGCCATGTTATATAATCTTCAGCCTGCTTTCTAAAGCTACAGTGACACAATTTTGACATCAGTAGGAGACTTTTAAATGAGACATTTCTAAATTACTACAAGACTTTTAGAATTGTGATGTTGCTAAATCAAAACAAAACATCTTCCTCTCAGTCTTAACATTAGAACAACCTGTACTTGCAGTTTGCTACAAGGCAAAAGAGTAATCATCTCTCCTTGTACACAACTGAGCCATTTTATCACAGCTAAATGGCAGGAACATACATTTAAACACATGGCTACTGCATCATGACTTAAAATCACAATGACATGGTGACAGTTCTTAATTTTCTTTAATTTCCCAAGAATACTAGATAGAAAAAGTGTGGGGGTGGTTTATTTTAAAAATCCTTAGCATACTATCTGAATAAATTTCAACCAGTTTTGTTTTCTGTTTGTTAGTTTTTGCAAAATCCCCATCATAGACAGAACCTAGTTCTATTCTTTTCATACCAGATACAACCAAAACTTAAGTAATTTTCCTAACAGTCCTTCTAATATTCAATTTTCTCAGTCCCAACATTTTTCTTCACCCTCCTTTACTTACAAAAAGCAGGTCTTTTAACCAGCTTAAATACTCAGAGAAGGCTGGAAAGAGACCATTCTTGCTCACCCAAATCTTGGTAATGAAGTAAATCCTAATGGAACAAGACATCTCAGAGGCCTAATACAATCTTCTCAAGGTGAATACATTTGCAGCTATAAACACGTGCCAAATAACTGATTACAAATCACAGATGGCTTTCCAACTTTGTCCATTTAATAAACCAGCAGAATCAGATCTTTATTAAGGGTCATATATACATCCTACACAAACATTCAATAAATACTGAAGAATAAACAATAATTAGGTTCACTTTAGTACATGTTATTTGCAATTGTTAGTCAATTATTCACCATTTATTTTTCCACCCGTATCAAGCTGCCTTTAGAGAAAAAACCCACAGAGTTAATATTAACAAAAATATCAGGATTTCAGAAAATATTCTTAAAGCTAAAGTTTAGCTTGGTGATCATAAAACACTAGTACTTACAGCTACTTAAAACAGCATTAGTTGTGATTACACAACTGACAGATTGTTTCCCATAATCAGAGGCCAAATTTTCCAAAGGCAGCTTAAGAAGCAGCAAGCATTTGCTATCACTAGCAGCTCAAGTGCCAGTGAAATCCACAGGCTTAAGAACCTTTAAAAGCCAGCAGATTGTCATCTGTCCTCTCAACCAATCCTTTATAACAATTAAGAAAGAAGAAAGCATGAAGAATCACTGTCATTGAAAGGAATCCAAGTCAAACTATTTCCCAGAAACCTCCTGTTACTTAAACCCCTCAAATTTTTACTTTCGAACATTCAGACACCACCATTTGCTGTGTTGTGTAGATCGAGTCATTGAACACTACAATACTCTAACATTTGCACTTTTAGAGATGAAAAATTTGTAATTTCTTAAAGAATCGAATATGTCAGTAATCCTGAGTTCTAAATGATAAGAAAAGTGTTTGCAGTGGAGGGTTTAAAGTTAAATTTAGTATTTGTGGTAGCGAAGAAGCAACGTGAATTTTAAACATCACTACCAAACAAGAGGAACTTGCTTTTTTAATTGGATTTTAAAATCATATATAACATGCTATTCACTTGCCCAAAAGCCAGTCGGTACTGCTTTACTTTTCCATCCTCCCTAAAGCCTGACAGCCTCAGTTCAGTGAGAACACTTGTTATAAATCCTGCATTTAGTAAGGCACTAAGTTCAGCTGTCTGAAATACACATCTCTGCCTACAACATGCAAAATTACTGCAATTCTACTCTCGAATTTAATGGCTGTATTGACAGCTACAGCCTATACACAACAATCCCAGCTGAAGCATCATCCTTTGGTAGGATCCCTGGGATTGCAAGAGCTTAATCACCCTGCACCTTTGCAGGAAGAAGGTGAAAGAATCCCCCAATCCTGTTCTATGTCAGTTCTGCTAATACGCTCAGTGCTGCAGAAGCCAATACCTTCAGGAGCACATTAAATCCACACAACTGACGGGGTCACAGCTGGCCTCTCCCACACACTCTCCAGGGAAGGAGGCAAGTGTAGCAGAGGACATTGTTCTAGAATTGTTCGTGTGATTAAACACAGCCATGCTAGAGATGAGAGGGTCAAAGGTACGTGCCTCACGGAGCAGAGGGACCATAACAAACCACAACTCTATAGATGCCAGTAAGATTCACTCTGCAACCACAAATTGTCCCAAACAAAAACACAGTTCTCTGTACAGACAAGTTCCACCGATTGCAGAAGGCTACCACAAAAGCAACCAGGAGGAAATGTTTTTTGTGAGCACACAGAATGGTTCTGGATATCCCCTCACAGAGCAAAGCCACTGCCCTGCTGTCACATCAGGTGTCACAGGCACGTGTGCGCTGCTCTCACACTGCACCTTCTCCAGCCGCCTTCTACACGAGTGCACGGGGACCACAGCATGGATCTGAATCAACTGAGTTAGAGCATGGAACACTTTCTGCAATATACAGACCCAGCAGCATCTGTAAGTGCCAATCTTCACTGACAACCACCACAGAACTAAGAAAGTATCAAAAGGGACAGTATTTCAATGGCAATTCACTTGTGTATAAATGATTCCAAAATCCAAGCAGTTTGTAATCTACTTCTTCATCTGCACTAATTTCCAGTTCAACCCAAGCTCACAGAATTCTCTTGAAATTATTAAGGAATCTTCAACTTCTTAAAATTTTTATACACCCCAGACAGAAAATAACACTTTGAGGAAAAAAAAATCCTGAAAACTTCAGCAACTGCTGCTTTCAAACAGACACATACAAGACACCAGTAACTTCAGAGTTTGTGGAATAATCTAAGATACTTAAGTGTTTTACTTCCATATCTCTCTGTCCAGGCACACACATCTCTCACTGCTCAAAACATCACTACCTGATAAGAAGCCAAAACATCTACAACCAAAGTAGAAAAGGCACAGAACACGAACATCACTTCAAATGGTCACAAACATGAATGCAAATGTGGCATTATAATTCTTACATTTCTTGTGGTCACGTTTTTATGGCCAGCTATTCTTCAAATTAATCTACGCAAAATGTCCCAACAGCCAATTCCCATACATGAAATTGCACATAACTCCGGAAGAAACAGGTTTATCAGATTCTCTTATCAGCTGCCACAACCTCATTCTCGCTCCATACCAAGCAAAAGGCAGGAGAGTAGTTGTCCAGTGGAACAAAACTACACAGAATTAAAGCACAAATTTGAAGACAGTTACTGTTTATCACTGTGAAGCAGCATTTTACTTTCCACATCATCCTAATGCAGCACGTAATCTCTCCACTCAAGGAAATTCACAGAAAAAAACCCAAACACTCCTCTAACACTTTTGTCCAAACCCAAACTAAGAATCCACCAAATGTTACTGAACTGCTGCTAAAACACAACTCAACACTACAGGATTGCATTAACAGCATAGCAAGTCAGTTGTTCTGGAGAAGCAAGCAGTCTCTGAATATGTACACTATCATGGAGGGCCAGCCTAAGGGAGCTAAGGAACATTGCTCTGCCAATGTTAACAGCAACAAATAAAGTTAAGCATCCTCCACACTCAAAACTGAGCTCAAAAGCACACAGCACTGCTGCAGACTAAGAGACTTGCTTACTGGGAACATGCCTGTAGACCCGAGACTATGTCCAGGTTTTTATTACAGCACCTCACAGCAGCAGGATGAAGCTATCCTGCTCCTCACACAAAAACCCCACTGTGTGCTCGTACCCTCAGCTTGCCAGTTGTCAGAGGTTGGTTGTTTGGGAGCCCTCAGACACAAGGGGTTCTCTTTAATGCACACATTACACACACACTCAAGCTGGCAGTGCTTTACCTAAGAGCAGCTACACACATGGGCTCAAGAGAAAGATTTACAAAATAACTGATTCTGCAATACTCTTTACTACCAGCACAGAATCTGATGTGTCCAAATTCCTGCAGGAAGTCATTACATGAAACAAATTATCAACACATTCTAATCATCAAGAGTTATTAATTACCTACTTCTGCAACTACACAGGCCAGTTATCATCAGCATGAGTGTCACAAAGCCAGAGCAACAAGAAATCGCTCCTAGTAAGGCTAGAACAGAAGAACTGGTTATAACTAAGTTGTGACATATCCCTCTCTCACCAGCTTAACTCCAGAAAGCTTTCTTGCAGACCTGCCCTCACCTTTATCACAGTGCACAGTTACCCCACAGTATGCAAATTCTGGATCACCTCTATTGTCACCCAAAAGATCCAGGCTTCCCCTTCTTCTAACTTCAGGAATTTACATCCTTCAAGCGTTCAAATCACTCAGCCTCACCTTCTATCTGTGCCCCTTCACCTCTCTGAGAGTCATCTTCCTCTTTTCCACCTTTTCCCTTTGCAAACTTGCTGTACTCCAGACACACCTGCAGGCAGAAGAATTTTCTATTCTCATCCATGTCTGAGAGAGGTCCTGCTGCCCCTTACCCCTGAGAGCATTCCAGCTGCCACTCAGCAGCCTCCCCAGCCCTCCTCTCACAGTGACATGCACACAGCTGCCCTGATGCTGCTGAGCCACAGGCCTCCAGATTACAGCCACTTGGATGGAACTTTGTCCCCGCATGCAAAATTTCAGTACCACGGAGTTCTACCAGCATCTACCATTAATAAGTTTAATACCACCACTCTTACCACAGTTATTTCCTACTCCAAAAATTCAAGGAAGCCTGTGGTATCTTGAACACCGCTGCTCAAGAACGCTTTGATTTTTTTCTAATGCTGCTATACAAGTCCTAACAGAGCTTATGCTCCTGCCCTCCTGAATACACACTGAAGAAGCTACTGCCAGATCTTCAACTGCATTGAATTCTTTTGCTGCAAGGGGACAAAAGATTATAAGGTCTGAGAAAAAGGAGAATACAGTTCATACTAAATCTTCAGAAATCATGTATTAGCTGTTTTACAGCACTTAGTACACCAAGATGCCTTGTAAGAAAGAGATAAAGAAAAAAATCCCCACATGTAAGGTCATTATTTTTATATCATACTTAGAGTTACAGCTGGACACAAGACATAAGTAAGACATACTGGTATGCTTGATTCCACCAGAGATCAACTCAGAACTACTGTGATCATATTAGCTTCAAGCGTACTGCATACAGGCAGACTGATGGAAGAGCTAAATGCTAAATAGCATCTTCTTACTTTGATCAGTCATTTAATTTTCCAGTTGTCTTCTAGGAGCTGGTGAAAGGCCATTTTTGCTTCTCCTGCATAGCTTGTAGCTGAAGAAACACAGTAAAACACATACTAAATCATCAACTATCAAGTCTGTTAAAAGGGGTTATTACCATTTAAAGGAAAAAAAACCCCATAATACTCCAGCCAAGAATTCAGGCATTTACAACCTTTCAAAATTACATAAAGGCAAACAACCTGACAGTACTGAACAGTAGTCCACACTGAGGCATAACTAAAATAGCAGCAATTTCTGGTAATCAACTTCTACAAACATTTGTTCCTATCAAGAAATTTCACCTCCTCTTTTTCTTTTCTAATAATAATACTATTTAGAGAACTGTCTCTATCTTTGCATGTTGCAGTCTCCAGGAAAGAGTCAGATTTTTCAAGTAAACAAACACCTTGCAGTTAAGTCTGGTCCAGCTGTCAGTGTAAGAACACGGGCACTGGTGCCACCCCAGGCACTGCACCCAGGAGAGGTCAGCCCCAAGTGCCACCCTGGGCTCTGCCAGCACTGCTGGATGCAGCAGCTCCCACTCAGTGCTGTGCCCCTGCTGTGACAGGACAGATGTTTGTGCAGCTAAACCAGACTGGGAAATAGTCCAGATCAACATAAGAATTTCTACATGCCAGCCAGGCCCTTAACGCAGCAAACTGAATTTTAGCCACAAGGCACATAGCCTCTGTCGGTCTGCAAGAAACAGCACTATTACCATCACACTTTGTTCTTACTAAAAATTCCAATTTTCAGTGCATGTTGAGGATATCAACAAGGCACCAATAGACAAAACCTCCTGAACAGCTCACAGGAGGAAGGATGTTGAGTGAAAAGAATGTAATTCTTTCTACAGAACTTCTTTAATTATCAAAATGCACAGAGAACTCTTTCAAGGACCACAATAATCCCAGTTCTGAGGTTACTGTCATCAACTCATGAGCAACCCACTGGAAAAGAGCACAATTTACTGTGCATTAAGACCTAAACATATGCCAGCATTTCTATTTGAAGCCCACCACTGTGGCTTCCTAGGATATTTTAGGAGCACTTCATACATTGTAGGGAAAAACAATCCTTTAAGTCCCAAAGTACTGGTTACAGCTTTTCACACATCACACAACCAGACTGCGGCATCAGAAAGGTCTTGTCTTCCAGACACAAAAGATGCCTCCTACTCCTTTTTTTGGTATTTTTTCCAATTACAGTTTTGACATAAAAGGAGAAACTAAACCCCTCACCACTCTTTTAATAATTTTTTTGTTAGCTTAATTTTGGTCTGCTAAATAAAACAATACTAAGCCTGGTCCATTCCTATTGCATGTTATGTTTGATAATAGTTGCATGAGTGCCTTTTTAAAAATCAGCAAGTACATCTAACCCTAGCTAAAAAGTACATGTTATCAAGACAAAGCCATGTATGCTTTTATACAGTCCTGACATCCACATGCTGCGAGACAAAGGTCTCAACCTCACTACAGAATGCCTAATGATGTACAAAAATAAAAAGTAAAAATCCATGGTTGGAACGGAATGCCTCCTTCATTATGTGGTTAGTTCTGTGTACAAATAAAGAACCTGTTAAAAAGGTTACCAGCTGTCTAGGCATTAGCTAGGAGCAAGTTCAATATGAAAATCCTACATCCTTGAAGAACTGTCCCAGGTTCCAATACACTCACTCTCTGTTATACACCCAACTTGTCAAAAGCTTCACAGGTAATATCTTTTCATCCATTCTGGTTTTAAGGGAAAATAAAGTCTTCTCCCATCAATTGCAGTTATCTGTAGGCAGCAACCTTTTCAAGTCTTTCATAGCAGCTTCTAACTCTGATTTAGCAGCAGGGTATTTTTCAGCAGAAGATGCTTCTTTCCAACAGAGAAGCAGAAGTTTACTGAGTCAGCCACATCACCTGAACTGAATTGCTGAAGTATGAAGGATATCACTGCACATCACAGCCCTGGATCCGTTTAGGGCAAACCTGCTCCCACATAGAATTGGCACAAACCCCCATTCTACCTGCAAGGGTCACTTGAGGATACAGAATTTCAACAGGAATTTTGCATATGGGTGGAAAGATATTAATATCCAGTTTCTCTTTGAAGAGATGACAAAAAATACAAAACGTTTTACAGCAATCCAAACTTCGGTGTAGAATAATTCTAACACACCCTTTGCAATTCTATGACCCTAAGTCTGATAAGGTACCAAACTGAAGCCAGAGATTGTATTGAAGGACATTTACCTAAAGTCATGATCAATAAACACCCTCCTCTAAGTAAGGCCATAGGCTTGATACTATTTCAAAACACGCCATAGGCTTGATACTATTTCAAAACACATGAGGAACACGACAAGGTTTATTGAACTTGATCAACTGGAATAGTGCTGTTAACTAAAATGGAAACCTGAGGAAAACAGAAATAAAACCTCAAATGGAGACACTGCTGTTGGCATAACAAAATGGGAATGTGAAAGTACACAGCCTGAACAAGTTCAATAATTGGACAGTTCTCAGGAATAAGCAGCAATATTTCTGTCAGGGATGACTCCACCCTTAAGTGCCTCTTTTAAAATAATCTGATTAACCATGTAAGCTCTAATACAGGTCACTACCAGAAATAGTGAAGGACAGACTTGGACAAAGTTTGGCTGCCACTCTATAAACAGAGGAGCTATCAAGTAAAATATATCTTGCTTTAAATTCTAGCAGTGTTCAGAGTCACAGGTACAGTGTCCCTTAGATGCTATAGCCAATACTGAACCTTGACAGTTCTACAGACTTATACTACAGAGACAATCAACAAACCATCTCAGTGAGAAATGCCAGTGGCAGACTTCTCAAACTCTGAATTTTAGTCTAGAAAACCTGTGGAGACCCACACAGTTCCTAAGCATATATGCTCCCTCACATCTCCAGAGGAATATTTCCTCTTCCCTCTAGGCTGGAGAGAAAAAAAGATTTGTTGGGAATTTCAGAGCCAACTTAGTTATCAGATCACTTTTTAGCTACTGAAAGCTTCCTTCCCTACCAGATATTTCTCCATCCCATAAGCTCAGCACCTCTACACGCTGCTAGACAGCTGTCATTTTACATAAACTACTGAGGTATGCTAACAGAACCAGAAAGAGAAGAAGTGGTGATTGAGCTCTGTGCTTACTCTTCCCCCTTAACAGGATTCTTGAACATCCAGACACAACCCACTGGGTGCTTTTGCCGAGTAAAGGAAAGACCCTGGTTGGATCAGTATCACAGGGTTTAAAGAAGCAAACAGTTAAAATTGCATATTTGCTCTGCAAATTCAAAACGTTAAGACAGCAACTTCTGATGTAGAGAGCCTTCCAAAAAAACCCCATGTTTACCAACAACTTCATAGCCTTACCAGTCTTTGCATGCTACCACTGCTATTTGAAGTCCTAGTTCCCTCAGTACCTGCAGAGCCACTGAAGCACAGTAAAAAAAGATTTAGGCTCTTCTAGTTTACAGTACCCACAAAAACATCTGCAGGCAATCAGGAGTCAGGGCCAAGGGACTTCATTCAGTGGGAAGGGGGAGAAAAAAAAATCACTTTTGTGACAATTGAGAATTCTAAAATGTATGTCAAAGAACTAGGATGGAAGCCCAGAGATGAGCTTTCTCTTCTTGGCCCTATCACCTGCTGCCCATTTGTTTCAAGGGAGCCACGTCTGTATCTCAGGTTGTCCCATTATTTTTAACAGATGGGGAAAGCAGCCACCTGCCTTGAAGAACAAGAAATTAGTCAACATCAGAAAGTACCAAGCTGCTGCTCACAGACAACTGTAAACAGAACTTTCAAGAAGCTAGACACAGCCTTTCATCAAAGCAGAAGTCTCAGCTCTGAGGTTTCAAAGAGCACTTTTCCTGTTCTTTTTGCAAGTTCATATGCCACAAGTCTAATGGCATGTGAGAGAGCTCCTGACCTTTGGGACAAGTGACTGTAACAGCAGATTGCAGACACTGTTTCCCCATTAACACAAATATGACAACAGTGATCTAAGTGGTTTCTTGCCTGCTCACTTAACCAAAGGCCTACAGCTAAGGTGGGTTATTTCTTTGCAGTAAGAATTACTACTGGAAGTAACTGCAATGAAAGCAGTCCCAGAAGTAGATAAACACCACAGCACAAACCCTGAGCACAACTACTTCAGGTCTTACTGCTGGCTTACCTGGTAGCTGTGACTTGACAAAGAAGAAATAACTCATCAAATTCAACTGGCAACCAAAGGTGCACAATCATCAGAGCTTTCATTTTATTGTTTACAGCGAGACATAGATCATGTTGTGTGGAAACAAAAAGCCAAATTTCTCTGCAATGGAACACTCTCTACTAAATAAAAAATATTTATAGGAAGTCACACAATTCATCATCTGATGGGTCATGTCTGGAAACAAGAACACCAACGCTTCTTGTTTATTTTATCATAAAACCCCAGAATTTCACGTCTTACAAGTATCCAGTAAAACAAAGACCTGTCCCATGACCACAGAAGCAACTTTTCCTAACAGTTAACTGTGAAAAGTAAAAGATCCACTTAACAATTCGCCTTTAATTTAATAAAGTTACTTTAAGGCAAGTAAGAATCTGGTCATAATTATTATTATACTTGCCTGGTTTGCACACACATTTTCATCTTTCAGTACTAAAATATTTGCATTTACATTAATGTTTTGAGCACCACGGTGTTTAAAACTTTCATACAAAGACAAAAAAAGGCAGTAGAATTTGTCTTCCTTAAACATAAACATGCTATTTTCACCCGAAGTGTTTCAATATGTCTCTGTTTGGCTGAATCTTGATAAGGCATTTAAATTCATCTAGAACTGCAACCAACCCAACAAAAATGAACCTCCAGCACTTTCCTGTACATGAGTCACAGATGCCAACATATTCAGATCCTTCTGCAAGTTTAGGCCTTAAACTTCTAAAGAACCAGAGGATTGTTACCACGTCACACAACACAACGTTTTATTCAGCTTCTCTTCCACTCATGTAAGAAATATTAAGCCAAACGGATTTAAGGGGAAATAAAATCCACAGAAGGGAGAACCTTGGAAACCCTCGGCAGGCAGCAGACCCTCAGCTCGGACACGGCTGCTCGCAGCCCTGACAAGTTTAAACGCCCCGTTATGATAAAACGGCCCTTTGGCGGCAGAGCGGGGGCTCTGCCTTACCCCGCCACGACGGCGACACCGACAAGTTTCCCGTGGCTGCGGCCGCCTGCGGCTGCCCCGCGGGGGAGGCCGGGCCCGCCCCAGGCCGCGGCCGTGTGGCGCACTCGGTAAAGCGCCCGCCCGCCGCCTGCTCGGGCCCCGCGCACGGCGCTACCGGCGACCCACGAGCCGCCGCAGGGCCGGGCCGGGCAGAGGGGCCCCTCTGCTCCCCCCGCCGCAGCCCCGGGGATCTGTGCCCGCTGCCCCGGGCCCGGCCGCCCTTTGTTCCGGCTCGCGGCTCCCGGCCCCAAAGCGGCGGCGGCGGCCCCGGCCCGCGTCCTTCCCCCGTGCCCGGGTTCCCCGGAGGAGCCCCCGCCGCGCATGAGGAGAGGCCGGGGCCGCCCGCCCCTGTAACTTTTGTTATGGTGGCAGCGGGGAGGGCGCCCGGAGCCCCTGAGGAGCGGCCCCCCCGTGCTGAGTCACCCCGGCGGGGCTGCGCCCCCTCCCCGCGCCCCGCGGACAATGGCGAGGGCGGGCCGTGCCCGGCCCTCCCCGCCCCGCGCGGCCCCCGCACCGTGATGTTGCAGTGGATGGTGAGAGGCGGCGGCGGCTGCGGGCTGGAGCCCGGCGGCGGCGGCAGGAGCACAAACTGGCAGTGGAGCTCGTCCAGCTTCCAGGAGACGATGCGGAAGCGCTCGTGGTCCTTGTCGAAGATGGACTCGAGGAACTTCAGCTCGGCCTTGAGCCCTGACACCGACATCCTGGCCTCATCTCCGGGCCCGGGCCTGCGCTGCCGCCGCCTCCCTCCGACTCAGCCGGCCCGACCCTGGCCCCGGCCGCGCCTGCGGGGCGGAAGATGGCGGGGCCGGGGCAGCCCCAGCCGGCGGGGCACGGCGGAGCTCCCTTTGTACCGGCCTCCGGCGCCCGCTCGCTCGCTTAAAAGGGCAACAGCGCAGCCCGCTCCCCTTCCCTTCCTTCCTCCCCGGCGGGCCGGGCCAGCCGCGCTAACCGCCCCGCCCTCGCCCTGCCCTCCTCCCTCTAGCCCGGCCCCGCGCCCGGGACACGCGCACCGGGGCCGGCCCGCGCCCCGCTCCTCCCCCGGGGCCGCCGTCCGGGTTCCCCGGCCCGGCAGGGCTGGCCCGCGGCACCTGCTGGCACTGCCCGCCCGCCCCAGCCCTGCCCGGGCACTGCCTCCTGCCCCCGGCTCGCAGCCCTCCGTCCCTCTGCCGAACCGCAGGGACCGCGCAGCCCTGCTGCTCCCTCCTCTCCCACCGCTCAGCCCTGCGGAAGGGCACGCGGTATTGCTTCCTCACCGCACTTCTGTTTTGCTAAGCAAAATCTGCAGCATTGGGTTTGCACTTGTCATCTCAGAGTCCCGTCAGTCCTTCAGTACTCCTCGGGGGTCAGTCGACTTAAGCCAGAAATTCCTGTCCTGATGTTTCTGGCAGATCCATACCCATAAAATCTGCTGTCAGTCACTGCAGGCTGGAAATCAGCAATACAGAGGCCCAGAAAAATTGCTACTACTCCATTTAAGCTTCCCTATAATTGTTTGTACAACATTTTTATCCCCAGAAAAAGCATCACGATGCACGAAAGCATTGGTGGTGAAGTGAATACTTGCTACATTCAGAGATCAAGGGGTGCTACCCCTTTCTGACACAGGAAATACAATCTCTGCACCTTTATCTGTCCCTTCCCCTCTTGATTTTGCATAGAGATAGTTGTCAGTTCTTTGAGAACATGGAGTGGCTCTCACGTGGTGAGAAGTGTGATACAAACAGTGTTGTTGCGCCGTGTCCTTCCTGTTTCCCAACCAGGTATTAATTAATGCAGTACACACATAAGCCTGAAACAGGGAATTGCCTTTTTTAAAATTGATATTTTTTTATAGATCTTTAATTCCAGACAAACTGGCAGCACTTCACAAACCACAAGCTGAATCTTGTCAAGTGGTGAGAACTCTAATCTTGATCCAGAAAAACAGTTACGCACATGCCCAGCTCCAAGCATATGGAAGTCTGATTTGTGGGCTTGAGATTCCTACCCTTCCAGCAAAGAGAGCTGCAAAGAACATGCTTTGCTACAAAAGGACTCAGGAAGGATTGACACTGGTTAAATACTCTGAATGAAAGATACCAGAAAGTCCATAGGATTTTTTAGCTGTCATATGAAAGAGTGCAACTCAGCTCCTCTAGACAGGCTGAGGTATTGCTTAGACTGTACAGCCTGCAAAGTGAAGCCAGAGTGGATATAACTGTTGTGTGTCAATACATCAACAGGCAGGGCAAAGAACTTTGAGAGATAAGGGATGGTTTCAGTATAGGGACAAACTCGCTATAAATAAGCAGCAGAAAATGACTATACCTATTAGAAAGGGAGGACCTGGAAGAGCCTCCCTATGGGAACCCCAGAGACAAAACCAAACAAAGACTTTGTCAGGCATTGCATGGTGTGATGCATGAAACAGCAGAGGAATGAATTTGGTGACTCAGCCCAATTTCCCTTACACAATAGGATTTTGGCCTGGAATGCCTCGCTGCAGCAGTTAGGTGAGTAGGCTTAGCAAATTCAAACCGCACCTTCTGTCATACCTTACCAGACCTGCCTCTATCACTACCTCTGCTCTTCCATCCTCCTTGTGTCCTCCTCCTTCCCTCCCCTCTGCCTCTCCACTGAGTGTGACCCCACACTTTTTTTGGCAGCTGCACAGCTGAGACGTGTGGATGTGAGGACACCCTGCCACACTGTCTTCTGAGCACCTGGCAGGCCAAACAAATTGTTTAATTGGCCAAGTGTGTTCTGCAAACCTGGCCTAGAACTTCCCTCAGCTCATTCAATCTGCCTTTTTGTTGCAGGCTTCAAGAAGTAACATGCAGCGGCACAGCCACCGCTCCTCTGAATTCTCCTGCCTTTCTCAGTATTTAGTAGGCATTGTGCAAGCTGAATTAGTTCCTGTGATAAGACCTTGAGAACACATTGGGGCTGTCTCCTCTTCTGGAATTCAGAGGCTGCTTCAGAGGTGTGAAGAGCTGTCAGACATGTGTGACTCATCCTGTTTCTTTCTTCAGGACTTGCCGTGGGACACTGACATGAATCTCATGTTGGTCATAAGGTGATTCAGGAAAGCCCTGAGTTTCCCAAAGACCAAAATGATTGTACACAGGGCAGGACCTGACATCTCAGGTTAATAAAGGTCATGAATCTTGGTACAGCCTCCAGGAGCATTCTATCAGATTCCAGTAGTTACAGTTGCTCTTAAGTTCCTTGATCTATATCGCCTGTAAGCACCATGTTTTTCTAACTTGCATCTTCAATATCACTATTATCTTTATCATGCAGCTAGGTTACCTCTCCCAGGGGCTGAACTTTGGTCAAAACCCTGTTTTTGAAGATAATATACCTTCATAACCTTTGTTTCTTTTTCCTCCTTTTTATTTAAATATAAGAAATTTTGTAAGAATCTTCAACTGAAACTTTCAGAAAAAACCCAGCAGATTCCTCATTGCTTTCTTGGGTAGAACAAGGAGACAAACAGTTTAGACCAAAGTTGTCTTTCCCCTCAGCATTTACTGCCAGCCCTGTTTCCAACAGATCAGACAGGCATGTCCCTGGCAGGACAGAAAGCCAGCAGCAAAGGGCAAAGGGAACTGAAGGAAAGATGAGCTCAGAACGAGCCATTAAGAAGGAAATGAAAGAAGTAGTAAGAAGTAAAATATAGGATGAATGGGCTTTGATGAAAGCAATAGTTGTCTGTCTAAAGAAAGGATATTCCAGAGCACAGATGAATTTCAGTTTGTGTTAGTCCTTTTCTTCCTGTGAATGCCTTTTCCAGGTCTGCTGTATTTCCAGCTTTACCCCTGAATGAAGCCCCTGTACATTCAGTTGAGTGTACCTAGCAGAGGATTGATTTGCTTCTCTGAGAGTAGTTTATAGTTTTGTTTTTGATCTCACTTCTCTCATTTACAGCCTAGCACTTAGAAAGGGGTCTTTCTGTTTAATTCTGATGTCACTTTCCCAAAAGAAATGTCAGGCACCAAAAAGGAACTGCCATTTCAGAAACAGGGAAGGCCCAGATCTTTTGTATCCCTGAGCCTCAGCAGACAGAGAAAGTAAAGGATAAAGTTAATGAGATGGGAGGAAGTGTAAATTGATTTTACTGATGCATGATGCAGTTTGATAATAGGTGATTCCCAGGTAGACTCTTGAACTATTTCACAGATAGCAGCAGAACCTGAGACTAGAAAAAACAAATAATACCTGACACCCATAAAGAGAAGGTCAAGAGAGAGACCCTACCTGAAAACTTGGACAAAGGCAGAAAGAGTCAAGAGGATCCTGCTTTACCAAGATATAAGTCAAGCTGTCCTGCTTGCCAAAGCCAGGCTTTCACATCATTCTGAGCTCACAGCAGCAGTGTCATTGCTTCAATAATGAAGTCACCTTCAAAGCATTGAGAAAAAAACACACATCAGTGCATGGAAGCTGATTAAATGGCCAGTTTCAAGAAGCATCGTGTGCAGTGGGTGAGGGATTGATTAGGCCCTCAGACACCAATTTCCCTTCTAACAGTTCAGGAATGGCAATCCAAAACTAATCTATCCTAGAGCAGCTTGGGACAGAGAGGGGTACTGTTGCCCAGATGTTCAGTAATAGGTGTCAAAGAGATGTCTGCAGACACTCAAATACCACGGCCATGAATTTAACATTAAAAAAAAATCAAGTTGCATGATTTTACCCAGGATGGACGGAGTAGTTTTCAATTCCAGTTCTTCTGAGTCCATCCCTGTGGCGGTCAGCAATGAAGTCATTTAGGTCCCTTCTTTGGAGTGCTTTGGCTCATCCACTGAGGAGTGTTTGTAATCCTGTACAGGAAACAGCAATAGCCTGTAGGTGGAGATCACACTACTGTTTGTGGATTTCTGTGTACTTCTGGCTGTACTTACATCCCTGGCTGAACAGTGAATATTTCTGAACTGTCAAAAGCTGGATGGTGTCTGCAAAGCAAGGTCAATGGTATGTGCTTGCTCTATATGAAAGTTGTGGGAGTTAATTTATTAGAAGAAAGGTGCCCCAGGAAAGCCAAGCTATGCTAATCACAGTCTTGCAATGCTGCAGATGGGGATTTAAATCCTCTTTGTATAAACATCAGAAATCAAACTCCTTGTGCATACAGTGAGAGAACACACCTAGTTCTCTCCTTAATGGCTCATGCAGCTTCCTGAAAACAGATTAAAAACCCATCTCTGAAAGCAATAAGGAGCCATGCAGCCATATCTGAGGCATTCCATTTGATAAAATAAATGAACAAGCTAGAGAAAAAAGGAAAATATGACATCATTTTTCCAAACCCAGCTGGGTGATGGAAGACGTAGTTGCATGGAACTGTTCAGAGCAGAGCAACACACCTTCCTCTGACTCCCTAGGATCTGCACCCTTTCCTTGGGATCCACAGGTTCAGTAGCCTAGCAGGGCTCAGCAAGCTCATCTTCCCTTGCCCTCTCAGAGCCTAAAAGGGATGTTCAGGAGCAGAGGTCAGATGCCAGGCTCAGTCCTGCTGAATACATTTCTGCCTGGATTGGGAGGCAAGGGAACAGCCAGACCCCCAGCTCAAGTGCTCCAGGGCTGAGATGCAATCATAGACACACAGCTGAATACTCAGCCCCTCCATGCCCATTTTGATTTCTTATTTTGATAGGCCGTTAACTTTGTCTACATTTAAAATATCAGCACAGGGCATCTGAGTTGGCAGACACTGAGGTGAACAGGGCAGGTCACAGCTATTGCTCCAGATTCTGCAACCACATCACCTAGCATGGAAAAGAGAGATCAAATGCATCTCAGCAACCCTGCATTCCACAGCTTCTCATTTACTTTTATCTCTTTTTGTAGGCAAGTTAAGATTTTGGGGAACAGAGTTATGCCTGGGACAGTACTGTCCCTGTTCAAACCCTCCACAGACTCAAGTGCTGCCTTACCAGTGTCACACCAAACCAGGTGTGACAGGATGCAGCCTCATTTGATGTGAGGGGAAGGACAGACTGGGGAGCTAAACCAGTGGTTTTCAACCATTTCTTGATTTGGAAATCAAAAGTGTCCACAGGCCACAAGTCAAGGTCCACCAAGCCCCAGTATTTTTACATAATCTGCATCTGCTAAATTTTAAATATCATATGCACAAAATTGAGTTTGGTAGATACACCACTGTAAAAAAAAACCCAAAAAAACCCCCAAAATACCCAAAAACAACAACACAAAACTACAAAACCAACCAACCAACCAACAAACCCACCCCCTCCCCCCAGAAAGAAGGTAGTGAAGTACATCTGGAAATCTAAGCCATCTACCTTTACTGGTGAAAGGACAGAAAATATAAGATTTTTTTCCATTATAAAGCTGACTCGAAGTCATCTTTCCTCAGAATGACTGAGAAAAAGTCACAGAAAACATCAGTCTGAGAATCAAATGTGAGACCAAACCTCAAAAAAATATTAGCAATTACTTTCTGTAAATCTGACTCTTTTCCTGCTAGAAACAAATTCTAAGCACAAAAAGCTGCTGAAACAGGTGAAGGATAACAGATTCAAGCAGTTATATGTGCCCTGGAGTTTATAAGGAAGGGAACTTCATATAGATTTACAACATCAGTGAGTAAAAGGCAAGTAACAGAACAAACATACTTGGCTTTAAAGCAACATTTGGAAGACTGAATCACAGAATTCTGAATATAACTAATTCACATCTCTTTTGACATAACAGCACCCACATAATTTCAGAACTGGCTTAAAAATTGTGAATAAGGAATAAAAATATCAAATAACTGAGCAGGAAAAGGTACTTAATGTGTTTAAAATGGATCATGGTAGTGCTGTGTTAGAGTTCAGATCAAGACTTTCAGTGTGATTTAGAAGAGACTGTAATTGATGAAATTATCAGATGACAGAGAGAGACATTTGAATAGCAATGAGGACAAGAAAATAATTCCAACAGGTGCAGAAAAATCAATTTAAAAAATCATGTCCTTGATCTATAAAGCCACAAACCTAGTGATTCCTGCTCTCCTATAGATTGCATTTTTATATCACCATCACACTGGATCTCATTTGGGCCCATTCTATAACACCCCACATACACCTTCCCAGTTCCTTCCCATGCCTCCACACTTCTTACTTTCCAGAGGATTCTCCATATTTCTACCCACAGTTACAGCCTGGTTTGGCTTGGGGAGGCAGAGCAGTTGCTGTCACTGGTTTCAGAATTTACCCTGCTTGGTACATTCTATTGTGCTCTTTACCTGGAACACTGCAACTGTGATCTTGGCAGAAAATTACCAAAAACCACAGCAGAGCGTGGGACTTGGAGGACAGATTTCTGATGTGATTTCTAATAGCATTAAACATCAGAGCTAGATTCTCTGATGCAGCCAATGTCCATTAGGATACTCCTTTACACACCCCAATCCTAGCCCTGGCTTGCACTCACTTTAGCTCCAGGCACAACTGATCAACCTCAGAACAACATCTGTGTGACACCTGCAAGAATGTAGTACGGCAATGTACTCACCAAGGTGGTTTTTTTTTTCCTAGACAAGAGTCTTAACTTGTCCAGTATCTGCTGAGATAAATCTGGGAGATTTATCTGGCTTGAAGAACCAGTCTCGTATAAACAGTTTTAACTAGGGAACAGTCAAATAGGAATACACTGTCTTCCCACAGGGATAGGGGGAGAGGAACAGGGCTGGAGGGAAGGAGCTAAAGGACCTTTATCATCCCCTCCCTTCATTAGTACAAGGTTGTACAAGGTTGTATCACGTAACCAAAAGTACAGCGAGTTGTAGCACAGGCCTGCCTTTATATTCTGGCTCCCAAAATCTGCAAGCTGAGAGCACTATGTAAGGGATTATTTCGTTCTGATGCAGAGAAGAGGCAAGGAGAGTTAAATTAAGCCAGGAAGAGGAAAACATGAGCTGAATGTTGGCCCAAAGATTCCTGCCACTCTGACATAAGAGACCCTAGAAGGATTGCTTCCTGGAGGATGCAATGCCATAGGGCAAAAGAGCTGCCAAGGGCGGCCCAAGGTGAGCACGGCAGGGAAGGCCAAGGGAAAAGGCCGCGGTTTCCAGTGCCATGGGGGGCTGGAGCAAGCGGAGTGCGGGGCAGCGCCGGGCGTGGGGCACTGCCCCTGCCGGGGTCCCGCTGTGCCCGCTCCCGGTGTGCCCTGGAGCTGCCCCGTTCCGGTGTCCCGGCTGTGTCCCGGGCGTGCCCAGGAGCTGCCCCATGTCCTAGTGCCCCCATGTCCCAGTATTCTTCTGTCCCGGTGTCTCCATGTCCCTCTGTCTCCCCGTCTCTCTGTCCCCGTGTCCCCATGTCCCTCTGTCCCGGGCTCTCCCCTCACGGCCGCGCTGCGCTCGCACGGCGCCCCCTGGTGGGCGGTTCCCTGCGGGCCCCGCGGGCGCTCCCGGCCCGGCCCGGGGGGTTCGGGCCCGGCCGGTTCTGGCCCGGCCCGGGGGGTTCTGGCCCGGCCCGGGGGGTTCGGGCCCGGCCCGGGGGGTTCGGGCCCGGCGGGAGGAAGGGGCACACAGCGCCCACAGCCCCGGGCGGTACGGGAGGGCACTGGTGCTCCTCCGTGCTCCGAAATTGATTTCACGCCTTCAGGACGGTCAGTCGCATTTTGTCCATCACCTCCCGTGGACTTCAGCGAACACTCGGGAGCGCTATGAATTCTTAGGCTCAGAGGAGCTGTGTAAAAACTAACTTAAGCCCTGTAAGTATAAAATAGAAAAGTAGCTTACTGTTCCCTTTCCCTATCTTGTTTTTATACAGTATTATTAACAACTAACCTGAAGAACCTTCCCTTTGTGTGTGTGCTGGTGAATATGGCTGATCATAAATTCTTACTCATTTTTTGGTGTGAATCATGCTATTTCATAAAATGCTTCTATGGATGAGATTCTCTTTGTCCAGGTACTCTGAAATCAGCAGAATCAACAGCATGCTCATCAATTTACCTTTGTAGTCATACAAATGCTGATACCTTCTTCTCCAGGCAAGGAGATTAGTCAGGAACATTTTTAAACCCTTTTTCCATTCACAAAATTTAAACTTTTTACAAGAAGGGCTTTTAGAAATACACAGTCATTTACCAGCTGGTGGAGCTCAGTAAATAGCAGGAAGATTTGTCCACAAACATCCCCTGAATTGGAAGAGAGCTCTGACTCAGCCACCTTTGTTAACCTTCTACTTTAATTTCCACAAAAGCTGATGCCTTTGGGATATTGCTGCTTTTTTATTTCTGCTGACAGAAGGCATTACAAATGCACTGAATTTACTGTGGAGTTGCTACGACCTCAACCTACTGAAGTTCTACAGAACAGGTTTCCTTGGCACAAATGTAAAATGTATAACTTTATACAGAACAGCTGTAACAGATGTGGGTAGGCCCAGTTATCAAGCGCTGAAATTGGTCAAAGTGATACCCCATGTCTATCATGAGATCAAATATGAACTATAAACCACCTAATTCTGATAAAGAACCCTCTGAGCTCCAGTGGCAATCTGCCCATGGAGCCCAGCAAGCCTGGAATGAGGCCCTGTCTGCGGGGGAGCATTTAGTCCCTGAAAAGGCACCCCAAACATTTCATTTGTAGTGTGATCTGGGGAGAAATACTGTAGTTAATGTAAATGAGTAAAATATAATTCAAACATATTTGCAACAGAATTGAATATTCAACATAGACACCTGCTCAAAGATCCAGCTAAAAGATGTTTTAAAACTCCCAGAACTTCAAACTTTTCTTGTTGTTTTCTTGGAGACACAAGGGATACTTTCATACTTTCCTCAGCACTTTGAATGCTAAAACATATCTTAAAATTAACACAGAAAGTGTCAAATATTTAAATCAGAAACTGAGTTTTCAAAGAAAAATACAAAATGTTTAATGAACAGCTACAATAAATAGGTTATTTAATTTGGGAGCATGAATGTTTCTGTTAGAAATTATGATTGAACTTCTATATGTTCTAGACTCATTGAAAAAAAATTCTCCTTACATAATCAGTGGAATTAAGAGTTGTGCACTGTCCTAAGTGCTGGAAGAAATGATGAAAAGCATTATTCTAATGCTTTTTCAGGCTGCAGAAGCAGAGACAATGATGTGATCTAATCAAGCATTCAATTGCCAACACATCTTTTAAAAAGTTCTGTTTGGACTCTCTTTGGACCATTCCTGTGCTAGTAATTTTTCTGATTGTGAAACATGCATACTGTTTGGGCTTAACTAAAGAAACCAGGAGGTTTTACTGGGCCACATCACTCTCACACAGGAAAAAAATAAAGTGTAGGCTTTGTTCTGGGCATACAAGCAGTGCCACAGAAATAGTTGGAATTTAAGCACATACTTTATATTAAAAGCAAATACTCAACTGTTTTGCAGAATCAAGAGCTGCAAGTCTTAGTGATGCCATGGTTTCTATGACAACTAAGTGTGATATTACATGAAGGATTACGATTTAAAGGAAGACACATCTGGCCTTTTCCACTGATGTGGTCCTAGTTTATCCTGCACGTACCTTGTGTACAAATCTGCTCATCTTTGTGGAATCACTGAGCCCACAACCAGGAAGGGCAGGCCTCAGCAGACCAGGCAGAAAGTGAGTGAAGTGCACTCTATTCCTGCAGATTTCAAGGAGAAAAAAATAAATTCAGACTTGGGGCTGCACTGTCCTTTCAAGCACAGCTGCAGCCCCGGGGCTTGCTGGTAGCTGAGGATACTGCAGCAGCAATGCAAGAAATGAAGTGCCTGGTAAAAGCAGCAGGTGCTGTGCACCCACACTCCCTCCCTTCACAGCTCTGACATGGTTTCCTGCACCCCAGCCTGTCCTGGGGTTGGCTCCACATCCTGTTGAAGGCTGGAGCTGTGGAATTGTTAACCAAAGCCTGGTCCCAGCAGGTCACAGTCTCCCCCTCCAGCCCAGCAGTGATCTCTGCTGGCTCACTGCTCCTCTCAGCCCTGAGCTCTGCAGAAACTCCACTTCCACCCTGCTTGCTGATTAACTTATTCTCCATTTGTCTCAGTAGGAAACATGTTTGATCTCTTGGAGATACACTCCAGCTACCTCCATGGTCCTCAGTGATCTCTGCAAACATAACCAGAGAGGCATTTCCATCCCTCGGGAACAGATGCCAAAAGAAATTCCATACGACTTAGTGCTAAAAGCTAGCTCAGACTAGCTAGTTTGGAACAGGGTAGGAAATACCTGAAAAAAAGCAAACTCTCTCCCTGTCCTTGGTGTAAGAACAGCAGCCTGCACTTTAACTGAGAGTGCCTAAACCCATCCCTGCATGTCCCCAGCAGCCAGAAGGCTGCAGCACGTTCTCAGCTCTCATGTGCTGTTGCCCAATTCATCTCGGCAGTTCAGCCATTTTGGGTAGGAATATCTTCTCCTCTGTCTCACTGCCTCATTTTCACAGAGCAGCCTGGCTCTGGGCTGCTGTGCATTCAGGACACACTGATTCACCTGCTGCTTTTACAGGCAAATGACTGCCAGTGTTTCAAATGTGTTCAATGGCCCTTTTAAGTACACGGCTGGCTTTGTAGCAAACAGCTCCCTTTAGATCAGGATAAATGCTTTACCAGGGAGATTAGTGCCACTGCACTTGTGAAGTCATGATATCCCCTGCAAATAAAATCAGTGACTATAAACAGCCAAAACATCCCCCATCCTATGAGATTATGAGCTTCTTCCTTACAAAACAGATGAGCTCATTGAGAGATAATTTTGTGATAGCCAGATAGCTTCAACATAAGATTGAGCCCATCATCATTAGTCCAATTAAAGCTCCTTTTTATACCAGTAAAATAATTGATGTGCTGATAAACTGCTTCAGTTCATTGTTACTGCAATATCCACAGCTGCTCTGAACACATCCATGTAATCAATATGGCCCACTAAAAGGTTTTTAAATGAGTTAACTCTTCCAGGAATCAGCTGGATTTCTGAGGACTATCATGCTTTTTGTTCAGTGTTTCTTTTATTTACAGAGCTATTAAGTCCAATCACAAGCTGATCACACACACTCCAGCAGAGCACAATATGAATGTTGCATGCTATTATTGTAATAGAAGTTGAGCAAGAGAACCTGGCCTTGAGGCTACTTTTCCCATATTAAAAAAAAATAGCTAACCTAACCTGCATCATTCTGACAGAACTAGGTTAGGGAGTGACTGTGTGTGCAGTCACATTGGCAGAGCAGGATGTACCGTGAGGGACAGCAGAGCAGGAGCCAAAGACAGGGAGCTCTCACTCCAATTCAGCAGCAGCCACAACAGCCCCTCCCAGAGCAGCCTCAGCAACGTGACCAGGAGGGTCCACTTCACCTCCATGCCAAGCTGCAGGCAGCACTGGAGACAAGCTGGGGCTCCAGTCCTCCTGCTCCGGTCGGTGCCATGGCCCCCAGGCCCTGGGCTGCAGGTACAAGCAGCTCTGCAGCTCCCAGGGCAGCTGAGAACGGAATCCTTGTGCAAGGGTGTGGCTGTAGGTGCAGCCATCAGGCTCCTGTCCTGCTCGCTAGGGTAGATTAGAAGCATTTCCAGGAGCCACAGAAAATCTCTCTCAATGCCTTACTTCACTGCAGGTCCAGAGGAAACAAATCTCTCAGGTCAGCCTCTCCCTGCCCTGCTTCAGGGACTGTGGGGAAGACAAGCCTGCACACATTTTTTTTAGGGGGCATGGAGCTTTTGTTGTTGGCTGCAATTAAAAATCCCAACTGAAGTGCCAAAGCCTTTTAGAAGTTTTGTTAACCTGCTATGAGGCAAATACTTGAACTTCAGACTTACTCATCCACCAATCTCTCTTCTGAATCACATACCAATGCACTTGCCACATTGGGGAGATAAAGGGTTTTTAGCAGCTGTGGATACCTATGCAGAAGCAATTACTTCTTCCTGATGCCTGCAGCGTTCCATGAGACCTTCACAGTGTAAAATGCAACTGCCCAGTCTCTGCTCAAGGTTCACTGCCAGCAGCCTCACCAAGCACTAAGGCTGGTGCTGCACGTGCACTAGAGGAGCTAGAAGAGGTAGGTTTTCATACTCAGAGTAGTGATCACATGCATACATCCCACTATGGGGGCCAGGCAGTGACCTGAACAGAGATTTTCAAGTGTTTGTTGCTATCTGCTGCTGATGTTGCCACTAGAAATGCAAAAAGGCAACTCTGCATTTCCCCTGCTGAAACACAAACCTTTAATGAGTTATTTTGAATTGTGTCTCAAAGACCAGGCAGAGATAGGTAGTAAGCTGCACAGCTTTAAACAACTTGTCAAAATCCTTCCAGGAAACAAAATAGCATACATTTTTTTGAGGGGTTTCCATCTGTCTGAATTTCTAATTTGACTTTTGCAGCTCACACAGCTCAGATGGGATTCAGCTGAGAATACATAACCTGAAGCTGGGTTCCTGAAGTTTCCTTCATACCAGGATGGCACCTACATAAGAAAATTCTTAAGCTGCTGGGCTGCAGCTCAGGCCCCAGGTCTCCTCTCTGCCTTCTTCAGATAAGGAGGGTCACCCAGCCCCAGACCCCAGTGTCCCCAGACAGGGTGCCCCAAATGTGCCAGGCACAGCTGCAGGGGAGCAGCTGGAGCAGCTGGAGCAGGGGTGCAGCTCCGAGCTCTCCAGGCTGCCTCTGCCTACCTTAGCCCTCCACCATTCCTGCTGGTCCTGGTACCACGTTTTGTCAGCTGGTTTGGTTTAAAATCCCTTTGGAGGTTGTTTACAAAGGCTTTGGCTCATGAGAAGCACAAGGCCTACTTTGAAAGGGTGGTGTGCCCAGAGGCAGCGAATTCTACATTGCTTCAGTTGTGGAACTCCACCTTAGAGTTCCCATCCAGGGAAGGGAGCCAAAGATAGCTGCCTCTTCCAAAGGAAGATCTTCTGGAGTCTACATCACCCCCTGATGTTTTGAAATTTCCAGTGGACCACATCAGTCATGGTGAAGTGAGAAGCAGCATTTACACTCAACCTTTCACCTTGCACAGTACAGCATCATCTGTGTTGGGGAAACCATCTCGTTTCAAAAATCCCACATCTGTTAGAATCCTTTAGGCTCCTATTATAACATCTAGTGACTAAAAATCATTGGTTTTTCCCCAGTGTTTCAGTCAGTTTGCTGTGTGTGCCTGGCAGCATTTTGCAGAGTTTCACTGTTTCCCCAAGGCTGTCAGTCAGTTTTCCCTGTTGTTTGTGTGGGCTTTTCACACACAACACAGAAGAGGAAAACACTAAAAAAAAATCCAGGAAAATGTGATTATAATTCACTTAAAACAGCCAGCAGGGGGATGTGCAGGACCAAGAACTCCTTTGACTTTTTGAAAAAAGTGAATGCTTTTCAAATTTCCTATGCCTAGTTATCTGTAGAAAATATATTCTCTTTCTATAATGAAAGAGCACAAGTCATCAGCCTATCACTGTCTATGGCAATTTCAAAATCAGCTGGAGAAACACAATTTCATCTCTACTGATTAAATTATATATGGCTATGTAGGTTAAACGAGCATAAGAAGTCATTGATCAACTTCTGCCTAACATTTTTAGAAACACAAGCTGGGTAATGCATTGCTCTTTTTGTGATGGGAAAAAAGTATGTAGTTATCAAGGCAGGAAAGCCAGAAATTTTGGATTTTTTCCTCCCAGTAAACAATAACTAGTTTTATTGTTTACAGATCTTTAGTTTTACTTTGGTTGGTTTAACCAGTTATGGGCTTCAATCCCGAAAGGTAAGATCTGCAACCCTCCTAGGAGTGGCACCTTCTTTGAGCTTTTCTGTCCCAGCAGCTCAAGCTGCTCCTCTGGACACTGATCTGATCCAAGAGGCTGCACCTGAGAGCTGAGGCACAGGAAGCTCCATGGCCCTCGGTGGGAGCAAATTCAGAGCAATTCCCTTTGTGAGAGACAACTGCTCACTTGGAAAATTTAAAGAGGTTTATTAAACCTTAACAAAAAGACAGCAAAGGACTACATAAGGAAAAAGCTGCAACGCTGGGAACTGCCCCTCATGCATACCATGTGGCCAGTTCCCTTCAAGATGGATGTTCAGTCTTTTATACCCCTGGGGGTGGCATCAGCCAGCCCTGACCCCTCCCAAAGTCTGTCAGTCAGCTCTTCTTTGCCATTTATCAGTGGAGACTGCTCTGTAACTGGATTGGAGGTCAGGTGTTGCCATGTCTACCCTCTAAGCACCAAGCTTTTCCATTCCCCACTGCCCCATGCAAGGGACACCTGTGCAGCCTTCCTTTACCTGTTCTAGACAGCCCAGGCTGTCTCATGGCAACTATACAGGGGGATAAAGGGAACTATGGGGAGAACAGAGGACATCTAAACTAAAATAACATAACTATACACCACTAAAGCTTCTCCTAATATTCACACATGAGTTACCTTTTAATTGTGAGAGGCAATCATCTCATTATCCATCTATAACACCTTGTTACACTCCTTGCTGCTAATATCTGTCACCTTTTACAGAAGAGCTGTTTAAGAAAAAACATCCAGGACATGTAGAGCTCCTATCTACACGAGCATGGAGCTGATAGTATTTTTTGTGACTTTCATGTCTGTGAGCAGACTTGGTGGTTAATATCAGCAGCTTTCTTCACACGCCTCCTCAGCCAAGTGCCATCCCCATCAGGTACAGGTTGTTCTTCACAAGCCAGGGAAAGCAGCAGGAACAAGAAGGAAAGCAGCAGCAGAAGAGGGAAAGGGCACGGTCATGGCTCCAGCAGAGAAGGCCATTTCTCACGCCGATAAATGCACACTTTGTGTGTGCAGCAGGACGTGCAGGCAGTGCCGAAGAGCTGACCAGAAGATGGAGACAGAGGAACACTTTTGGAAGCACATCCGGAGCCTGACCCTCGGCAGGGACCTTGGAAGCAGGGGAGGGGCCAGACCCATCCCACGGGACACTGGGATGGATGGAGAGCTATCGAGCTGGTTAATTACAGGGACAATTCTGCTCTCCAAATCCCACGTGCCCTGGAAATTTGAAATTTTCTGAAAATCTCTAAAACTTGAGTAAAAAAAAGAAATTACATCTACAAATCTTTTGAGGCAGAAGGGGAGAAAATCATTCTTAATATTCTTTGGACATCATGGCTCTTTCTCAGAAGGCTGTGCAGACACTACATTCTTTGGCAGGTATCTCCACACAAGAAGCCAGTGACACTCAGGTAAAGCTGGAGCATTCTTATGATAGCACAAGAGCTACTATGGGTAAGTATTCGTCCAGAGGAGATCAGAACATTCAAAGCACATTCAAAGATAATTCCTTATATGTTGCCATGGTTGTTTTTTTCTCCTACTGAGCTCATGTGCAAGTTCAGAAAATACTCCTCGAATTAAACTGAACTATTAAGTTCAAGCAAAGTGTTCTATTTCTAGGCAACTGTTCTTATTAATTTAAGTCATGCTAACTTTACTATTCAGTGTCTTGGCAAAACCACATGGTATTTCCAGTATGGGATTAAAAGTTTCTGGTAATTTTAGTGTTCCTGAGAATCCATAACATACTTTGTATTCTGAAAAAGCACATAGAAATCTATTTTTCTGAGGTTCATAAAGCTTTCACCTGTTTGCCAGTATTTACTTTGTCTCAGACAGAAGTCAAGCAGGGAGTTAATTCTGTTAATGATAGCCAGACAGAGCTGTGATGGAGTTTTACCATCTGAGTGCAGCACAGGACGGTTTGATGAACAGTTTTCAGTGCAGATCCATTGACAGTGGTTACAATTTAGTGTAAAAGGAAAGTATGCTCACATTAATGTTCCCAAAGCTAGTCTATTCCATTTTATTAAACTACCACATTTTCACAGGGGAAAAACTCAGTTTGGAGAAGCAGTGTTGCTCAATATTTATCCATGACTTCTTTCCCTTTTAATTTCCTTTTTTTTTTTTTTTTCATTTTTCCCACCCCATTTTCAACTAGAAACACTGGAAACTGTTCAAATCTGTCCTGATCAACTTTATGTTCCTATCTTCTATATGCTTATATCTTAAATCTCAAAATAAGAAGGACTAATAGGAATAATCCACATTATCTGTTAAACTGGAATCTTCAACATCACCTACTTCAGTTACTGACCAAACATCCAGTGGCTTTGTGCTCCATCTGGGCCCTCTGTACATCCACAGAGATCCAGATGGCCTCAGTGTTAGTCCCAGACCCTTGCCCTCTCACTCAGTTATGCACATGAACTCCAGGGGCCACACAGGTGAGAAGGTGCCCAGATCCCTGCAGGAACAAGTCCAGCAGCCCTGGGAGCTCCCTGCTCTGCACTGGCTGCACTGGGTCATTCCTGAGCCATCTGACACTCGGGATGGCACCTCCTGAGGGCAGGTCCTGCACATCCTACTCTAAGTAACTTTGCCAGGGTGGCTTTGGGTCTCTTGGAAAACAGAGAGAGCCACTCATCCTCAGAGGCTCTGTGAGAAGTGAGGCAGTGTTACAGACTGTGTTTTCCTCTGCACATGCAATGTTGGCTTTGGTACCTGCCACCCATCTGTCACACTCAGAATGGAGCCAACTGCTTGGCAGTCTGCTCCATACAATGTTCTTCACTTTTGTTTGCTATGAACCTTTTGCATTACTGATTTAGTAGCTGATTGACTGTAGTTTCTTTTGCAGAACATGGTAAGAAATATTTGGAAAACACCCTATCAATGACATAACTACATCCATTTCAAGTGGGTTTTGTCATTGCTACCTTACATAAACAGTATGCAAATATCCCTGGCTTCCTCCACAGGGAAACTCTTGTAAGACACATCTATTTGTAGAAACAGGGCTCCTAAATGACAGAGGTAGACATGGGAGACTCATGCTAAAGACTTACCAGTTGTACACCAGCAAACAGTTAAAAAAGAACCTCTCTGAGCACAAAACTTAGGTAACCAAGAAAAAACACATGACCAGCTGTGAGCTACAGAGAAGGAACAAAATTTCCAAGAGGAATATTGGGGCACACAAGACAGAGAATACTTTGGATCTAATTATCATAAGAGATCTGATAATCAGGATCCTTTGTCAAACAGAGCTTTGAGGATTGAATCACTGGCTGAAGAATGAATCAAGACTGACTGACAGGAAAAGAAGATTGAATCAACTTCTGCAAGCAAGAGATGTTGCAAAATGTGTAAGTTTGTTTATGTGATGATTAACCCAATCATCGTAGTAAAAAATTACTAGCCTTTCTAGAATAGGACATAAGCATATGTAGTCCACAGTAAATTTGGCTTCTGATCACCACTCAGCCTCCCCACCTCTCTCACCATTGCTGATAGAAGAAAGACTGAAAATAGCCTCCAGGTGGGTTCTCTGGGGAAGTTCAAAACTCCATCCATATCAGCAGGCACTTAAGCCCCTTTAAAACATGCTCAGAATCTTCCAGCAGTTCACCTCAATCAACCCCTGGTTCCCCTTGGCTAGTTCTTGGCTAGTCACAGGGTTTTGCACACACACAGCCCTTGCCATGGTTCCAGCCTTACTGCTCTGGGGTTAACACAACATCCACAGCCACCAGCCTCTCCTGGCACTCTCCCCACCTGACCTTGGCAGTGCTTTCAGGCAGGAGTGGGAGACAATCCTGCACTGCCTCAGCCATGGTGGGTTTATTGTCTGCAGAGCCAAGGCAGCAGGGCCAGGGTTCCGTGGGGTGTGGGCTCACTGAGGCAGGGGGGCTCCTCAGGGACACCTCAGCTGCCTGTGCTCCCCCAGTTCTGCCCTTGGACAGCTCCTCTCCTCTAAGCCATACAGACAAACAGTTCTGGCAAGGCAGCTACGAATGTGTGCCCAGGGGAGCAAACACTGAGGCATGCTGAACAGCACCTGCTTATAAGAAGTTCAGAAAACAGAAGTACAAATGTACCCTCCAGCAGAGAAAACATAATGAGAGCTAATACAAAATACTGATGGCTGCAGTGAAAATTCCCTAGTATATCTGATAATCTCTTCATCTTATTTGAGTATGAAAGTCTTCACTTTCCTAATAAACAGAAGGTGATTTCAGCTCCTCCTATTGCCTGTACAGCACCTCTTTGCCACAAGAGTGCATCCTTGCAGCTTGCACCAGGCACACCCCTCTTGCTGCAGCATCAAGGTACCTTAAATCTTGGGTTGCCTTGTACCAGCAGCCCTGAGCACAGCCTCTGATAAGCAGCTGTTTGCAAGTGCTTAGTTTGACATAAGATCTGGTTTATAGTGCAGCAAATCAATGGGATGTAACTAGATTTAAGATAGATTTTGTATATTGGCACACTAACAAAACACTGTTAGAAAAACAGTATTCAAAGCAATATTGAAATACCCAAAGCAATATTGAAATATCCAAAGCAATATTGAAATATCTAAAGCAATATCTCTGGCCAACTTTCTTAGGATTTCCTTGCCATATTACCCTTTCCCTAACATGCTAACAACAAAGAATAACTACCCTAAGTAGTGTAACTCACAGTTCCTTACCAGGTACTGGCCATGTCTTTGTCAGCATTGCAAAAACCTGGTTTTGTAATTAAACTTCTCAGCTGATGATCCCCGGGCATGTCTCTAGGAATAGGAACCAAGGTGAATAGAAATACCGCAGTATCTGAAGTGTACTCTTGATATTACACAGTCTCACACACCCAGGACTATGAGGCTTGTATGTAAACCAGGCAAAAGGAAAGCTGATGAAAGCACAAGTCTCCTGAAGTTTTCCCCTTCTAAAAGAAGCTATTCCATCTTTTTGTGGATTTTGACTTTCCTACCTGAGCTTGTTCACTCCTGTGCTTGCCCTGCACAGTTGGGTACAGTGTTGGAAGCCTAAAAAGAATGCTGAGTATTTCTTGCTTTGGTCAAAGACTATTCTTGCTGAGATCCTGTGAATTAGCAGGAGCAGCACAGCTGATCCCCAGACAGGCTATTTCATTTCACAGACATCTTTCTGGAACTTCACTGCTGTCTTCCCAGAAACCACTCCCTCTGGGAATGACCTTATACTTTACAGAAGTAGAAGCATCACTTCTGATATTTCCACAATTTCTCCATGACGACTGCCTTGTAAAAAAGCCACTATAAATAATCCCCAGCAATTCCATTTCAGACACAGAGGCTCTACAGATTATACACTTATTCCTGATCATTTTTCCTGGGCTGATAAACAGTTGCATTGTTTTGATTGACACCCACACTGCACTGTTGGACTCTTGGTAAGGTCTCACTTCCTGATACTTTGGAGACTGGCTGGTCTAGAAGCTGTGCCAAAGCCATGGGGACACAGACAGCTGGATCACTGTCCCAGCTCTGTCACACACCCTGCACTGGCACCTCACAACTGCCACAGGAGGTCAAGCAAGTCACAGAGCCTGCTGGTGCCTCCCTCTCCTTTCCACCTGTCATCTGTCTCATCTCTTTAGACTCGGAGCTCTGCAGAACAAGGGTTTCTTCTTACAACAAACTCATTCAAGATCACAGGTGTGGTTTCTAGACACAACTGCAGCACAATGGGAAGCACAAAAGCAGAGCTGAGCTATTGTCTGAGGCTGTGCCCAGCATGAGGATGGTGAGGCCCAAGAAGTGCTCTCAAAGGGTGCATCAAGGGCAGAATTCATAACAAGTAAGATTGCTCATCTGAATGTCTAAAAGCAAATGAATGCACATTACAGTTATTAAATTCACTTAAGAGGCAGACAACTAATGTGATACACACAGCTGTGGATAGAGAACAGACAGTGTAGTCACTGAAATCATCTAACTAACAAATACTGGTGGCTGTTCTGAGTTTCTCAATGACCTAAAAAGATTTTTGTTTTCACCTTCTTAAAAAGGAAGGAAGAAAATGTTTTTGCAGAAAAACGAGGTTTAAACAGGGAGATCAATGCCCTTGGTTAAACAGATACACATCAGAGAAAAATACTTATAGTAATAAGTAGTGGTTATAAATATGGAACAGTGTTGGATGTGAAAAGAGAGGCAGAGTATTGGTGTGAAGTGGTGGCACTCCTACTAGCAAGAAGACAACAGTTCCTGGATAAAAAAGAAAAACAGGGCAACAGAGAACAGCACTTAAAAAAACACTACAAAAATCCCAAATTTCTCATAGGTTGAAGAGGCCACTATTAGAAAATATGAACAAGAATCTGATCCCAAAACAGATATAAATATGCCCCAAATCTCACACAAGAGATTTTTTTTAACGTCTCAGTTCAAAAACTCTGAAACTGTGATTTTTACTCATCAGCTGATAGGGTTCTCCATCAGTAAAACAGCCAGAACAGGCAATAGAGGATAGGAGGTACTCTAAGTTAAGAGTAGTCTGATTAGCAAAAGGAAGATTTCCTGCATCTCAGCAATTCAGAATCAGCTGCTACAGCTATATCCGCCAATTACTGGGTTTGGACTTTTAGGACTTAGGAATTATTATTCTTTACTTTTATCTCACATCACTAATGAATCAGTTAATCCAGAACAACTTCCTGTTGTATGCCTGAATAAGAGCTCTCAAATGGAAAGTTTGTGACACTGAATTTGATCTCTTTGTTTGAAAGAAAATTCCCTCCTACAGATAAATGTGAAGCAGCACAGTTGTGTTCTCCCAGCATGCCACCAGGTACTGCCTACCATCTCTTTTCAAGAATTTCAGGCAATAGGTCAGATCCTGCTTTCAGGCATATGTGATTTGCTGGGGATCAAATTAATCACAGGTGAAAACATAGCTATGACAACCAGGCCAGTGGGTGTACTCATATCTGTCTTTGGAAGTCCAAACACAGGTAAACTTGTTTCCAAAATGTCACTGTGGTGTCAGAGGCAGGAATGTGACACAGCCCAGCAAGGTTTGTGCCCAGCAGCACTCTCTGTCTCACACAGGGCTGAGGGTCCATCCCCATCGCTGAACCCACTGCTCCAGCCAGTGCCTGCTCTCTGCTCAGCTTATATAATCAAGGAACTGGTATAATTAGTGGTCTTTCAGTTATAAAATGGGGATTAATTATTATTGTGAGGCCTTCAGGCAAGCTGTTAACCACAATATCAAAATACAGCCTTAGTTTTCCCAGAGTGCTAAGCCTGCTAAGCTTTCTTCCATGATATACAGTGGGATTTCCATGATTTACCTGTGGGAGAAAATGTCATCCAAGCAGAGGGATAGGTTTCATTTTTCTAGCCTCTTCTTGGCCCCAAAGACCTCTAGAAGAAAAAGTCAATTCCACTCATTTTCTTCATTTGTGAGCAAAGCCAGACACCCAGCAACAGGGAAGCAAAGGACATGGGTGCATGAAAGAGGGAACACTGTGACCTGTTCTTTGGTCTGAGCATCCTGCGACACCATTCTGTTGCTACAACAAAATATGGTTTTACAGCCACTGCTAAGAAATTCTGAGCTACCTCTAAACCTGCACAGTGGAACCAACACAAAATTAGACAGAGACATCACCTGTGGAAATATCAGCTGGAAATGGCTTCTGGTTTTCCACATGTCAGAGCTGGAGAAGCTGAAGACCTCACATTTGACTATTCTGGGCTTGGTTAAATGGACGAATGATGGGACACAGTATCAGGTTTTTGCTGGTGCCACTAGCAATGCACACAGAGCAGTTGGTGCCTGAGTCAGTGATTTTGGGCTTTCTCTTGACAGAATGGCTCTGTCTCAGAACTTTGCTGGGCACGGGGAAGCCCTTGGTGCCTGTCAGCAGAAACTCCAAGACAGGTCTGGAGATCTTCGTGTCAGCTGCCACCTTCCAGTTTTCCTGGTTTTAGAAAAGCCAAGGAAAACAATAACTTGTGGGTCAAGATCCTCCATTGCCAAACAGCACAGTAGGACAATTTGTCCTCCTTGTTTAGGCTCCCTCTATCAGTAATTGCTGCTGATATCTTTTGTAGACAGGTGGATAAAGGAATGAGCTAGTAGCAGCCAAGAGCTGCTTTTTCCTTGCAATACAGGTTTAAGAGGCCCGGTCCTCCTCCAAGCCCTGCAGCAGGTGCTTAAAACAGACAGACAGTGATGAGTCATCCCACTAACAGCAGAATTGTATTCATTATTTACCAGTCCCTGGGGTTCTGTGCTGCTTGGAGATGGCCTCCATCTCCTCTCAATTATTTAACACATTCCAGTTCAGCGCAGTTAATACAGCTCCGAGCACAAATCTTGTCCAGAAGAATCTCTCACTTACTGCTCTTTTTGTGCAATCTCCTCCCCAGTCTCATGTTCCTTCACCAGCCTTATAACCTACTGGCAATGGTTCAGCTCTTTTTCACTTTAAAAATTCATCCGGTGTTCATGAGAGGTGCCGAACTGCCAGCACTCAAAACTGCAGCCTGATGTCCCACAGAGCAGGCTCTGCAGGTACAGGGAGGTTGTGCTGTGTGGTACTGGCACGATAATGCATCTCATTCATGCATCTCGTGTGCCTTTTATGAGCCACAGTCTTTGGAGGTCAATTAGGTACATGTACAAACAAATTCATTTCTCACCTTCTAGCTGAGAACATGCAAGGTCCAGCCATACCGAGTTGGACTAAATATACCTCTGGCCTCACTGTCCTGGATCTCTACATGCTCCAGGGGGAAGGCAAGAGAGAAAGTACCAGCCCCAAATACCATGGTGGCTCAGCCCTCCTGCAGTGCCAGCTGTGCTTCTGCTGGAGCAGGGAGCCTGCACAAGGGGGGAGTTTTCCTCTAAAGTTCCAGGGCTGCTGAAGATGGGCCTGGGCTCCCTCTGGCAATGCAGGGCAGCAGAAAGCTGCTCCTCTGGGAATGCAGTGGGCAAAGGCTGCTGTGCTGTTGCCAGGCTCAGATTATATCCAGGTAGGAATGCTTGGCTCCTCCCCTGGGCAGAGCATCTCCCCATGGGATGATGGAATTTTATCAGACATGCAGGGACTCACTGGCCCATGAACAGAAGATAATTAATAATTAATGGCCCATGAACAGAAGAGATCTCCTGGAGGGAGGATTGGTTGTGGAAGAGATAAAGAAAACTGCCCAATGGACAGAAGAGAACTGCCCCACCTCTAACAGATGGCAATAGAATACAAACCCCAGCCACATCTTGCATTTCCAACCTAAGACACTGGGTTTGAGGTATTTAGCGGTGCCTAGAGAATATGAGTATCTTTTTCACAAACTTGTTCCTGGAAGTCTTGGGCATCTACAATCCTACAGCAAAAATCCCATAGTTAATCTGCCTGTTGCAACAACCCTCACATTCTTTTTCTTGTTGTGGACCTTTCATGAGGTTCACATGACCAGAGAAGATAGGGATAATTGTTGCCTCATCTGCCAATAACCTACCCCAAGATGCAGGACAAAATGCAGCATATCTCTAGAGCTCTGCTTTACCTGAGTCAGAACAGGAGTTAAAACAGGCAGGCTTTTCTAGGACATCTCTGGCTGAAGAGGTTTGACTGTGCATTTTTGCTATGAGGTGACTGCTGGTTATAGCTAACAGACAGAGAACAAGGTCAAACCACCAGGTCACTAAATGGTAGGTTTTGTAATGCAGCTAATCTGGAGCAAATACTAAACACACACTTAGAACTAGCCCTGGAGCTCCTTTCTGATCCTCCCTATTGATCCAAGGGCAACTGCCAATACATCAGTGCTCTTACACCACCATCCTCCCTCAGGGAAATAGCTAAAAACCCACTTGTGTCCCCATTCAGCTTTTCTGGAAGGAAGGTGTACACTGAATATCTGCAGCAACAACTTAGAAAGCAGCGCAAGTTTGAAAGGATTTAGAAATATTCAAAATTAAAGACATCTGGAGAAAAATGTCTATGACATGTTTGTCAAACACAAACAAGGTTTCCTGGGAAAAGTTTTGAGTTTTCATTGCAAACCACAGTTGCTTAAGGCAAAATTGTAAATACAAGATTTTAGAGTGTTTTCCCTCTCTGTTTTTGACAGCAATATGACTGCATTAATAGAAAGATTGTTTCTTTATGTTTACTAAACCTTTGATAAAACTAAACTAACTCAACTGACCCTTCTTAAAAACCTTTAACAAATGGAAATGCCAACGGACAACGAGAGAGAAATAAAAAATGAAATTTCTGCCACTTAGAAGACTTGGTACATTAAAAAGAAGATAGAAAAGGAATTATGGAAAAGAGAAAGAAACTGGAAAAATTTTTGAAAGGTAGAATCCTGTTCCTGCACAAGCTGGCTCGTACTGGGCAGTTAATTTGGCTATAAACAAGAAACACAGCCGGCTTCATAAATCAGCCCTGGGCTGGGTAACAGGAACCTCAGCCAATTCCATTCCACCCTCAGCTGCAGACATCCCACTGCTCTGGGAGCTGGGCAGTGTCAAAGATCAGACCAATGATCCATCAGACTGAGCTTTTCAAACTCCTTTATAAAGAGGGGCTGCAGGAATAAATTCTCTTCTTTGCCACAGGGACATCAGGGTGTGTGTTGTCCCTGTCTCCAACCCCCACCCCACAAAACATGTGGATGTTAAACCCAATAGAATCCTGTAGGAAATCCAGTGTCATCCACAGGGTTTCAAAGGGACAGCTCTGTGCCTGAGCACCTCGGCATTGATTTATGTGAACAAGGAAAGCAGCTGTTACTCCTTCTCCTGGTGCAATTCGAAATTGCTTAAGTTCACTGAACAGTTTATTGGTTGTGTCTTACCCAGGCAGAGCAGAGCAAACTGACAGTGAGGGTATTTATTCTTCAGGGCTTTGGACAAAGCCAAAGTGCTCCAGTCTGCCTGAGAACCAGGGAATACACATTTGTAGATTATGACTTCAGAAGAGCTTTCTCCAAAAAAGACAAACATTAATTACTCCCATGGAATACTCAGTATTTCACAACCACAGCTACTTCCTTGACTCATTTCTGCAACAAAGCACAGCAATGCACTTCAGACAATACCATGGATTGGTGTTTGCCTGGACTAAGTCCTTAAACTGCAGCACTAGCAAATGTTACTACTTGTGCCCATTTTCTATGCAAATATTTTGAAGAATTTTTGGGATGCAGGTCTGTATCTTCTGGAATAGATAATGAAAAGAGAGCATTTTTCTGATAGCTTTGGCAATGTTTCTCCACACTGCCAATCATGAGAGGAACTTCCAGTTGTCTCCCAGACTTTTTCACAACTTACTTATGTGCAACTATTGTGAACTCAATGCATTCTTCATGACTACACAGGAGACAGGCTGGCAAATACCCTGTATGAAGTAATCAGTTGCAGTGACCATGCTCTTAATGTAACATGACAGCTCTTCACTCAACCACTTTGCAAAAGAAGCTCTGCTATTTAGAACTGTTATTTTATTTTTATTTTGAACTTACACAGTAAGAGATTACACCTGAGTTATCCTCAGGCTAAAGGAACACAAAATCTGTGTACAGTTGGAGCACATGAAACCTTGTGTGGCTCTGCTTTCCTTTGGGTGAGCTGGGAATGACACCTACCTAGCCAATGAATCTAGCTTGAGCAAGGCAAAATCTCTCATGATTTTACCCAACTTTAAGTTATAAATATTCAGAGTATAGAAGCACAGAGTCAGGGATAGTTTGGGTTTTAAGAGACCTTATAGGTAACCTAGATCCAACATCCTGCCACGGCAGGGACACCTTCCACTAGACCAGGCTGCTTCAAGCCCCATCCAAGCTGGCCTGGAATATGTCAGGGATGGCAATTATACAGCTTTCTTCATTTAAACCATGAACATCTTGCTCCACATGCAAAAATTTCAATTATGACCCTATGCTGTAGAAAATAGTAATATATTTATATTTTGCACAACAAAAGGTGGGGGAAGGTTAGAATGAGCAAAATACCTAAGTAATTGAAAGAGAGAAATTAATCTCATTGCATCAAATACTTCTGATAAAGGTAAGATTTGAATGCAAAAAGAAAGCACCCTGCCACACATGGATTAAACTGAGCTGCATCTGCAGTGTGGTGAGTGAGCACCATGTCAAATCCAGCAAGACTCATGCTGCACTTTCATTCCACATCATTTCTTCAGGGAACAGCAGTGTCAGTACTCCTCACCTTTATGCTCATTCACAGCTCTTTACATGCATCTGCCTGCTCTCACAGGACTGCCACAGACCTGCACACTGTTCATTTTTCCAGAAGGAGGAGCACACAGAAGTTTCTGAGCTGGGCACAGCAGCCTCCCTCCCTGTTGACCCAGTGCTGCTTTCAGGCACACGTTGGTGCTCCAGGCCATGGTGCAGGGCAGGTATCCCAGCTCACTTCTGTGAAAAATGCCAATCACTTGTTTTTAAAATTTTAAAAATTTAATAGTAATAAAATGGTTATAAAAATAGTAATACAAATAGAGTAATAATAATTTGGACAATTTGAATTAGGACAATATGAGACAATAGAGACAAAGAGTTATGGATGTCCGGGTACCTTTTTCTGGGCAGCACAAGCCCGAAAAAGGACACACGTTGATAGAGGATTAACCCTTAAAAACAACAGCCTGTTGCATATTCATACACCTCATACATGATGCATCAATTCCATTCAAATACAGGATTCTGTCTGGTCACAGTTAACTTCTTCCTCTGAATCCTAACAGAGCCTTCAAGGTGGGAAGAAGTTTGTTTCTTCTGACAAGAGGGCAATAAATTCTCTTTCTCTGAAAGATTGAGGTGTCCTGGGGCTGCTATCTTACTTTAAAAAAGTATCCTACATAGCATAGGTTCTATTTTAACAATTTTTATAACCTAAAACTATATTTAACCCACTACTTAAGAGAATTAATACAGCATTACTTTCTAACATAAAACATATAATATTAATTTTAATATTTGTGAAAAGCCAATCATAAAATATGCATTTTTCACACTTCCCTGGCACTGCAGAGCCCCACACAAGCTGCCAAGTACCCGAGAGCTGCCAGAGCACAGTCCTACCCCCAGCCACAGGGAAGAACTGAAAGGCAGCCCTGGGGTGAGCCTGTAGGATTGGGCTCTTTAACATCCAGGACACACCTCCCCAAACCTGGGAGAGAACTGAGCTGGACCAGGAAGCTTTGGCTGTACCCACACTTGATTCTCACTGAAACTTTCCTTCTCAGCTGTTTCTGCTGGCTGCTCGCTTTGTCTCCTCCCATTCAACATTCACATGTGGCTCCCCCTGGGTGAGCCCCTCTCTTTGTGTGTCTGGCTCAGGCACCTCTGTGCTCTCCTGAAGGCCCTTGGAACAGGCTGCAGGACAAACACAGCTGCATCTGCACTCTCCAAGGGATCTAATGCACAGACACTCACTCAGCTTCTCTAGCACTGTGCAAGAAGTCAACTCACCAAAATTTTTAAAATAGCATTCCATGTTTTGATCTTTTACTTGAGTTCATCACTACATCAGCATGGGAGTATTTGCTTGACTGACAGCTGGACTGAAATTCAAGCAGCTCCATTTTAAAGGTGCAGGAGTGCAAAGAAAACCATGAATACTAACACACTTTATAGAACTGAGTGCATGAACCAACACACTTTTATGACTCATCTGTGACATTATTTAAACATTACAAGGAGTGAGAAGTTGAACAATGCACAGATGGTCTACTTCACATTGAAAAGAAATTTGTATTTTCTTACTTCATGAGAGTAGTTTGAATTCAGTGAAGCATTGTAACAGATTAAGTTGGAACTGCTGACATTTGCAAGCACGAAAATGGCTCAGTATTGAGTGCACAAACTCCAGCTGACAAAACAGTTCCTCTCAAGTTTATTGGGAGGTCAATATGATAATGCTTTTCAGGTTCAACCCTTTGTGGGAAGGTCAAGCCACACGCACAAATATCTTACAGACCCCAGCATTGCTAAAGTCACTGCAATTTAGCAGCAATTGTAATTTCAATTGTTGCATCTACAAGTGGAAGTAGAGGTCACAGGTAAAATAGGTCCTCCTGGGTTCTTGCTGAGCAGGTATTTGTTCTTTCATAAATCAGGCATGGAACAAGCACAGCATGCAGCCAGGAAGGCAAACTGCACGGGTAGATGGGGTTTGGATTTTTGGTGAGTTTTTTGTTTGCTAGCTTGCTTGGTTTTTTTAATAAAATGCACCTCAAAAATATTTGCTACAAGTATTATTCAAGCCTCTATCTATCTAAAGCATTGGGGAGAATGTTTGTTTGCCGTAAGTGGAAGACAATTTTATGATAGCCAAAAGAAAGAACAGGGTTTTCTAACTCTCTTAAGAAAAAAAATCTTGTTCCAACCCCCAGGTACATATACTTTCCCAATTGTCACTCTTTCTTAACTCTTCCAGTCAGAAACTTAAATACTAGACATTTATTCTGATGAATGTTACAGATATTGTACAGGTAATTATCACATGGAGGCAATGATATGTTGTCCCAATGGAGTCTACTGATTCTAATTCTGAAGAAATTTTAGCAATGTGAGACCTGGGAAGCTTGGACCTTTGATTCTGAATCCTTTGATTCTGATGGATTCTGGAATGTTGTACAAATTTCTTCTGAGAGATCCCTCCCTTTTAGTCAGTTCTGAAATGCATTACAAACTATACCCCTCCCACAGCAAGGCAGGTAGTTAATCTATTGCACTCACTCAAATCATCATTTTTGTTGCAAAAGTAGTTGCTGAGACTGGGAATCTAGGAGAGAATGATTAAATATCTGCTCTTAAAACACAAAGATCTTGAGCCCAAGCTTTTCATGACTGAAAATTAAATTCTAATTATTGCTTGTTTTTACAATAATTTCTGTCTTGTGCCTGAGAAATTTCCTGACAGATTTTGACCAAACTGAAATGTTTCTAGTCAGGTACAGCTGTAATACTTTGCAATGAGAAAGTTTCATCAAAACATTCCCAGCCTTCTCTCCTTTTAATGCATTTTGTTTATTTAATGATCAAGCTTTTCTGGTAGCTCTAGAAACAAAGACACTGAAAAGCCCAGACTCACTCATTATTGTGTTACTTGTTCTTTCTACCTTCAGCCACAGTTTTGTAGCTGCATCCAGAGAGTGGCTCTGGAACTTGAAGAGCTGCCAAATTGTTAAATTTGTTAAATTCAAATTGTTAAATGTGCATTTAACAAGCAGAGTTTAGGATATTTACTAGCCAGGTTTCAGCACACCTCAGGCATTTGGCCAGTATCACCAGAGACTGAAGAACATTCTAGCAACTCTCTTACAAGTTTCAAGCACACAATAAATAGAAAGACTTGAGCCAAGGAAAAAATATCACCTTTGTAGTCCTTGGCATAAGGAGAAGCAGAAGAAACAAATCTCCTGGAAATCCTTGTAACTGTGGGAAAGTCAAATGACACTGGAACTAAAGAAAGCACAATTTCTTTTCCACCTGAATAGCCCTACAAGGACAGAGAGCATTGGCAGCTGCTGTTCTCAGCCAAAGCTGATAAGTAGAAACAGAAGAGAGGGAAAAACCCCAAAATTTGCAGCTAACATGGGACTTCCAAGGAGAACCGATGCACCACTTTCACACAGAAATGGCTACAGGGAATATCTGTTGAAATTCATGGTAAGGAATCACTTAATGTGATTTTAACACATTGAAGTCACATGATTCTTTAATCCCATTAAGTGTGATATGAGTGAGAGCTCCTTATAGAAATGATGATTTAGACAAAGCATAAACTAGACTAGAGGATTATCTACCTCACAGTAGACAGGAGCTGGCCCCTGTAAATGCCAGAAAAACATCATCTTTAGCTACACTGCAGCTACAGGCACATCCAGCATAGATATTCTAAAACCTGTAGGCCAGCACACTGGCACAAGGCATTCCTGGTGGTCTCTAGCCACTGTTATTTTTCTCACAAACCTCTCTACTTACCTCCAACCCATCAGCCTTGTACTTGCTCTAAAAAATCCATCTAGGGCCAAATCTGGATGACTGCTCAGTATCAGAAACAGAGCTTCCCCATGGGAAGATATCTTTCATCAAATTTTAATGGTTGCTTCCAACCCTGCAGCTTCAGCTACAAAGCACAGACAATAAAATTCATCTCCATCATCATTAAGTGTACAATTTTGAAAGTTCAAGAGTGCTCATAATTCCATTTGGATTTCCATTTAGGATGAGACCACTGCTCCACAAATTACACTGCTTATCAAATACACAGCTCCTGTAAAGTGACACTAAATCTTGTTTCCTAATACTGTCTCAGTGATCTCATGTAAGTACAAGCACACAGACAAACAGAGAAGGAACTTTTCAAAACCCTCTTGATGATTCCATTATGCTGCTCCTTCTACCAAAAATATTATAAAATTGAGAAACAGACAATTTGCATCCTGCATGTCTATTAGCAAAGTCATTACAATCCCATTATTATATGAGATTACAATGTAAAAACAACTTTAGTGCAATGCAGCAGAGACCCACTGATGATCTTTTAGAATGAAACTATAACAAGCTTCCTCTGAAGAGGAAATCACAAAGAAAATGGAACAGTTTTAATACAGCTTGTACAGCTTTTCAAAAGGACACAAGGAATTCAAGACTGGAATTTGAATGGATATTGTATTATGGGCAGTAAAGCCCAGCAACACACAAGCCATGTACTTTTGCACCTGGTTGTTTTGGGCCTGCCCAAGTGTTACCATTTCAGTGTCTGCTCTGCAGTGGATGATGGCACCTGAGCACAACAAACCCCATTTGTGTGAGGTGGGTGCCACTGTCATATTTTCTGGAAAAATCCCCCTGCCCAGGCTTATTCTCCTGGGAAGCTGAGAAGCCTCAGAGAAAAAGGAAAACAGTATTCTCTCATTTGCTTCTCCTGTGTTTTGCTGCTTTGGGATGTATTTGGAGCTTGTTTATCCAACTGGTGGTTGTTTCATTGGTTTCATGTGAATTGTTTTGGCTTAATGACCAATTAGGGTCAAGCTGTG
This sequence comes from Camarhynchus parvulus, assembly GCF_901933205.1. NCBI lineage: Eukaryota > Metazoa > Chordata > Aves > Passeriformes > Thraupidae > Camarhynchus > Camarhynchus parvulus. Next base: position 4,702,532 of record NC_044580.1, read on the forward strand.
TTGGGGCTGTGGAAAGAGTCATGAGTTTTCATCTTTATCTTTTCAGCCTTCTATGTGTATCCTTTCTGTATTCTTGAGTATAGTTTAGTTTTCTTTTATATAATATAGTATCTTAAAATAATAAATTAACTGCCTAAGAACACGGAGTCAGATTCATCATTCCTTCCTCTGTCTGAGGAGCCCTGTAAATACAAGAGGGGGGCACATGGCTGCACATGAACTAAGTCCCAGCCCTGCAGTCCACAGGGGAGGAGAGCAGCACACAAAGGCAGCAAAGCTCAGAGCAGAGCTGGTGCTGCCAGGGCAAAGCACCCTTGTGAAAGGATGGTCTGCAGGACAACACCCAGAACTGCTGATAAACCACCTCAGGGCTCAGACTCCAATTCAACATAACTTCTGAAGATATGTTTTGTTCAAAGCATGCATTCACATGGCAGTACTTTTCCAAAAGTGGGTGGACATCTGTGCCAGGTCCTAATGCAGATGGAGTAAATGCTGTATTTACATATTTCTCCAGTCTGATTAGGCAAATAATGTTTGGACGATTTAACCAAGGAAAGATTGTTATTGATGTAATACATTTCTTAGACCTTTTAAAATAAGCCAATCAAAAGTCCTTCCATTTCTTCTCCGTCCCACTGGACTGCAGTAGCAAGAATATTCTTTCCCCAGTATTCATCCTAGTTTTCCATTATCTTAACATTCACCCTTTGACTAATCCTTGAAATAATCTACTCTCCTCTTCAGTGCTGGGATCCTGTAAAATGATTATATGATAAAACACACTCTATATCTGTTGTTTGTATATTTTTTTCAAAGATAAACCCATGCTAAAGCCACTGCAGAGAGAAGGGTTAGATAGACAGAGCTCAAAACAAACCTAATTCTTATACCACTTTCTGGTCTCAGATGAGCTTTCAATTAATGTATCAGGACCCTCCCACTGGCCCAAAATAGAGCAGAATTGGGACAGCTGTTCTTTGAAATGCTATAAAGGGGTAGAGGTGCTAACACAAAGTAGTGCCTGTAAAAGCTGCATTCACTTCACCGATTACAGAGAGAGAAGATTTGTGCGAAATGATAAACACCCAGATAACAATCTTCCATCCAACCATAAAATGTAGCTTATGCCCAGATGCAGCACTATCAATAAAGACAAAGAACATCAGCAAAGGCCTGAGAGGACAGCATCGGGAATGTTGCAAAGAAAATGCTTTGGGCATTTTCAGATAAAACATCTGCAGCAGGTGTATAAATAGAAAACACAACTGAAGCTTGAATGGTTATTCCAGGAGGAAGGTTTGCTCTTCCAAACTCTTTCTGGGAGAATTTTCTATGTGCATACAATAGATACACTAAGACATAACCCAAGAAGGTGTGCAAAAATAAATAATGCCCTCCCAGGATGACAAGTTTACTCAAGCACAGTCCTTGTCACAAATCCTGCAAGTCATCACATTCAGTGTTCTCTTCTAGACACTCCAGATAGCTTCAGACACCAGCTCTGAGCTTTTTGAGTAGTCACTATTTCCATTAAAAAAAGAAAAAATGTTGAATGTAAAGTTTAAAATTGCAAATAGCATCTCAGCTGAATATTGTACTAAGAAGGTCAGTTGGAATGCTCAAAACCAACCCCAAATCATCATGAACAAGTGCCAAAAATCACAAACGTGTCCCATTCAGCTGCCAACAGTTTCAGCTGGCACTGCACATCTTGGTCACAATACAAAAATCTGTGGTATGGGAAGTGCTGACAGTGCAGCACAGCCAAAATAATAACATCTATCAGTATCACAGGCCCAGCAATCTGCAGAGTAAGTGCTGTGTCTGTTCAAAGCCTCATGCCCAATCTCAGATCCCAGTCATTAGAACCCAGGCTGGAAGAAGATCAGGAAAAATATTTGTCACTACAGAAATGCCTCCAGATGATTTGGACCAGGGAGGAGCATCATGGACGAGTCATAGTTTCCTGTAAAGCACCCTGCACTCAGAAACACTGAGCCCAGGTTAGACTGGGCTGTACACCTGCTGTATCCTTGTGTTCTGCTCAGGTTGAAGGTCCCAGTCCTGCAGGACTTACTCCCATGTTTTTCCTTATCTCTGCTCAGTCCAGACAAGTTCGATGGACCTGTTTGCATCTGAACACCAGAACACACAGGAATCTCTGCAGGACCAAGAAGAGACAAGTTCATGTACTGTTATTGCTAGCCCATGTGTTTTTTTAAACTGATCCTGGCCCAAAGATAGAGAAAAGAGGAAGAGGTTTGAATAATGTTTTCAGTGTCACACATCTGTCACTGCTCAGTGCATAACAAAAAGTCATGCTGGGAATCCATGGAGATTGAGACACATACAGTTTGGCAGCACCACCATAAATTCCTGTTACCACATTAAGCTAATTGATTCTGAAGAAGGAAAAAATAATTAGGAGACAGAATTCTCACAGTAGAAGAACACATAGCATTGATGAGCATTGTTATTTATTGCTCATATTCCTGCCTATTTTTGATACAGAAGTGCTCTATTGCACACTAGCTGGAACTGCTACATAAAAATATAAGAATGAAAAGCCACTTTCTTTAACTTCACTCAGGTTATTCAGAATAGAAGTAGATAAGGTGACAGCAACACAGATCCAACAAAGAAGACGACAGCAACACAGATCAGAAATGAACAGGAAATTGCAGGATACGATGAGGAGCAAAATAGGGACAAAGTAATTTACCCCTTAAGGAGACCTAGGTTCTGGCAGCTGCCTCTGGATGTTTCAGAGATTGTGCAAAAGAGAGAAGCAAAACCTGGACTCGGTACGAAGCCTGCATGTGAGAAAGAAGCGCAGTGTCTCTGCCTGCCTGCTGACAGGGCAGGTAGAGAAAGCAGCAGATAAGCATCTTTACAGTCTGAAGGGGTTCTGGTCATGTTGTTCTGTTCTCAGAACCCTGGAGCAAACCTGATGACCCTACTGAGCCGCTTTGGTGCCACTGAGCCCTCTCCCCTCAGGTGACTGTGGTCAGGAACAGCTTCAGTGAAGGCAATGGAAACCCTGTGGCATGGCAGAGGGGTGAGCTCAGAGCAGTGAGCTCAGAGCAGACCAAATGGATGGTCAGGAATGGAAAATTGTGAGGGAAGCATCACAGAAGCCTGGTCCAAGTCAAAGAGAAGAGCCTCCACTTCAGGCACCACAGGGCCCTCAGCTCCTGCCTGGGAACATGTGCCCAGGCAGTCAGAGGAGCCGAGAACAAGGATCACTCCCCTAAGCTGCGGGCAAAGCCTCTCCCAGGCAAAGCAGAGCTGGCAGGGTCCCCTTCCCTCACTGCCAGCACAGCCCCAGGGCTCCACACCACAGCTGAGTTCATACACCCAAGGTGTCCCAGGAAACTCCTCTCCCCCACACAGGACTCCCTGCTCTTGGATGAAGGGAGTCTTGACCCTATTCTCAACCCACACGAGGCACAGTTTAAGTGCTTTGAAGTCTCCCACTCTGAAGTGAGAAAGGGAGGGAAAGAGGGACAAGGAGGAAAGAGTTGTAGGAGTCACTGGGGCCATGGAGAAGCTTATCAGGACATATTCAGCTGATGTGGCCACAGATCACCCATCCAGAAATGCTGCTAGTGCTATTTTCCCTGATGCTTATGGCCAAGGGGAGATTTTGACACAAAAAACTCTTTCTTCTTTGTGGAAGAAGACCATGACTACCCTGTGACCATAGACCATTCCTACCCTGAGTGCACAGAGAGGCCAACAGCAGCATTTTTCTTGACTTTGGCAGAAGTGAGATCAGTCACAATGCAATTCAGATAAAGAAAAAGTGGGGGATCAGGTGGGAGGGAGAACATGCACACATAAATAATTTCCACTCAAGCACAAGATTTAACCATGCCTCTTTTTCTACCCCTTACAGAATTAATGGAGTAAAATAGGAAAGACCAGATTGGATGAAACTGATAGGCTAATAAAAGATATAATAATTACTAGAATTAACAAAAGCATTTTCCTGTCTGGGCAGGCAAAATGGAATTTGGGATTTTCTTTGTGTAATTGAATGCAAAATGCAATTTTTAAGTTAAGTCTCACTCCAGGCATGCAAACCCCATCATTTTCTGCTTACGTTATATCTGCAGCAAAAATAGCAAACCAGAAATTTATTTTTGCAATAAAAAGCTCCCTAAAGGAAGGCACTGCTAATCTGAGCTACTGTGGGAACAAAAGGCAGATTTAGAAGCACTGGACATGGAAACAATGACAGTTAAGGGAATGGCCTCAATGAAGTCACAGATTCTTCCCTGTCCTGCCCCAGTGACACAAGAACAGCAGAAACTGTATTTCCCAGGAGTCAGGGATCCAATTGCTTGCTACTCTGAAGTTTTTGAGAAGCAGAACCTCCTGGGATGATTTCATGTTTGAGTGACTAGAACTGCTCTGTGACTCTTTCCTGTGCCAGCAGCAGCTGGGTGCCAGTTCACTGCAGCTGCTCCCCAAGGCTGGCTGAACCAAAGGAAGCTCCAGGCAGTGCCCAGGTCTGGCTCCCAAAGACAGACTTGAGCACAGTTCACTGAACCTAGAGGCAGGACCTGCATGGTGTGAGACAAGAGCAGGAATGCAGTCAGGGGGTGCTCCTGCAGCAGATGTGCAGCACCCAGGATCTGGCAGGAACAGGAGCCCCAGTGCAGCAAAGGCAGCCTGCAAGCAGCCACTGTGCCTTGAGCTTCACAATGCTGCCAGAAAGAGAGAGTGCTTGCAGGGTAAATCCATGAGGCCTCATTTTCAGCTCACCTGCTCTCCCTTCCATTTGAGTGAAGTTCTGGATTTAAATCAGGGGCAGAAAGAGCAAAATCTGCCTGAGAACAACTACTTCCATTAGATGAGCCAACAGGAACAATTCCAGTCACTTCTGGCCCATCTGGGACCTTCAGTGCTTTTGGGTCTCCAACAGTTTCCTTTCTAGGACCTGTCATCTACTGAGCTAAAACCTTCCAGCATTCCCTGAGGCTCAGTTAAACTGGGTACTGAAGTGGACACAGATTTTTAGATGGCTCATAAACTCTTTAGATCTTTAGTACTATTATTCCTAGTGGATGGTTTTATTACATGATTCAGGACCTCATGAGGAATTGCTCAAAACCATACAAGATATTATTAGCATGTGTCATGACTGGAAAACTCTTTTTACTGTACTATTTTCTAAATGCGAAATTCTTCACTGTTGCTCTTGTTTTCAGGAGAGCAGAGTTTTTGAGGGCTATTAGAAAATCTCAGTATTTGACAAGAAACAGATGTGTCCATGTTATTTTTTTGACCAAAGAAGTAAAGCACACAAATTTCCTTCTTACATAACTCTTCTTTCCTTTCAGAAAAATGTCAAGATTCTTATAAAAAACCCCACACAGGTATACAAAGAGCAACTCAAAGTACAGGTCATCACTATAAATCAGACACCAAGAAATCACTTTGTCAGCTTTAAAAGCAAATACATTTTTCTTGGTAGAAGTAACCTTCATTGTCAAGGTGAACTGTTTTTCTACAAGTCTTTGGAGATATTTAATAAGTGCTATGCACCCTTTTAAAATTCTCTTACACTATTAACATATATTTCATAAGGCCAAGGAGGCAAATGAAAAAAATGAAATGTCATTAGAGTACTTCCAGAAGCTCTGCAGATACAAAATTTGCAAGACTTGCATGTCCAGACATAATACAATCATCAGCAGCAGGGAAGTTAGAACACTGTACTCACATCTGCAGCTGCTTCCCACTCCATAACCAAATGGAAGGCAAACACAGTTAGCACTTCCTTTGTTACTGAAAAAAAAGTAAACTCTGTTGGTTTCTGGATTATGAGAGTCCCAGAAAGTTAAAATCCACAACACCAAATAAACCCCCATCCATTTTCAAGGGACAGAAATGGTTCAGAAATCAAAATGTGATGCATTTCAAGACTGGTGCAGTGGTCAGACACTGGTTAAATCCCTGCCTTTCTGTTAGGGGCTTCCATATGAAGGTTCCTCAGACAGACTCCCTTGGCAGTGAAATTAGTCCTTAAGGACAGCATTAATTAAATACAAAAGAAACATGGAGCAGTGGAAGGAAACACTGTCCAACTGCCAGCCGGGTTTGCAGTGCTCAGGCTGCAGCTGCTGTCTGGGAGAATGATGCACAGAGCAGCTCCAGCCCTGCCTGTAGCTGAGCATGTGGGTGAGGGGCTGTGCCAAGCTCTGGCATCACCAGCTCTGCTCTGTGCCAGCTGCTGGGAGGTCTCTGCGGCACTGCAGATACAGCTGGGGCTGATGGGCACTTACACCCCCCACTTAGGTCTGGCCCACAGGAGAAATGTCAATGTCAGACTATCTCTGAATCGCTCATGTCATTTCCATGCTTGGCTTGGACTAGCAGCTATTGCTTTGAGTAGATAACTTGCTTCAGTTTAGAAGGATTGCTCATTTTTTTCCTTCTAAAGTTGGGTTTGCCCACATGAGTTTTCCTCCCCCTCAAATGCAGTTGTGAAAAATCAGTGTGTAAAGGGAATGCATCACCCCACACAACCTGCACAGCTGTGGCAGCCCTTTTTTCTTTGAGCTGTGCCTCTGAGACCTGTTCAGCTCGATGCACATGTCTGCAGACAGCAAACACACACTATGTGCCCCCCTGGAGATTTAGCTTTTCTTCCCTCTTTATTGTTAACTTAATGAGACTAAAAGCTCACTCTTTTGCTCTGTGTAAAAGAAAACCATATAAACCTCATTTTGCCCTGAAACTATATAAACTTCTGCATGCAGCTTCTTTAGCCTAACAAAAATATTAATGAAGCTCAGTTTCAGCATCTGTGTTTGATTCTCTCACTTCCTTACAGCTGATGCTGATTTTTCCTAAACCCATCCTTTTCAGCCTATCCATAAATGAAAAGAACAGGGTTCCTATGAGTGCTGTGCATGGTAAAAGATGACATTTGCTGACTTATTACTACTCCAGCAGATGAGGTTTGTTTGTATTTACCTCAGTGCATTTAGATAAACCCAAGGGGAAAAGAAAAGCTCTGGGGATGTACACAAGAACTGCCTGACTGGCTGCACTGCCACTAAAACAAGAAGGACTTTCAAAATGGAGCGTGAGCCTTTTTCTCACCCAGAAGCTTTGACATTTTAGCTATCTTGTTTATATACAGGCAACTGTCCCCAGTGTGTATGCACAGGATTAAATCAGAAAAGCTTATTCCTGCATAGGAAACCAATCTGATTCTAATTTGACTAATTATGAACTTCACAACTATCAATTTGTCATACATATGTATTCATAAAAATATAAACCAACATATTTTTGCCTACAGACTTTGTTCCTGGTATGAAAACCTATGGATTTAGAGAGTCTGAAAGTGCTGTTCTGAGCGGAATGATCTATTCATTTCTCAAATTATCCCCTACCACTATCAGTCCTAGAAGTTCTGCTTATCTACATATTCAACCTGCACCTGTCATCCTCATGACCACTTTTCTTCTTACATGTGAGGATACACAATTTCAGGAGCTTGCACTCCCTCTGGGACTGGCATGTGGAGTTACACAAATAGATGGATCTGGAAACAGTTCTGTGGCTGTGGGAAATCTCACACCTACTGCTGCCTTTGGAATTGCACAAGTTACAGCACAGGGATCACACATAACTGTTTTCATAAAATCAGAAGGAAAGAATTAGAGCAGCCTTACTGATATAAAAGCTGATGGCAACATGTCCTGCAAGTGCAGAAAGGAAAGTAATGCTAACTTGAGAGAACACTTGCCTTTACCGTCAAGGCTGAGAAAGAAATAATCGATCTTCTCTCCCCTCCATCAAAAATTTAGCTGCTGAGTGGTTTTGTGAGGAAAAGAAGGCAGTGGCAATTCTTCCTTGGTTTATTCCCAACAGAAGACAACAAGATGCTGCTTTCCTTGCCCAAATTGCTCCCTTTGAACCTCCCAACAGAGCCACATCCCTGTTGGGCTGTGAGCAATTTTGTCTTTCAGCTTTACTCTTTGGCCTTAATGCCAGTGTTACCAAAAGGTCACAAACACTCAAGAGTTTGCCACAGGGAAGTTTGATGTGGACTGTGTACCACACAATCCAAATTACTGTCAGCAATACTGAGCCCCACAATCGCTTCAAACAAGATTATAACCCAAGCAAAGAAAACCAAACCAACACCAATTCAGCAGCTGAAGACCAGATTCTAAAGAAATTCTTGCCTTGCAAGAGAACTACAGTACACAGAATCAGAAAAAGAAAATAGAAATGTTTGAATAGTTTGAGTACCTAAAATGTTAGGAAGAACCTCATGGAAGACAAATATAACAGAAGGCACTATCACTCTTGTCAAACCTGCAGGAGCAGTTGGTTTGTAGTTTCTTCAATTCACAACCACTTCATAGATACCCTCCTTGGAGACCACCTCCCCACTTCTTACCTTGTTGTCATTGTCATTATGATACAAAGGTTCCATATTGCTAGAGTTTCATACCTCCTTGAAGTTTCTCATAGGCAGCTCCTCTAGGCACTGACTCTTCCTTCTTCTTGCAGCAGCCAACTGACTCCAGTTCCCCTCAACCAACCAATCCACTCTTTTATAACACTCTTCTTATTGCCTACAGCTGTGGCCTGTTAAAGTCAGGCCTGCTCCTAATCTTTAATAATTAACACAGCTGCAACTCTTTAGGGGATAAGATTACTTTCTATACTACCTTTATTTTATTCTTTCCCCCTACATTGCCTTCTTCCGGCTCCTAACAGAATGAACCAGGTAGAGAGCACCACTAACCATACAGTACCCAAGCCTGCTTTTACAGGTAGGGAAAAGAAGAAATGGGACACTGGGAGAAGGAGGAGCTGAAGAGAAGTTCAATAAGGAAGGTTCTTTTCAATCCCAGGTAGAAGACATGTAAGCCTTCTCTGCTTCTGAGTTTTCCTCTGTATCCAGTAAAAAAAAAGGATGCAAACTACAATTGTCAATCAGAAGAGAAAAGCAATGGGAAATATACCTGCCATTTACACAGCTTTTAAGTTTGTTAATCTAAAGGCAAAAGAACACAGCACAAAGAGTGCTTTAGACCGCTGTGTAGACTGAAATGTGGCCTGTATCCCAGTAAATCCTTATCTTTCACTGTGCTTCTATGTTGTCAGTGTAAGCCAGCAAATGGGCTGTATCACAGGAGCAGCCACGCTCAGTTTGCCTCCCAGGCCTGTCTGCATGGTGCAGGACCCCCGGGGATGTTCTGCTGCCTGCAGAGCAGACTGAGCACTCAGAGCAGCACTGCCAGCTCTCCCTGCAGGCGGGCACCCAGCCCAGGGTGCCACTGCTGCCAGGGCTGGGCTCGAGCACAACTGGCTCTGCAGTTTGGATGTACCCTGCTGACAGCCCTGAGCCACCACTGTCATTGCAACTTCATTTAATTTATATCACCTTCACTAGACTCTGCTGTAGAGTTGTCAATCAAAATGACAATTGGTCCATTAAGGCTGCCACCAGTCAAATGCAATTTTGGGTAACTCAGAGGAGGTGAACTCCCTCACTGTATGAATCCTGACAAATTGGCTATCACCTCCTTCCTTTTGCATTTTTTTAAAGTCACCATGTGAGCTGTTTCTTGCATTTCTAGTAATCCTATTAACTTCCAAAGTGATGCAGCATGGGAGCCCAGTCAATCAGCCAGACAGTGAGAATTAATGGCCAGTGGAAAGGCTGCTGTGATAGATTGAGCTTTCATGAAAGAAAATTGGAAATGCAAGTGAAAGAGTCAATGGAGTAAGCCACAGTAGCCTGAGGCCCTGCCAACAACGGAGTGAAAAATAGCTACAAAACACAGTGTACAGCTCTCTGCAAGAGCCTGACCCTCAGACCATGGACCAGGCAGATTGCTCAGGCCACAGAAAAATAAGGTCTGATGCCAGCACATTGTTACCAGCCTCAGGTGGAGCTGCTAACTCATTAGTGGAATGAAGCTGGGGTAGAAGATGATGAGGCACTGTGTTTTGGAGACCATCCAAACCATCTCCAAGCCTTCTATATATGAGTGGAGAGGCTTATGAAAGGTCACAGAACACAGAGTCCTTCAGGACAACTCACTCTGTGTCTGCTCACCTCTGTGTCAGTTAATAGAAATGGATGGCAGCTTTTCTAGCAGAACACACCAGAGATAAATGCAAAGTTTCCCTTCTTTTGGCAGCAAACCAATCATCCAGGGTCTGAGATGGAACTTCAAGGCCTTGGTCAAACTGAAGGGCTAAGGCAATTTGATTGCAACTCTCTAGTCCTCTGCATATGAAGTAAAAATCTTCTAGTTTTGGCTGCTTGTATGTATTCTGCATTCTGCATTGACGCATTCAAATAGAAAAGCAAAAATCTCCAAATCTGACAGGTAGTTCTGGAAGATAATCCTCCTTCCAATAGGAGTAATGGGAACAAACCTAACCAGTTCAGATGCACAAGCCCATAGAGGAATGCTTGAAAGCCAGGATTTTGTTGTCTGCAACAAAAAGGATAAGGTGTATTGGTTTCCTATGGTCACATGTAGGCAGACCACAGTCATACAAGAGCTTTTATTGTCACACAAAAGCAAACAGAAACACAACTGACCTCATTCTGAGCCTTCAACACTGTTCTTTTATAATTTGTGATGCTTGATGCTGTGCATTAAAGCAGTGCACACAGTACCAAGAATAAAAACCAACTTTATCACTCTCACAAATAAGATTTTCTTGGCCCTGTAATGAAGAGAAGCAGATAAAGATGGCTTGTGATGCTCTTTAGTCCTACATACCACCTGCATTATCCAAATGTCACAAAACTGCTCACTTGTATCAAAACACATCTGGGGAAAAGTTTATCACTGACATAGTCCAATATTCTGTAAACCAAGTGTGCAGGGGCGTCTGCCCACTCAGTTACTTCTGAAGAGATACACTTGTATCCAAGGAAAAGTTTTCACCCCAAAACAAGCCACCCAACAATAAACATGTGTGGTTGGGGGTTTTTTCTGCACATTCCAAGTGATTTCAAGCAAGAGATGTAAATATTCCACTTCTGAAGTCTAATTTCTGTAGGAGTGAATCAAATTACCTTTTGGAAGAAGTGACTTCTGGCTAGCACTCTACTTAATTCATTCTGTCAGCGTGTACTTTAGTGCTTTGTGTGGGAGACTGACTTTGTCCAAGACTGATGCTCTCTACTCTGTAAATTGAATCCACTGATGCATAATTGAGCCCTTGACTATATCAAGCATTTGCTTCACCAGACCCTTTTCTTGCTTACTTTTGCTATATTTGCTCTGTGAAAAATATGCTGTTTTCATTCTAAGGAATGAAAAATGGAGAGCTGTGCTGAGCATGCTTGGAGCCCTGCAGAAGTAAGTAATATTTGATACATGTCAAGTAACACCTTTGATTTCTATTTTGCTACTCCTTTTGTTTTTTACAAAATGTTTTTAAGCAAATCTTATTGGAAGCAAAAAACCAGTTAGTGTTTGTGTTGAAACAGTAATTATTCTGGTTTTGGAAAGAAAACAAACCAGGCTGACTCCATAGCATCCTGTGAACCTTACAAAGCTCACAGGGCTGCTCCTGGGGAAGTAACCCACAGTCTGGGGCATTTTGGGAAGTAACCCACAGTCTGGGGCATTTTGGGGAAATAACCCACAGTCTGGGGCATTTTGGGGAAGTAACCCACAGTCTGGGGCGTTTTGGGGAAGTAAGCCACAGTCTGGGGCGTTTTGGGGAAATAACCCACAGTCTGGGGCGTTTTGGGGAAATAACCCACAGTCTGGGGCGATTTTGACATTCTGTGGTGCCCATTGGTTGTACACCACCCATGGCACACACCCTGCCACACCCCTCAGCTACTCCATCTGCAGAATGAGGGAATGTTTTCACTTGATGAATAAGTCTCCCACAGGGACACTTTCCTTGTCCCTCTGTCAGTGCTAATTAACAGCATATCATGACTGGGTTTTACTCATTCAGAGAGAAGCACAGAACAGCGGGGTTGCCATTCAAAGTGCCATTCATGTCTCTGCTGCTGAACTTGCAGGCTTTGTTCCAAAGAGATTTGAAAGATGTTAGGAAGCAGCTGCTCAGAGCTAATGTCTGACAGGCACAAGTGTCTGAGCACAGCAGGCTGGGCCAGGTGTGGCAGCCCCAGCTCAGAGCCCTTCCCCCGGGCTGAGCTGTCCCATGGCTGCCCTGGCAGCGCTGCCTGCACTTGGCTGTAACCCCAGCTTCTGCTGCAGCTGAACTGTCACAGAGATTGCCTGCTTTTCTGTGTATGGTGAAACGGGGAAAGGCACCAAGGTGCCACTAGCACCATGCAAAATGGATCAGATAACAAGAAAGGAGGAAGCAAAAATCAAGTTTTAGCCAACACACGTATTTGGAGAAGCATATTTGTGGCTAAACATCACCAGGCCTTTTGACAGAAGGGGGGGCTGAGAAGACAGAACAGCTTGAAGTAATGGTACAGGAAAGTCAGACCATTACTGCAGGGATTGCTTGTAACACTTCCTAAACTCTTTTTTTCTGTAACCAGGATCTATGTGACTATGTTAGCCTGGAACAGAGAAGCTTATTCCACAAGCATAACATAATTACACTTCACTTGGATATGGTGGAAATTCTGCTAAAACCTTTGAGGATCTCATTAATCTTTCCTGGCTTAATTTACACCAACTTTGTAATTCTGGAGAATTTCAAACCTAGTGTTTGAAAGAGAGGACAATGCTGAGGTTACCAACTCCAATGCAGATTACCAGCTCGATTTAAAACTATATTTGGCACAGCCTTCCTGCATGATCTGGCCAAGCTGCTCGCTGCCCAACTTGCAGAGAGAGAAGAATTCTCTTCCTTCACCAGCTGGTGTCCCCACGTGGGACACTGCAAATGGATGCTCCTTGGAGTGGGGAGGATGTTCCAGAGAATGCACTGAGTGCAACAGGGCTCTGATTTTAAACCATTTAAAACCTAACAGCGTGGCATGGTGTATATAACAACAATCACCCCTGGACGGGGGATTTTCTGTTTGACAAATCTCCATTATCAGCAGCACTCATCCCCACCAGAAGACATGATCTAGAACCTTTGCACAGGAAATAAAAGAAGTCATAAGAAAGAAAATTGAGCAATAAGTAGAAATAATTTGAAGTAAAATCACCCACAGCTAAACTTCTGGAAATAATTGTGCTTGGAATTCTATGTTGAACATACAGAAGTTTGCCATCATTGTACATTTTTAGGTTTCCTTTGTTGAGTTTTGTCAAGAATGTATCTGTGGTATTTTTACTACACTGATGTCACTGGCACATGTAAGCTATCTCATGACTGTCATTCATAACAAAATGGGGACAGGTTGTTACAAGTTTAACTTTTTCTGGAAGCCCTTGGGTTTCTCTGCACCAGTTAGGCAGATTGGTTTTGACATGTGGGTTGCACTTGCAGATGCCAGTCACAGAGCAGCAGAGAGTTCAGAGCAGCCTCTGTCATCCCCCCAGCTCTAGAGGTCACTGCACAACCAGGATTACACTCAGCACTGGCTCCAGAGCCTCTGGCTCACCCACAGCTGAACAGACCCCGGGGTGTCATAGGGCAAGGCCCACATTCTTAAGTTTTTCAGATTCTCCCTATATGTATAATTAATATCATATTCTGCACCTTGCTTTATAGTAGTCCTCAGAAAAAGCATATTCAGAAGGCATTCAAATGAAGGCTGCTTTGAAAAATAGTAAGAGTACTACTTGATAATACTAAGTTCTACATTTACTAAATTTTTGAAAGTATTAGGGTTTTTTTTGTTTTTTGTTTTTTTGGTTTGGTTTGGGTTTTTTTTTGTTTTGTTTTGTTTTTTTGTTTTTTGGTGGTGGTGGTGTTGTTGTGTGGGTTTTTTTTTTAATGAAGTTAATGCAGAGAAGCTTTCTGCAGGTATAAACTGTCCAGCCTGGAATAACTGTACATCAATTTGTACTGGAGCAGGACCCTAGGATATTATTTCCAAGTCCTGGAGCAAAAAGGAGTAAATCATTTGCAAACATATTGTGTAAAATTTAGCTGAATTACACTGCAGAAAATCTGTTCCCAAACTCTTAAAAGCCCAGTAAAGGCCATTACAATTGATTTAATGCCATCCTTTGCTTGCTCTGTTTTCATCTCACAGGACTGCACAGGACCCAACACAGCAGCAGTTGGTGGGTGAAATCAGATGAGACCCTTCCCAGGCTGAAACAATCAGCTGCATTCCCCACCTTAATGTCTATGTACACACAGGAGAAGCAACATTCATATGAGTCTCAGAAGTATTTGGAAAGATCTAGAGAAAAAATAGCAAGTTTCCAGTTTCCTCAAGTGTCTTTCCACTGTGTCTGCTGTGATGAAGATGGACAGTCCCGATGCATTATTTACAGAGCTGCTGGGAATGCCCCAGAACCAAAGGAAGCATCTTGTGGGCAAGAGAACTGCTGCTGCTGCTGCAGAGCTTGTGCTGTGGAGCCACAGAGCAGAGCAGGGCAGCCACAGCTTCACATGGCACCACAGCAGTGCAGGCACAGCTGAGGCTTTGGGGGATAACAGAATTATTCTTTCTGGAAGGAATCCAATTCTCATGAAGCAAAGTATTTCTCAAAGGCACAAAGAAGCATAAAGGCTCACCTCCCTCCTTTAACAGTTCTAACTTTCCATTATTTCCTTTATTTCATGGGCCTGCCTATAGGTCATATATAAATTATGACCCTCTTTCTTCTGCAAAACAAGCCTCTCCAGCTTTCTCCCAAAGCTGTCCTCTCATCATTCACTTCCTTTCATGCTCCACGCCCCAGCTCTCACCTCTACTCAAATCCAGCATTACTCTCTCTTCTTCCAAACTGACCATGTCAAATACATCACAGAAAAATGCTTTCAGATCAGCCCCAAGTTAAAAAAGCACACTAATATCATGTCCATAAGTTGTCCTTTCCTCAGTGTTGCAATGTATTAGTATCCAGTTGCTTCGTAAGGATCAGATGCTGCAATGGTTTTTGCTGTTACTGCGAGTGCAAAGAACAGCTGAAAGCATCAACAAAGGCTGTTCTGCTCACAGAGGTGGCACTTTTAGATTTTAAACTCAAGCCAACAGGAAACATCAACCTCCCTCTGCACAGCATCAAGAAATCTGCTTGCACTTGACAAATAAATGCAATAACAACAGCAGCAGCAAGTTCATCAATAGGGACCTGCCTGGGCTTTTATGCCTCTTTCTGCCTTCCTTGTGCCTGAGAACCTGCTGGGAGGTAAGCCCTGAGGCAGCATCACAAACTGTGAGCACAAGGCTGAGGATTCTAAGGAAAAAGCTGAGGGAAGAACACTTTGCACACGTGTGAGTACAGGCCCAGCACAGACATGCCCAATTCTCAGCCAGGGTATCCAAGAGCTGCTGCACCAACCAGCAGTGCAGAGAACTCTCCTCTGAGTGCTCAAATGTTTTCAGCCTTGGGCTTTTGAGGGAAGATTCATCTCTCCTTCTGTATTTCCCTACTTAATTTCTTATTTTCAGGTGGCTGTTTTGAGACATGGTGCCTTAGTAAATATAACAATTTAAAATATTTCAGTTGGACATTGAAATGAATGAATGACAGAACAATAACTTAGGGCTAGTACAGTTTCCTCTCAACCATGTGTCCAGAAGGAAAGCTGGAACAAATCACAACACTATAATTCATGTTCCCAAATTACTATGGACTGACTGCACACTGGAAGTTGTAAATTACAGACTAATATTTTAATGCCAGTAGCCAATCTGGATTTATTTACAACTCAATTATTTGTGGTCTTTTCTGTACAGGTCTGTGAGAAGCTGATGTAGAGCTGCAGGGTATGTTGAAACTAGAAATTTTATCAAGCCTATATATTTGGGTTCTGAGGTTTTTAAACTGGTATTTTGACAGTAAATAAATATTTTACTCTGTAAGTGGGATTTTTTTAAAATGAAGATATGCTCTCTCTTTATTAAGTGACCAAATGTGATCAAAAGGGCTGGCAGATGAGATTCAAAGCCTCTCAAGTGTAATCACAGACTCACTTTTATTTTTAACCATTTTTTCACTTTTTTTTTACCAACTGTTTAAAAAAAAAACCCAAACAAACAAATACACAGGAAGACAAACACATTAGATGCTAGCTCTGTTGCTACTGGCTTAAAAGCATAAGGACCCCAGCCTTGCTGACATTTCACTTCTCAAGATCACTCCAAGGGTTTGCTCTCAAGTGAACTGCATGAACAAAGCTAGCACAGGATGAAAAGTCTTCATCTCAGGAGCAGGTGCAGCTCCAGCTCTGAAGGGTCA
Organism: Camarhynchus parvulus; assembly: GCF_901933205.1. NCBI lineage: Eukaryota > Metazoa > Chordata > Aves > Passeriformes > Thraupidae > Camarhynchus > Camarhynchus parvulus. The sequence goes on from NC_044580.1 coordinate 4,718,851, forward strand.
TGCCAAGGCTGAATGGGCACATGAGAGCCTGCAGCTCCAGTGAAATGAAGCTTTAATGTTGCAGTTTGCTCTTAGCAAGTCATCCTGGTGAAGATGGCCAAAGCTTTTTAAATGTAAGGGCATTTCTGCATGTTGATTAGCAGCCAGGAGCTATAAGCATGGAAATGCCATCTGAAACACTCATAGCATAATTTGCACATATTTGTTGCAGAACCTAATCAGGATTGCAGTGCTTGAGACAGTGAATCAAAGACATGTCATAAACTTCTCCAATGAGTTAATGACCAGCATTTTGCAGGAGCTGGGCAAACATTAGTGCTAAAATAAGAGTGCAGTCCAGTGTAGGTTTTCACATCCACAGAACTAACACAAGTCCATTTATATTCAGAGAACATATATTGCACTCTGGAGTTACCTGTTATGTGGCATTTGAAAATGCTGCCTAAGGAGGACTGACCTGATTTTAAGAACGGAGAGACACCTCTGTTTGCTTTTCCTTCCACTGCTCATTAGCAAGTGCCTTCCCCTCCAACAGCCCCTGACCAAACCAGTACAACACATGGCTGACAATGGCATTTTTTTCACCATCCCTTTAGGATCTTTGTTAACAGTAACTCTAAATTGCTCAGGGGAAAACAAACACCACCACCAGCCTCCCCTGCATCTGAAGCTCAGGGGCTACTTGGTCCTTGTCCTCATGGCAGGGCCAGAGGAGTGTTCAGAGCCCCTGGCTGGGGAACCTCAGTCACCTGTAGTTACTTCAGCAGCATAAATACACCATAAGGAGGAGACAACATCCCAAAGCAAATCAATATTTCCCTGATTGCATTGAAAATTCAGCTCCAATTAAAAAATCATTGACACTGGGGAAGAAAAAAAAAAAGATCTGCTTGTCTCAAATGGTTCCTAAATTAGAAGTCTGAGAGAGCCTTGTCACCCAGGCAGATTTAATGAAATATTATTTCAGAAGTAGAGATCATGACTGCAGAGCAAAAGCACTTCATCAAAGGGAATCTTACTCATAATGCATCTACATCCTAAATAGAAAAGATATAGCCAAGGTGGAAGGGGAAATAAAAGCTGTTGGAGTGGAGGCAGTGTGCCCAAAATCATGCTGCAGACCCAAGCCAGTTCTGCAATTGGTGTCCTGACTCTGCTCAAGCAGTCTTGAAGGGCTACTGCTCACTGCACAATCCTCCTTCAGCTGGTCATGTGTGGATTAAACTAAACACCTTACATGCAATTTCTGAATGATTTTTTTTTCATATAACCAATGTCTTCCATATATACCTGTAAAACTTACCTGGAAACACACCTGGAAAACTTGCATTTGCTCCTGTAAAAATTCACCACTGGAAACGTATCACACATCTTTCTATACTCAGTAAGCTTTAAGTTTTTACATGCCTATTTATTTGCTCTACTATTTCTATGACTTTTTTTTTCATAACACAGATACAGTACAAAGAAAAAAGAATAGAAGCTAAAATCCTTTAATCATGAAATGATTAAAGTTATCAGGATTAGGGAGCTGCTGAATTCTCTGAAATTACTTAAGTTCTCTCTTCTGCATGTCTCAAGTAACCCTTTTTATGGTACACACAAAGAAACTTCAACTGAATCAGACTAACAAACAAGTAGCTGCATGAAAAGCTACTGCATAAACAACCAATATTCAGACCACTAATGCAAAAAGAAATGTTAGTGCATTTCTCACTGCCTCTTATTACACAAGTGAAAAACAGGGGTGGTCTGCTCTTTTCACATCTGGCAAAAAGGAAAATTAGCAGAGTTGTAGCATGAATACAGTAATTGAGTAAGACAGCTCTTTCATATTTATGGGCAAAATTAAAACCGGTAAAACATTCATTTTAATCCTGTGGCCATCAGCTCCATAAAGCACAGCTCTAGATACCAGGGTGAGCACTCATGTAACTACCTTTGTAAAAGATTATGTGACTTAAATGTTCTTATGTTCAGCCAGCTGAAAACTCTCAACTCTTTTCCATAGAAATGAAGAAACATGGTTTTATTCTTAACCAAGATACACAGTGGAAGTCCATACGCAAGGAACCTCTGATTTTCCTACTGAAACTCCCTGACCTGCCATCTAAAATGCCATGCAGTTGGCAGTGGATCAAACTGCCATTCTTGAGACATTTGCTTTCCCTGTTGCCTGCCCTGCCCACGTGGACTGACATTCCCCACAGGGACCAGCACACAAACCTGCTCCCAAACCACTGCCTTCCTCCTCCTGCACTTCCAGGCAGGTCCTGTTCAGATTTGCCTCCCACTGCCATTTCAGGCATTTCAAGGCAGGTCCTGTCCAGTTTTGTCTCCCAGTGCCCTTTCAGGCCAGGGATTGCTGCCTGGCTGCTGCTGCTTTGTGCCCGCTGGGCTCCTGGTATGGGCAGAGGCAGTGCCCAGGTCACAGCTGGTTTGTCCCTTGAGCTTAATGCACTGCCAAGTGCATGTCAGCCCTGAGAGTGAGCTGACATGAAGCTCAGCCCTGAAAATGAACTGTGGCCAAGGCCATGTCACAGTGATAATTTAATCCTGTTATTTACACTGACTACTAAACCATGGCTCTCTCCAGCCAAGCAAGCTTAGCTGCTTGCAGCCCTGCACACACAGGAGCAGTTCAGGGGAGGTCCTGTGGATAAACAGTGATGAGTTTCCCTCGGTTCACTGTCACCCTGCCATCACTGCTAAAAGCAACATCTACAACCCTGTCTCGTGGGTCAAAAGGCCTCTGGATAGGCAATGCCTGTGGTTTGCCTGCACCAGGCCTGAGGGGCAAAATCAAGTCCCACTTCTTAAGGTAAAGCATTCAAAGTTAAAAAAAACCCCAAACCATAACAGGAGCTGGCTAGTAGCTTCCTCTCTTCTCTCCTTGTTTTATGCTCTTAGGAGGGCTAACCAAAAAGGGAAACGGGCCAGCATCATGAAGCAGCTAATTGAGTCAACCTGCATTACTTCAGGTATGATATTGACCATCCAAAAATATAATTGGCAGCTAATGGTGAATTAGTGCTGCCAAGTCATCTTCTCTCTAATTTTCTCAAATTATTTCCCCAGGGATGTGCTAGAAAGGAGATATTCCAAACCCCTTTAATAGGAGTTTATTTAATATAGCCACTGACTTTCAAATGCAGTAATTGAAAAGGACAAAGCAGAGACAGTGACTTAGGGAATTAACTTCATAGCCTAGAAAATGGATTTGTTCTCACATCAAGTGAAAAAGAACTTGATGATCACAAAGAATCCTTCCTGGGTTTGTTCAGGTCACAACCTCACTTACAATGCAAAAAGAAAGCCCAGAGCTATTATAGATGCAAATTTCAGTTTCAGAAACTCACCCAAGGGCACAAACTCCTGCCGTGTAGGGATGACCCAGCCCTGCCCCACAGCTCCAGGCAGCCCCAGAGTGGCACAGCCCCCAGGGAAGAACAAAGCAGCTTTTTACCAAGAGGACCTGCTCAGCATTCAGAGGCTTCACTCGTGGCAAAGCTAAGTACTTTGTATCAAACAAGCTCAGGAGTGTTTGGGGTACAAGGTGCCATGTCTGGAGTGCATTCCTTCACGTGAAACAAATGACTGGATGGATGGCTGCTCCCAGGATTCATATCTGAGCATCACACAGCACCCACAGGTGGCTATAAACCATGAGGGGCATCCTTCCATCCAATTTTCTTGCTTTTATATCAGTTATTTCCTTCTGTAAGAGCCTTTAGTTCTCTTTAAAGACTTTCCTCCTCCAAAGAGTTTGCCTTTTTCATCCAACCCCTGTACTTGGTGAAAGCATTTCAAGGTCATAGTCCATGAAGAAACAGGAATTATTAATGCTTTATTACTCACATTTCATTGCATCTTTACAGAGAGGAGACTTGACTTTCCTCATGATTTAAACAAGCCTTTTCTTTTCTTTATAATTCATAAAGAATTAAAAACTTCAAGTTTACCCTATGAGGTCCATTTGTGATTGCTCTCCCAGCACTGGTTTGATTTTTTGGATAAATTTTACTCGTATAAATGCTTATAGAGCAACTATTTTATCAACTGTTACCAAAACCCCTCCTACTGCCACAATCAGCGGGATTTACTATATTTAGATTACTTGAACATCTTGAATTATAGTAACCTAAACTTATGGATGTAAAAAGCAATACTGCAACTTAATTTCTGTCCTTAAATATCTAAAACAAATATGTTTTCAGTATTGTTTCCTAATTTCCAGAGGAAATATGCACTCATCTCTAAATGCAAGAACTGCATTAACCAACAAGAACAGAAATTGAGAGTTTGAGTAGCTTGTGTGGTCCCTGTGCACACCTGTGAAATTTGATAATGGACACAGGAGGTTACTCTCCTCATTATCCTCAGGCATAGTCATAATTTTAAAGGCCTAGACTTAAGCCTTTGTCATTTTATTTAGAGTTTTAAATCTGGAAAAAAAAATTAGCAATGCCATACCATCATTAGCAGAATAATGACAGCATGAAAATCTGTATTTGTATTCAAAACATACACACATTCCAAGTGTCTATCTCAAAGATAAATTGGCTGGCAGTCACACAATTAAGTGACTTGAATAAGAAACTTGCTTGATTGGTTTGGTAAAGATAGAAAGTTATTTCAGGCAATTAAACCTAAATGCGACTGCAAGGAGTTACAGAAAGAATGCTGAAGAAGCACTCAAATTCAATATTCTTAAAACACTGTAATACACACAAGGGTAAAACTGTGATGACTAAACATACTTCTTAATAGAATACTCATCATCCCTAAATAAAGTAATAGGAAAGTCATCATGAATGGGTTTATAAGAGTGTTTGATACTCACAGGCAGTAAAAAGGCAGATATGTCTGGAATTCTTAAAAAAAAAGTACATAAACAGAAAATATGAGGGTTTTTTTAGCAGAAGTCTCTGAGTTTTGATCATCAATCTGTTTCTTTTATTCTTCTCTAAGCATTCTGTGTATTACCAAACCATCAGCAGAGATCAGGAATTTGGATGCCAGGACCTTTGTTTGCTCAAGCACGATTGTTCTGATCCATGTTTTAATTACCAGCCACTTTTCCCTAGTCACATTTTTGGTGGGATTATGTTTAAAAAGTGTAACTGATTATTTATTTATTTTCAACCCTCTGCATAGAGTTGAGCTGTGATGGCAGAAATTGCTGAGCAGTTATCACTGTTCCTCACAGCCCCTCCTGCCCCACGGCGCACAGCACATCAGAGGCTCTGCCTGCCAAACGTGGCTGCTGACAAAGATGTGCTGAACTGGGACTGTTCAGCTGCCCCAAAGAGAACACCTCCCAGACTGGCATGACAGAAAGGTGGCAAAAGAACTAATAAATAATGAAACCTGATTTTGCTTTCCAGTATCTGCAAGTTTGGCATTTAATAAGTTGTCTGTAAACCCAAAGTTTAAAAAGCCTGATGATTCAAGGAGAATAATCAGTTATTGTGTAAAGAGCAACTAATTCAATTCAGGATGAAGCAAATTCGTTTCCTTGCATGGCTACAGCAGCAGAGTAAGCACTGTTTGCTGAGCATCCCTCCCTGCTGCTGCACCCTTGCAACACAGTCACAGGGTGGCTACAGGCATGTGACAGGACTGAGGTGGCATGAGGAGGCAGCAAAACAGTCACATCATCCCCCTGGGAACTCATACCTGGCCAAGGAAAGCCCAAGGCAGTTCCTGAGCCCACCAGGAGGTAACACTGCTGCAGAGGTTTCACACACAGAAGGCCAATAGTGTCCAGGTGCAATTATCCAGGAATGCAGCACCTCAGTTTATTGGTACTGCTGAGAAATCTCTATTCCTGCATAAGAGGAAACAACTAAAGGCAATCTTTATGGTGATTTCTGTGGTCTTTAGATCAGGTTTTAAATGTAGTGTCTTCAACCACTGCCCCTGGAGACACTACAAGGCTTCCACACATGGAAAGCCCATAGCAGGTCCCTCCTGTGCAGAGTCACTCCTTTTCCACTGTGTGTGCCCTGCTCTGCCTTGGGAACTGACAAAATCTTCCAGTTCCTTAACCTCCTGTCTGCTCCTTCATCTCATAGCACACAAAACTAATGTGCTTACTCCTAACAGCCAGTTCATGTCCTTCATAAATGAAGTCACTGTTGGTATTTTTACATTTCGGAGAGTTTGGAGTGAGTCACTTGAGTTTCTTCATCAGTTTCTGTATTTATGAAGAGGGTAAGATCTGTAGCGTACAGACAGTGCTGCCCATTATGAAAATATTGCTACAGATCACTCTAAGCAAAAAAGGGCACATCGTTCATGAAGGACTTTTTGGTAACTATTTTATAGTGCTGGTTATAAATGGGCTCATTGACTTACCTAGAGCCTGGTGCCAACACCCCTGCAGGGCCAGACACCATTCATTTTTGCAACACATTCCATTGTCTTCAAGTAGGACAGTGTTTGAATACCTAAATGCATTTGTAGAGTGAGTAAATTTCTCTGGTCCCATTACTCACTGACTTTTCATTCAATATCCTGCAAGTCCCAAACATTCTGATATCAGCAATGACTTCTTAAATAAACCTATTATTAGAGCAAGGCAGGAGCCCAAATCCATGAGGATTACTTTCAAAACCCCTTTGCTTTGATTCTGCATTTGCTATGCAGAAATGAATTTTCCAATCCAGACAGTAGGGAATTCTGGCAAACAGGCAACAGACAGAGAGATAACATTATCTGATATCAATTCCTTTTCTTGGTGTCAGTTCTTCCATCCCAGAATTTTTACAAGGATAGCACTGCAGTTCTACCAGCAATGCTGGGATAGGAAAGACAAAGAAACTGAATTAAAAAAAAAAGAAGACATCAACATGACACTCAGTGTCTCAGTGTGCCTATTTTCCTACTGGTCTCTGGGATAGCATGATCTATAACAGCACACCTTCAGCAAAAGCAGAACAGAAAAGACATATATTTAAATATTAATAGCTTTTACTGCTCTAAAGCAGAAACGGCTCTGCTCACTACCCACTAGAGAGCTGATCCCAGGACTAGAAGTATAAGCCATCATTATCTTCCTAATGTGGGCAACATATTGATTTTCTTTTTCCCTTTTATTCATGCATCAAGGCTCCCAGTGAGTGCACGTGCACATCTCAGTCTATTTGAGTGTGTGGAGTAAAGACCAGAGATGGATGATATTCTTTGGAGATTTCAATCCATGTCTCTGGACACAATGGCTTTTGCCCTAACACTTTATGTTTCTCTGCTCCTTCCTGTAGGAGCTGTTGTTTCTATGCTCACCCTGCAGCTGTGAAATGAGAGTCTGAGCTGTGTCTCAGCTGAGGGCAAGCAGTGAAGCATGATACAAACCCCACTTTCCATCCCCTCTGCAGGCAAACACGTTGCTTTTACACTGCTTCCAGCCTCAGCTGAACTGAACTTGGGAGGACAGACTCACTCCTGATCCTGCAGCTCGTGCATGATGCTGTACAGTGCCCACATCAGATCTCAGCTGAAGTCCCTGTCAGAACCATGTCAGAACTGTTTAGAAAAGCAGGAGAAATAGAGGACAGCTAAATAAATAAGCAAAATAAACTCTCAGCAAAGTAAACTCACAAGCCTGTATCTTATTACTCGCTAGCGGTATTTCTTTCTGTTTAAACAAGTTATTAGAAATGTGTAGCAATTGTTGTAGTTCTCCTGTGATTTTACTGATATGGAAAAAGGTAATAGAAGAGACTTGGCCTGACACTCTGTACTGATACTCCTTACTCCCTGCTGGCCAGGGACCAATCCCACATTTCAGAACAAACTCTTTTTTGCAAAGGTAGAACTGGCCTCAAGCCCAGTGCATATTTGTACCTTTGATGTGTCCTTAGTTCTTGCAAAAGAACAAGATTTTTCCTAAGGGGAAAGGCAGAAATATCTGAATGAGCATTACAGAAGGCTGGTTTTGGGAATGCCAGCTCATTTGTGTCAAAGACATTGTTGCAATTACAGGACACACAATATGTGAATGAGAACACCAGGGCTCATGCGAGGTCTGCCTGCAGATTCCTGCCTGCTGTATTCCCTCTCCAGCCGGGACTCAGGAAGGATATAAATAGCACTTAGCATGCTGGCAAAGGGAGCTGTGACAAAGCGCTGGGCTGACTCCTCAGTGTCATCCTGAAGGAATCAGCACTTTTTTTGGGATGCTACTTCAAATCTTAATAATTGGACTAGATTGAAAAGATCAAGTGTGCCAAATACAGTGATTCCAGTTCAGAGCAATATTGTAAATACACAAAAATCAGGGGCATGGAAGGAAAATTCCGTCTAGAAATAGTCTCTCTTTCTCTCACTTCTCTAATCCAAAAGGATTTAGCCTAGTACATAATGTACACAGTGGTTAGAGAAAACAATCTATCCAGCAATAAGTGCCTTCCATGGCATCTGCTGCACAAATCCAGTGTCCCAGAATACTCCCAACTTAACCACGCTGGTTTTCAGTGAGCTCATGGACAAAGGCAAGAGGAAGAAATGAATACAGGCAGATTGGACAGAAAATCCATTTCCAGACATTCAGTCTCATATTTTCACTGACCTCAGGGAGACTATAGCAGAGATAATTCTGCTCCAAGTGCAGCATGATGATGGCTTTAAAAGGCTGTGCCAGGAGAAATAGAGAAGAGTCTAACAAGGAGGGGTGCTTGGAGCATGTACAGGCCCAGAAAGGCTTCCCTGACTTTGTCCTGTTAGAACATGGAGAGTACTGAAGAAAAACCAAACCACCCCTTCCCCAGAAGCATGGCTGGACTCATTTTGAGCTATAATTCATGCTTACCTAGCCCTTGCCAAGAACTGCCTCAGTAAAACCAAAGTAACTTCCCCAGCCACCTCACTCTCCTGTGTACACAACAGGGTCATGTATTTCTCTGTGCTCCCCAAGGATGGCCTCACTGGCTGATAAAATCCAAAGTATGTCTTTTACGACACATCTCTCTCAGACCCTAAAATAAAGACACTGTGTGATAACAAACCCAACAAAAGAGGCCTCAAAACATATTTCCAGTGACCTGGATAAACAAAATGATGGTCTTGTCCAGACTTCCTAGGCAGCTCCACCTTCAAAGGAGACAGCCTGGGACTTCAGGTGCTGAATGCTCCTGCTCAGACTGAGGAGGTCTCAGCAGGAGCTTTCCCTGCTGTACCCACCTACACAAGCCTTTCAAGCACAGAAGAAAGGAGTGGAATCAAAAATGTCCTCTTTTCCTAAGTCTGAAATCAATAATTATTTGCCAAAATGTTTGCATCTGAGTATTACTCAGAGGTCATGATGCTCAGTGTGAGCTCTGCTGCCTTATTATGCTGGTAATGAACTCATAAATGTCTGAAGGGGACATGCACTGAATGTCACTTCCAATTTCTGTAGAGGCCAGTTGATTATTATGGCCCAAAAAGAGGAAGGTGCTAATTGACCTAAGAGGCTGACTGCATGAAGATTCAGGCTCAGGACTTCTATGCATAGATGCACTTTTCATGCTCTGTATACTGTAACTTACTGGGTATTTTCACCTTACTAGAATTAATTATCTCTCTTTTCTGTCAGTTTAGCTCAATCATGTAGAGCAAAATAATTGGCCTTTACCAAAGCAGGCATCCAAAAATATAATTGTAAAGTATACTGTCCAGAATTCAGACTTCTTTTTCCATTCCTTTGCCTGTATTTGTGAACTTTTCTGTTAGAAAACAATCACATCCTGACAGAAGAGATTCAGGAAAGGATGGCAAAACCTTCTGTCAATAAACCCAGTGGGACTGGGATTTGGAACATCTATTCTCCTCAAATACAAAACATCTTAGTTTTTAGTCCATTGCTTTGTTATTCAAGCTGCTGCAAATAGCTCTTTTTGGTCTTAAGAGAGTGTTGTTTGCATAAATCTAGCCTAAGGCAGACAACACTAGAGCAATTTTTAGAAACAATTCTAAAGCAACTGAATATTCTGGGTGAAGTGAAGCTCAACTGGCACATGAATCAAGCTGAATGGGTAAAATTCAGATAAAGACATTATATAGTGCATGTATATGATCCCTGTTAACATAGGATTTAGCAGCCTCCAGCTTTGTCACTTATCCTCTCACCATCCCAGGGAGGAAGCAGAGAGAAGCTGAGGGACTTGTTCAAGCACACAGAAATTGTGGAGAATGAGGAATGGATTAAACCTAGACAAACCAGAGCTCCAACCACAGAGCCAATCCACCTGCTAAACTCTCCATGCAGAAAGAAAAGTCATAAGGGGAACCATAGGAAACATCACACACAAAGCTACATCTTGGGCAAAACCAAGATTTCTTTCCATGGCTCTCCTCCCTGACTGCTGGCTCCTGCTCCAGTGATTTCAGCAAGCCTCAGGCTTACTCCAAATGCTCTTAATGAAAGACCAAGGTATGATCTGAACCAACTCTATTTCCTGTTGCATTCAGTTATAAAGAATTGTTATGCTTCTAGGATAAAACTCCTGGATATAGAAAAAAAATCATTAAGAACTGTCTCACATTTTGGTTGCTACCATCTTCCTGCTAATTAGATGACTTATTAAGTAAATTATCCAAAATAAGACCTAGCCAGTTAATCATCCTTTTTAATATGGTAAACTACTTTGATTTTTAATTGCTGCAAGATTAAAAAGAAAATCCCCCAAATAATGTGTACATTCATGAGCCAAACGGGAGACGCTCATTATGTGTCTCCCCCAGAAGCACATAACCCAAGGAGTCAGCTCAATTCTGTGTCCCCTGAGAGCTGTACAGGAACAGCAATCTCTCTAGAAGAACACACAGCTGGCCTGGGCTCAGCAGCTGGGATATTTGTCGTTTGCCTGACAAAAGTAATCAACTATTGCTATGCTGCAGTCACCCTCTGCCAGAACCTAGTGATGGAGCCAAATGGTTCTCTAAGTGGTGAGAGAAGTAAAAATTTAACACATGACTTCTCTTTTTTAAATTATTTAAACTAATATAAGTACTGAGTATTTAAACACTGAGCAATAAATACTGAGTCAGTAACCAGGAATTCTAATATCTTTTTGCCAGACTCAGAGCACTCATTTTTCATCCCACCTGATTAAGGTGATGCTGACTGTACACAGGTTAGGACCTGGGTCTGCAGAAATGGCATAACTGATCTCACAGGGGGAAGAAATCACTGATAGTAAAGCAAAGTAAAATTCAGCCTTCCTCATGTGGAAGCTACCAGTTGCTGCACCTGCTGCTTTCTAAACCCAGCCTCCTTCCTCCTTTACAAGAGCACTTGTAAAGCTGCAGGTGAGTAATAAAAGGGAAAAGCTCCCACAGAACATTTCCCTGTAATTCTGTGCCAGCAGAAGATGACAGGTGACCACACTTGGTTCCACCACCACTCCTGTCTACCCTGTGTGCACAAACCAACTCGAATGCTGCTCTCAGAGCCATAAAAAAGGAACCAGCTGATGCACAGAAAGCAGTGGGTGCTTTGGATCTCACAGTGATAGGAACTTCAGTGAAATTAGGCTGTATCTGGCTTACCAGCACTTAGCTCTCCAGCTGGTACTGGCAAACATAGCAACAACCATCAGTGAAGTGGTTTCATGCATTTGCCAACTTGCCAGTCCCCCAGTGCTGTGATAAAATTGGAAGAAGAACCAGCTGATGTGTTAAGCAAAAGAGGAGGAGGTGGGTAAAGGCAAGGAAGGAGTAAGAGGGTGCAAAGAGTCAAGTTAGAGAAGGAAAAGTGTCTCTAGAAACTCAACAGTAAAAGAGGTCTTGTGAATAGTCAATTCACAAAAACATTGGGATTAACAAATTGTGAGAGATTTAAAGGAGCAAAATCAGAGGGGTTGGGAAAATAAGATTCAATGTTACTACCATCCTAATATGAAAAAACACCCTACAAACAAAAATCAAATAAAACAAGGAAAAGCCCATCTCCTTAACTCCTCTGGGTAGTGACTTCATGCTTTATATCCAAAGCCTTGCTTCTTGGTAAAACAACAGCTCTTATTCATGTCACATTCCTGCCCAGTTGGCCCCAGTTGCTTTGGAACTTCACAGCTGATTAAAGCTGTGCTCACCAGAAGGGCAAGGCTTTGAACCACTTCAATACCTCTGCAAACAGGCAACCACCAGCAGAGAAACCCCAATATACTCATCTTGATTAATCAGGGGACCTGTACTAGAAACAGCCTTGCAAACCTGACTCCATTTTCAGCCAGTTCTGAAATTCCTGGGTCAGACCTATTCATGACTGCAAACAATACCTGAATGACCCAAGCAATTAAAGAGAATAAGGCTGGGTACCGGAGTTTCTGGGGTTTCTTGGTGTTTTTAGGCAGCAGAAGCTGCTTAAATTATAGCACAACATAACATTGGATGTAGTTGGGTGCTAACTCCAAATAAAATACTTATCTTACTCTATATAAAACCCCCACCACCCACTGTGGGGGGCCAGAGAGCCTTAATTCTTTGCATGACCTTAGACAAAGCAGTGTGTAAGTTTTCAGATATTTTGAAGAGATGACAGACAGCAGACAAAGGATTCTCCCATGGGTACACACAGACATCCCCCAGGCATTCTGGTACTCAGTCAGTGCCTCCAGCCCTCACCTACACAAGTGTCCTCCTTGTCTTCACAAGCTGGCTGCCTGCAGCTTGGTGGAACCTGTCTCCTCAGACACCTGTCTGACTCGTGGCATTGCAGGGCTCTAAGCACAAGCTCCAAATCCTCCCTACTTCTGGTTTAGATCCTTGTCTCTCAAAGTGCTCCTGATGGCAGCGTAGCCACGAGCAGGTGGTACAGCAGCCCTTCAAGTGGATTTAAAAGCACAGCATCCTTTCCAGCACTTACCACACATTCACACAGATTCACTCCAGAGTGGTACAGCAGCCCTTCAAGTGGATTTAAAAGCACAGCATCCTTTCCAGCACTTACCACACATTCACACAGATTCACTCCAGGGTATCTCTAGTTTTGGAGTGTGGTTCCTAGTTAGTTCAAAGCTATCTCCTGCGAAGACTGCAATGTAAAGTGAAGTATCAGGCATAGCCTTTCCAGCTGGGAGTTGTTTATCCTCTGGAATGCCTCTTCTATGAAATTTCGTCTCTTTTTATTGCAGCTGCCTGAAAACAGCCTGTACAAATCATATTAATAAATTACTAATCTGCTTTAATTGAAGTATTTTCCAAGTGTACACAATAAGGTAATATGAAACACCCTGAAGATAATTTTTTCAAAAAGCGCAGAAGCTGACATAAACCTCAATAACTACTTGGCAAAGCATAAGGCAGAAAAAGACCTGTGGGACCTGCAGTTTCCTACAGGCTCACATTCATGCTCCCCTCTGCACAAACACCATACAAGAGCCAGGACAAATGGGCTGCACTGACATTTCCAGTACAGCTGTGCTTTGGAGAGTATAACTGGAATATGAACAGCATGGCTCTTGGTTTAAAGCAAGCAGCACTCCACACCAATGGTGTGTGTGCTCAGATCTGCTGCAGCTTTGGAGGTGTCCCTGGCAAGGGAACCCACTCAAGACACAGGATGGGTAGTGGGAAGTAAGACATCAGGCAGGAGAGTCCTTTGAACAGAAGCTGGCAGAGGCAGAACTTGGGAAAGCTGGGGGATGTGATATTTCCTCCTACCCACCACACAGCAGCTGACTTCAGTCAGACAGAGAGGAATGTAAGGAGAGGGAAAAAAAAAAGCTAATACATGGCATGCAAATATTCTGCGCTCCCTCATGATCACCCTTCTCTGAAACTGTTTTACCAAGGAACCCAGCTGGTGACAGGAAGTCTGGAACAATTTCTCTGATTCCTCTGTAAGCAGAGAGCAGTTCCATATACCATGAGTTTCCCAAAGCCACCTCTTGAAAGCCTTGTGCACTAATGAACAGCTCCTTCCTCTCTTCTCCCCTCAGCTCCAGCTAACAAACCCCTAGAGATCTGCTTTGAGAGCAGTGGGGAAATCCTGCTCCCTTGAAAACCCAATTTCATTCCCAGCACAGATATTCGTATCTTCATAATCCACACATTTCTGCTCTCCTGTGCCAATCACTCCATTTCTGCAGCCTCCCTGATGCCAGTGTTGGTAGCCCAACCCTGAAAGAACCACTAGGCTCAGAGAAACACAAGACAGTTTGATTATAAGGGGATCATAAATTTTGCATGTTAAAAAAAATCTTTTTCTTGCGAGAATTAGGCAAAACCCAAGGGATTCATCTGAAAGAGAAGTTTTTGGATCTTGGGATGATAACTTTGATAAAGTATATCTTCCCTTGATGTTGCTAAAGACACTATGAAAGGCCTGTAGCCTTTTTATTAGCCATTCCATACACTAAGGGATGATGATAAATCTTTAACAAATAGCAATTCAAATTTCTTTGTCCCAACACATTTAGCCTTTATAAAGAAATCAAGCATTATAAGCTCTCTGAGCAGTTTGTCCCCCTTCCTCAGCCAGTGGAACTGAACCCTGAAGAAGCTGTTTTCCAACATCTTGACTTCCAACTACTTTCATGTCACATTCTAAGACTTCTTTACCTCTGTGTTCCAATGCCAGCAGCCTCAGGGACATAATCCCCTCAAAGTGCAGGGATAAAGAAACTCAGGTCATTGAGAGGAGTGTCCTCCTTTGGACAAACCTCTCAGCTCCAATGACAAAGGATTCAGCTTTCTCTCAGGTGCTCACATTCAGCAGCTGTCTTCAGGTGAAAATTCCTCACTGACAGCTGTTACAAAAATTAATTGCTCTTAGAACTAACTGAAACCTTAACAAAATGGTATTTAGGCAGAAAAGAGTCACATAAAGCATAAGAAGTCAGGACACATCTCTCAGACACAAGGTAGGGGCAGGCAGAAATATCCAACCTAGCTCAGAATTTCAAATGAGTGCACATGCTTCAAACCAAGCATCTTCCTGCTCCCAGTGGAAAGTGGCCATTGAAATGAAAAGAATTTTAAAAAGAGGAATGTCAATATTTTTAAAACTCAGGGAAAGTGACAATCAGAGACAGAAGCATTCACCTCAGGGTATCTCCAGTTCAGTGCCCGCTTTACAACTTATTCAAAATCAGAACATTTTGATCGGAATGATGACAACACAAAATATTTTTAAAAACATTTTCAGCAAGAGAAATCCTCACAAAATTAGTTCAGTGTTGATCTGACCTGATCTGCCTGGTTTTGTGCCAGTCCCACTGAATCAATTACTCCTACTGCCTCAAATGGGACTGTAACAAGAACATCACAGACACAGTTCCAGCCTAGTCAAAACAGGATGGCTTCTGTCCCCCTGCATGCTGGCATGCTTCAGAGTGCCATAAATAAGGAGCAGATGGAATACAGACTGCACTGGGTAGAACTCAAAATAGGTTTTTGTCTATGGAAGACACAGTTGCCTCTGAAGCCTCTCAATAACATATAAGAAATTGTAAGGTTCCAGTTGAATTCTAAAAATACACCACCTTTACTGACAAGCAAATGTATCCCACATTTATATTTAGCTCATGGCCACATTCAGAGTGACTGCTGTTGAGCTGTATGTGACAACAGGGCCACTATTGTTTTTGACGACAAACTGGGGTGGACATGTCCCAAATCCAATTTGACAGAGATTTTATGGACTGCTGGAGAGGAATCACACAGACATACATAAGTTAATTATACAGGATTAAAAAAAAGAAAACCAGAACATGTAGTAAACCAGATGCTTTGTTAATCACTTCACATGACTACTTAGGAAACAAATAAATGACCCAGTGAGTCAGATCTATTACCTGCTGAATCAAATGTTTTACTACTCAATCAGATACCTCACATCTTCAAACAGAAACAGTTTCTTAAACTAGAGGCAACATATTGCCTTGTATGTCATATACCATGACTTCCACCCACTGAGAAAAGCCACAGCAGCCATGAGGAAGGTGAGGATAAGGTCATAGATGCTGCAGAGTGGAGCTGCCTGGGTGAGTGAGCTCTGTGTGGCTCAGGGACAGCACACAGAGAGGAGTGTGGCCCCCCTGGGCACTGCAGCTGCTGCTTGGCACGCTGGTGTGCTGGGCAGGGTCAGCAGCACAGCCCTGGCAGGTTAAGAACTATAAATAACCAACAAATGTCCATCCATCAATCTGGGCTGTCACAGGAGTTTGTGGCTGGGGAGGAGGAGCCAGCTTTGTATTCAGCATCAGCACCTCACTGCTACCAGCCTCCTCAAACATCAACAATTTGTGTGAGTTTCCTTGCTTGGAAAAATAAACATCTCCTGAGTTCTCATAAGCATAACTGCCACAAAGGATAATAAAGGGCCCAGAAGTGGTTACAAGACAGAGGCCCTTGTAATGATTTCCTTTCAGTCATAACTGATTAAATCCATACAACAGCATCCCAAGATGTTGCTAATGATAGTAGAATCTGTCAGTATGTGAGATGCTATGAGACTTTGTGAATTAAACCCCATTACTGCCCTAAATTGTGGATAAATTTTTCCTTTTCCTTGGTGATATGCAACATATTTTTTTCTTCAGGGCAGTTAGATGATGTCAGCACAAATTACTGCTTTCCACATAGTGCAGATGATAGAACCAGAGGCATTAAAGAAACTCACAAAAGCCAAATGTGAAGAGACAGAAGGAACTGCTTCCTTTGACTTGGAAATAACAAATTCCACTGTGGTATGAGGGGTAAGGGAAAAGAAAAAACCTTTATTTTGGGACATTGATGGAGCTTCAAAAGCTTTACATACTTAAAAATTTAGTTTGGATTCTTGCTCTCAATTACAAAAAATACCCCCATCAATTAGAAGTGCCTGTGTTTAGATACTCATGTGTCTCCATGAAATGTATATTGATGTGTAATACTCAGAGAGTGGGGTATTATCTAGCAAACTAAGGAGCTCTATTTTCAGCTTTGAAAAACAATGAATATGCAATTAGAATGTTTTTCTAAATGGCTTCCTGTTGTCATCTTATTGCAAAGGTCCCCTACCTTCCCAGTGATTTCTCATGGGCAGCTCCTCACAGCACAGCCAACAAATTCCAACTTACCCCTCACTCAGCTACCCCACTCTTTTGTACCACTCTTATTCTTATAGGACACAGCTGTGGCCTATTAAGGGCAGGCCTGTTCCTAATCTTTGGTGATCAGTTCAGCTGCAACTCCTCAGGTGTGAGACTACCTTCTGCACTATCTTTATTTTCTTACATTCTATCCCTCCACAGCTTCCTATTCTTTTAATTTTTCTTAGTATACCACAGTTGAAGGAAGGGCAGAGGAAATGCTAGTGGTTACACGACAGGTTCACAAGTTCTAGACATTGCAAAGTTTGCAGGCAATAATAGGATCTTTTACTAGATCAAGTGATACAACCACAAAAAAAAAAATCCAACACGTTGTCAGACATATGACTTTATAATTTTTTTTGTTACTTGAGATAGAAATACTGAATTTTCAAATCGAGGACGTGGGAATTGCTTCATTATCCTGCATAATATCTCTTTATTATGCTTCCATTACTGCCTTGTATGCACCAGCAGCCAAGCTCTTGCTTGCCATCTGCTGTTCCTGCTCCTTCATGTCTCCACTTCTGCCAGCAAGGCTGGGCCAGGCAAGGAGCCTGCAAGGGCTGGCAGGAGCAGGCACAGCTGCTGCCCCCACACAGCCTGGCTCCAGCTGCTCACAGGGACAGCAACCTGTGCCCTCCCAAACCCCAGGGCACAGCACGAGTGGCCAGTGCAGGTCGGCAGCAGCAGATCCATTGGACTGGCTGTGGATCCTTTGGTGCCCAGGGCATTGTGTGAAACCTCCCTTGCCAGGGCTGCCTTCCTGGTGGCCAGCTCTGTGCTTGCCATCACCGTGACTGGCAGCACTCCCTGCTCCTGTCCTGTACCTGGCTGTGCACAGAACTAAAAAAGATCCTGCTTACACTTCCACTCCAGCTCTGCACCACTACCCTCTGCATCCAACACAGAGTTCCATCTCCCAGCTATCTGCTCTGGTATCAGACCTCTGGGTTCCAATTCTCCCAGTGCCTTCTGCTTCCCAAACTGAGAGGGTACAAAAGCCCTAAATTTAAAGAATTAATTTTGGAGCTTCTCTCTAGGCAGAAATTAAGGCTGTACCTGCCTCTCCAGCTGTGAGACCTTTTCCACCAGTGTTTTCAGTTCCATCCTTCTCTGCAGTGCAGCAGGAACAACCTGACTTGTACCCAAACACTTTCAAGTGACCTTGAGGGAAGTCTCTCATACTGCAAATTTTATGTATAATGCCCTCCCATATTTTATGTACAATGGCCTCCCACAGAACTACATGCCCTGCTAATCTGTCCCAGCCACATTTCTTTACACTTAACATATTTAATTAATCAGTTTAGAGACACCAAATTAACTTCACGACAGACAAGCCCAGTGTCCATTTCATTTGCTTGTTAAGGAAAGCAAAAGCCTCTTTAGTAGTAGAAGTGTGAAAACCAAATTACTACACAGCTTCCCTGTCTTTTCATGATTCTTTTTCATTCCTTGCCATCCAAGCTCTTTAGAAACATCAGTTAATTCATTGGAAATCCTTATCTTTGCTTTACACCTGGGGACAGTGAAGCATTGAGCAAGGATGGTATTTATCTAAACACAGCCCCAGAGACTTGTGGTAGAGCTGAGAGCAAAGCCCATGTCTTCTGGCTCTCAGTCTTGTATCCTAAAGCCCTCTTTTTTCAGTGCACTTTTCCTATTTTCTCATTTTGAAATGTATCTAAATAAAAAGATCAAGCTCAAACAGTACAGTTGTCCTTTACTCTTCTCCTCCTTCTCCATTTGAAGGGATGTACAGATACAGAAGTCAGGATTCCTTCCACCATGGGTGCAAGAGAAAAACCTTTGCGCTGTGCCACAAACAGCTGAGAGTT
Source organism: Camarhynchus parvulus (assembly GCF_901933205.1). NCBI lineage: Eukaryota > Metazoa > Chordata > Aves > Passeriformes > Thraupidae > Camarhynchus > Camarhynchus parvulus. Next base: position 4,737,752 of record NC_044580.1, read on the forward strand.
TATTTTTTTTTTCTGGCACACAAGTGATCTCAGTAACAGGAGATTAATCCACAAATGCCCATGGCTCATCCTAAAAGCCCAGTGTACAGAAGAGCCATTACTACTCTGGCATGGGCCCAACATGAAAGCAAGGAAGGAGGCAGCAGTGGGCAGGTCTGTCTCACTGAAGAGCAGTGGTTAGAATTCAAGTAAAACTCTTCCCAATTTTGCAGTGAATGTGTTCTGCACCACAGCACTGCTGGCTTTTCCAGATGACCAGGTATGTACTTATCTATTGCTATTAACATCCTGCAGCACAGAGAGGCATCTTGAGAAGAAAAATCATTTTTCCTTCTTTTACTGCCAAAAAAGTTACCCTTCTAATACAAGTCTGGCCAGTACAAAATTTGCCAACCTCATGGATAAAACTACAATCCAAGCAGATGTGCAGGTCTGGCCCTGCAACAATAAATTCACAATAGCTTGAAAATATCATGTTTGATTTATTCATAGAATCTATTTCTGGTAGACAGTAGAGCTTTTCTCAATAGCTTACCAATTACTTCAGAAAACACAGTAGTAAATGGTACTAAAATTTCAATCTGCATAGTTGACTGTGCATTTGCCTTAGCACAGGCTGCTTACTCTTTACTTTTGGGATAATGATGTTCTATTTCACAGCAATGTTATATGTATTACAATTTTTGACACCCATGGTAAATAGTTTTTTGCTGTAGGTTTTTGCTATAGGGCTTTCCACATATTTCAGTAGAAAAGTGTAAATACTGAAAAAGCTGGAAATAAATTCTTAGTAACTGATTCTTAGGCTTTGATAATAAAGAAAGTGATGAGGATTAAAAGAGGCAATTCTACTGAATCTAGAAAACACTGTGAATACTAAAAACTTATAAATGGACCTTACCAAGAGATGTAATATACTCTGTGGTTACACCAAAGCTGGAAACTGCACAGCAACTACACTGATTTGGCAGGTAAACAAGCACAGTTTCTTATTTAGAATAATGTAGCAAGATAGATAAACTTAAGATATTGTTTCCTACTCCTGGAATCTACATTTAGAGTTTTTACTTCAGAAAGTAAGAACACACAAAAATGCTTATGCTGTATATAGAACACACTGATATTGCCAAAGATGTGCAAATATTTAGCCCCTTTTAATTAACTTCATGCAAAATACAGGCATTGCAAGAAAGGCTACAGCTTCATTTCCAATGTTTTCAAAGAATGCATGACTGTTGGCCAGTCATGTATTGGGCACTCAGCAGGTTTTCCTGCAGTAAATCTCAAAGCAGGTAAGAGGAAGCAAAAGAAGACTAATAAAAGTAAGAATATCAGCTCCAAAATAGCATAACCGCCTCCAGCTGATGCTTCTGCACTGCTTTGGAGAGCTCTCTGGACTTGTGTACACTTGTGCACTTTGAAAGTTAAAATGGTGAAGGTGATCAGTGAGTGACAGAGGCTTAATATTATTGCCTAAGTACTCTACCAACACAACACACCTGCAGCTCACAAAGTACATGGTAACGACTTCCAAAATTAACCAGAAAAGGAAAGGACTGTTTTTCAGGAGTGACTTGTCTGCCATCAGGCATATTCCAGAGCAGAAAGGTGGCTTTTCATTTATCCATAATAATTTGCATTTTAACCATGAAAGCTGGAATCGCCTCAGTTGCCACCAAGTCATTCCTGTTAGTAACATTGTCCCAGTGCTATGAGTGGCAATTCTCTGGAACATTTTGGGGTTTGGAGCAGATTCTGATGGGATAACATATAGTATCATCATTTGAAGCCCTAAAGGAGTGTACCTGATAATTTGGTATCATCCACAGCTGTTTTGCGCTGCCCTTTGCAAAATCTTGACGGTGTTTTGCGTTGCCTGAAGGCAGCTTATTACAAATATCTGTACAAAATGGTCAGAACCCATCTGGGAAGGCAAATACCTCAACAGAAATGCTGTGGGAAACAGACTTTATGACACAATTACCCACATAGACAAAGTCCATCACTGTAGAGTAAGCCTCTGGATGAAAACTAGCTCTCCAGTATAAAGCATCTACTAATCCAAAAAAAGCTTACTAAATTCCAAAGCTTTAGATTACAGAAGACTAAATGTTTCACATACCCTTGCCCTTCCCACTAATTTCTACTAACAGTTGTGAGGACCTAGCTAAGCTCATCCAGCTGACAGTTACTGGAACTACAGCGCCACAGTTTTGTTTTGCCTTGCAGATTTTAACTCGGGCTACACTACAGCATTGTGAAACAAAGCTGCAGCAGTACAATTTAACCCAAAAACATTAGCACCAGAATGACTGAGGCATCCCACTTTTCTAACAGGACTGTAAGTGCACTTGTATTGAAAAAAAATCCAGAAATGCAAAACATTAACTCCAGTACAACTGTTCTAATAAGCTCATCTAGGTAGTGGTGAGTAGGGAAAACCAGGATTTTACCTGCAGAACCCTCTGGGTATTTGCAGAAGTTACCTGTAAAAAGTTCCATTTTTCAACTGAACAGAAAGCAATGTAAGCCTTGCTGCTGATGACATGAGCCAGGACTCTGGCAGATATCATTACCGTCACACCTAAAAGGGGCTGGGGGGGAAAATTGCCATTAGCTGACATTTTCTGTAGTAATTTTCAACCAGAAAGTGACAGCTGTTCTGTTAGTGCAACATTAAATCAGTTCTATGTTTTCTGAAGCTTCATTTCAGCATCACAACTAGTTGAAAATACCTGTGTCCTTCCACTCAGAAGCATTTATTTCTGCAGCAAACTCCCTGTACGTGTACTTGTGTCATTAAGGAAGCTGGCTCTACCCTATGTTGCTTCCACTTTGAAAGCTCCAGCATTTCTGACTGGTTCTTTCCTAATGCAAACAGCAGCTGGAAATCACCACGATAAATCCCCAGAAGGGGACTGCCAGTTTCCCGGGACACTTGAACATCTTGCATTCCTCATGCATCTGAGAGCTCTAATACCCACGGCATGCAAAGCATCACCAGCAGCAGCCCCCCGGCCAGTTCAGGGATGGCTCCCTGCCGTGCCATTCCCACGCTTTCACAGTGCACTGACATGCAAATCCACAATAGCACATATGCTAATGCCTGCTAAAAAGGCATTTCATTTCGGGACCTCAGCTTAATGAACAAATGGAATCCTGCAGCATCACTGTGGGGGAAACAGTAGCAGAGCACAAGTGGTGAAGGAAGACCTGGAGTGCTCTATCAGAATGAATGACTGAAAGGGGATGGCAAAGGGAGGTGTTTGAAAATCAGCTGTGGTAATTCCTCCCTTCCACCTCAGCTTCAGCAGGATAACCTGAGCAATCAGTGCATGGTCTGTGACCCTGTGGTTCTGTGAGGCTCCACTGCTTTGGAGAAGCAATCCCAGGCTGTTTTGCTGTACCCTGAACTGCCACTCAGCTCTCAAGCACCAAGCAGTGTAAGATGGTACAAGCACGGTGACTTCAGGGGCCACACATCTGTTCCTTCTACAGCCACTGCAAAGCACAGAGACTGTGTCGGCAGATGGAAGATTTGCCTTTGGGGAGAAACAGGTCGGATATCAGAATGTAACAACAGAGAAACAGATGCAGTCTTTCTTCCCCATCACACTGGTGCTTTGCTCAAACATGCCCTTATTAAGTGAAGGTTCAGCTCTGTGAAAGCAATTCCCTGTACCTTAGGAGAGACAATCTTGCCCAGCAGGCTCAGGAGTGTAGCCAGGTGTCTGATGTACAAGCCTCTGACAAGGTACATGACAAGCACACTGTCGTGAGAAGCACAAAGTGGAAGGCTCAGGATAAAGACTTTACTTGGGACACACCTCCTCGGTTTTTTGACTCTTGCAAGAGAAGAATTTTCTATGGTCTCTTTTTACATGCTGTTGATTAAACATGAGAAAAACAGAAATAGTGTTATATTTTCATGCAGTTAGTCTATTTACAAGTACTTACTAGGACTGCACTGTTTTTTTTAAGTAGATTTCCTCACCATGACTGTTCTGTTTGTCTTACTGAAACCATTCACAATCCCTCTTAGGTCCCACACTATTTAGAATCATAGAATAATTTCAGTTGGAAGGGATCTTTAAAGGTCATCTAGTCCAATTCCACCCTGCCATGAGCAGGGACATCTCCAACTAGACCAAATTGCTCAGAGCCTCGTCCAGTCTGACTTGATTTCCTTGGATGGGGCCTCTACCATCTACCAGTTCTGTGGGCAACCAGTTCCAGTGTTTCAACATCCTCATTGTAAAAAATTAATTCCTTATATCTAGACTGAATCCACTTCTTTTAGTTTAAAAACATCGTCCCTTGTCCTATTGAAACATTTGTCCTCATCTTTCTTATAAGCCCCTTTAAGTATCAAAGGCCACATTAAGGTCTCCCAGAGCCTTCTCTTCTCCAGGCTAAACAGTCCCAATTTACACCAATTCTAGCTAATGGATAGTGAATAAGAGAGAAAAGGGAGTGATGAAAGCAGAAAAAAAGACTGAAAATAAAGGCTGGAACTTGCACCTGGTATCAGGTGACCCCTGATACAAGGCTCAACTTACTAATTAAGATCAGCAACAAACCCAGCACATTAATGTTGGGATGTTTAACAATAAGGCAACAATGTGCTAAAAATTTTTTTTGAGTACACAGAAGTCATCAATCATCAATACCACTATATAGTCCACAGAACTTTGATATTTGCACAGCATAAATACAATAAATGCACCTCTAAACAAAATTGATTACATGCACATATAGAAAAGTTTAGAAGTTACAGGGGATCAAAGTTGGTTTGGTTTGTTTTCTATCCCATGGGGTATTTCTATCCCATGGGGTATATATCCCATAGCCTGTCCTACAGGGCTTGAAAAGAGCACATAAGATCTTGCCCCCTCCTTGTACACAAATCTTCCCATAGCAAGTTCCAAAACACATGACACTCTATAGTCTGCTAAACCCTTTAGCTCTAAAGATGAATTCCACAGAATTTCCCTAATGCTCCTCAGGAGTGTCTCTATCCCTACTGCTACTTCACCACAGATTGCTTTAGCTTTCTTTTAAAAATCCTATCACATGCAAATGACAACAAGTTTTCTGTTCCTCTCTTGGTGCTCCCAAAAAGTTTTTGGAGCTCTAGTTTAAAGAGATCACACATGTGGGCCTTGGAGTCAAAAAGGGTTGGCAGTAGGTACTAAACTTTCTCTCTTGACACAGAAAATAACCCTCTGCTGGGGCTATAATTTATTGACACTAAGAGGTTTTATGGCATGAAGTTTAACCAGTTCTTCCCACACAGCTATTCTCACCCACTGCACTCATTAATCAGAAAGCCTTTTAAATGTTATCTAGTAGTAAGAATTAAGCAGTTGTGTTTTGCACATCATGTCCCTTAGCTTGCTCTTTCATTTCCTCTTTTTCAACATTATCACATTATGTTCACTCTTCTTATTTGCTTTTCCTCTTCACAAAGCTCTTTAAGCAGCTGCAAAGGGGGAGGGACCACTATGCTCACGAAAATTGCACTTTGCAGAACGCTTCTGTCAGGTCCTACTGTCTGTCTCTTTCCAGGCATTTCATACCTCCAAGATTCAGGTTTGCTTCTACATCTCTTGCCTGTGCATCTCTTCCAACAGAGCCTATTGCCAGCTGTCTAAGCTGAAGAACAGTAATCCACTTCTTACTGCCATGAGGAAAATGTACAGCCTCGTTCTCTTTGTGGTGGGCTCCTTTTGTCTGAACGGTAAGTGACCTTTTCTTTCTCCTACAGTTTCAGAACAGTGAGAGCTTTTGGGGGTAACAGGCAGGGCAGTGGCATGAGCTCACAGACAATTCATAACCATCACCTCAGGAGGTTGCTGACTTTAAGAGGATGTAAAAAATTGATTATTTTCGTGCTGTTTTGGGCTTGTTTCGTATCAGCACATGCACTACAATGACTATGGACAGACAGATATAAAATTACATAACTGTAGGACATGACAATGATAATGATTAAATAATATCCCTTTAGATGCTCCCAGGATCATCTGTGATAGGAAAAGCAGCATATTGTACTGAAGATGAAAAAATGAACCATGACATGATCCGTAAATATGACAGATCTCATCCTTCTACCATTATTTTCTCAAGTTCCTAAATTTTGCAAAGTTCATACTTCCTAATTTTTTAAATTAGAACAGAAACAGTTTAAATTAAGTTGTCATATGTAAATATATGCTACAAAAATATAATAGTTATGCCTTTCATACAAGAAGATTTCCCTCACTCTGTCAGGATTTCTTGGATATGTTTTAGCCAACACAACAGCCTGACAGCAGCATGAAATAGTGCATTTAGCATGGGAGCTTCTTGCCATGGAGAGGCTCCTCTGAAGAGCTCTGAGAGAAACTGGCTGAAACTAAACCAAGATCCTCAGATCACACACTTCCCATTTTTGTCTATTCATTCCACACTTGTTTGGTTTCTGCCTCTGAAAGGCAAGTTCAGAAAACATCTGCTTTGTGACAAAAGGAGAGTGAGGGCCCACTTTAGATTTTTAAATTATACATTTCTAAACCCCTGAGTATTTCCTTTTTTATTTGCATTAATTGCAGTGTAAAAATTAAAAACCTTTAAAATACAGTAAATTCACTGCTACTTCCATTGGAACAAAAAATATTTCAAATCAGCATGTGTTCTTCTAAGAGGTTATGAAAATCTTTTTGCTTAAGAGTATGTTGAGAAGTAACAACATCATGAAGTAATTTCAGAGAAGATAGTGGGACTGCTTCATTGCTGCTTCTTACTTGTTCTTTACTCATTACAGATGGGAACTTGGTATGTCAGTTATGTGTCAGAGAGTAAAGGATTAAAATGGTAACACATGCTACGCTGTTACTTCTAAACAAATATTATTTCAACATTTATTATGAGAACTGAGTTCAGAGAAACACTAGAAATATGTCTTATGTTACATTTTGAAATGTAGACAGTAATAACAATGAGCTTGCCTGTATCTCTCAGCATTGCTCCTTATTCTTTTCTGTGGAAATCACTCAAATGAATTTGTTATTATGCTGGAATCAAACAGGATGTCTAGTTATTTCATTTTATGTATTTAAATTAGACTATGTAAAATGGAAAGTCTCCACAGCAGTGGTTTAGTTTCTTTTGTTGTGAAATTGGAAGCATCTTGGCGCAATTTTTTTTAATGCTCATAGTCCCACAGAGAAAACGAACTTCCTGAGGAATGTGTACTGCAAGGTATGAGGTGATTGCTCTCCTTGTCACAGAGCAGATGTGTAGCGTGTTCAGTGAAGCTAAAATCATTTCCACAGCTCAGGATTCACCCCAATGGGCTTTATTTATTAGTGCTTTCAGTGCACAAAGATGCTCCACTCCCAAATCAGGACTGCTTGATCATTGTTGTTAAAATAATTTGTCTAAAAGCATCAGTCTACCGTCTGCACCATCTCTGGTGATTACTGCTATTTGGAAAAAAAACAAATAAAACCAGTTTGTGGGGAAAACTGCACTTCCATTTCTTCCAACCCTGAGAGGAAAAAGAGACGTTTCAAAGGCCTGGCTACTGACACACAATGCACATAAAGATGAAAGTGGATGCCTGGTAATTTTGTTCTCATTAATTGCCATCTGGTTTATATGTGGATTGTTAATGGAAAGTAGACTGTAAAAATTAGACAAGAAACACTCATTTTTTGCCAGTATTTACAGAGATCGGGTTTAACAAGTTTTCAGGCAGTGCAGGGCTGACATCTAGTGGTGTATGATACAGGTGACAGCAGCCCCTTTATCTCTGATTACTAAATTACAAAGGCTGGAATTTTATAAAGGATTATCCCTAGTGAAGGAATGCCTTCACTAAGAACAGATAATAATTTCTCAAAGGGATTCATTGTTGAATAAGTATTTTTTATAACTTAAGTCATGGTTTGTCATTAATCCACACAAAGTTTATTAACAGTGAGTACTTGGAAATCTGAGCTGTTCTCATCAGATATGCAGGCCCCACATCATGTTTGGATTTGCAGACCAGACGACTATGATTGCTAAAAGCAGGTTTCAGAGTAAAAATTAATTAGCTTTCTGCAAATATTCTACACTTCCTTCTCCTTACTCCCCATTTAGCAAATACTCTCTGTGCTGGAATATCCACAGAGAAAGGCAGCAATGCAGTGAAAACATAGTTAACAATTCAAACAACAACTCACATCTTTGCTAACAGCATTCAGTGACCACTGAATGAAACAAACCAACTGACAATTTATTTATATTTGAATTATAACTGTATGTTTACATCACTTACATATGCAACAGTAGGAATGTCTACTAAAAAAATCCAGTAGAAATAAACCCAACATAAAACCCCACCAAAGAACACAATAAAAAAACTTTAACAAGGATTCTCTCTTGAACTACCACAGGATTTCTAACCTATCCTTATAATCACAAGATTCATTCCTAGAACATGGCCCTCTTTTCTTCACAGTATCAAATTTAGCTTTTCCTTGATTGCTACACACAAGAAAACCACCCCAGAATCTGAAGCTTAGCAAGATTCAGCATAGCTCTAGCTTGATAAGCTTTTGATTAGGCACCTTGCATTGAGAACAAATGTCATATTAAAATATCACGTGGTGTAGGGCGTTTATAATGACTTGAAGGGAGGTACAAAGCAAGTATAAATCAAAAAACAAACTGACCCAACAAACACAGATACATTCATCCACATTTGTTTTTCCAAATGCCTTGGAAAGTATCTGAAAAGCCTATTCTGAAGAACAATGTTATAGCTAAGTATAGGTGAAGAATTTGGGCTACCAGCCCACAGCCCATGCTGGTCTCACAAGAATTAAATCAAGCCTGGTGTTTACCTCAACCTTTCCACAAAGCTTGAGTAAAAGTTGTTCTTAGATGTGAAATCTCTGTTTGATAATCTTTCCTTTTACCTCACTCCACTTTCTCACTGGATCAGAAACAAGAAGGTCTTAGGGTATTTTTTTAACCCAAGTTGGGTTCAGAAGAATTTCAAGTTTAAAGAGAGACTTGTTCAGCCTATCAACTTGCAGCCCAGTTCACGAGGAAATGTGGCACCTCCTGGACATGCACACGAACTTTGGCTCCTTATTTGATCCTGACCTTTTGGTGTCTGTCCTTCCCCAGATTTCATGGATATGCAACAACATAAAAAAAACCCCAAACAAATTAATGTACCACAAATTAAAAATACTTGCATAGCCAGTGTTTTCTACTGTGTGAAATTGCTTTGGGAAATGATGAAGCATGTATGCTGTAAGGACACTATCCTCATTTCTGCAATGTCTAGAGGAGAATTAGGTGAGCTGAATTGGGTGACCTTTCCTATGGAAGAGGTATTCTATCCATTGTATTGGAACCTGCTTTCACTAACACAGTAATTCCATCAGCATCACAACCCAGACCTGCCCAACACAGAGCACAGTGTCTGGCTCAGTTCTGTCAGCAGGATGTCACCAGGACCTTGCTCATCAGTATGGTCAGGTGGTCAACAATGGTTTGAAAGTCCACTGGGGTGACTTTAAAAAGCACACATGAGAACAGAATAAATGACCCTGGGTTTGTGCCAGAAGCTGCTCTGCTCCACAGGGAATGTTCAGGCTTGTTTGATAGGAACCTGTAGATACTGTGTTTTGTAGTCACTGGACCCCAGCTTTGGCAAAGATTTGCAGTATTTGTGCTGGTCCACAAATCAGGTTTTACTTCCACATAAATTAAGTCTAACATACTGCCTAGGGTTTTCAAATTTTGAAACAGAAACATCACTAGCTACTAGAGAGTCCCCAGTCATTAAAAAATCCTTTATGGCTCCTAAAGCTTATCCCCTGGTTTTCTCTACATAAAGCAGAGAAATTTGTATGTGTAACTGCAACTCTGTCTCCTACAGCACTAAAGAGAGAAGTCACAGCTGGACCCCTTCTTTGGATCGTAGAATAATTCTTCCCCTGCTATCAAGAGGGTGGTTTGCTCCCAGTTTCTATTTCTGTGTGTAATCCCAAAAGTATCTACCAATTTGAGCTTCACATTTTATTGCAAAAAACCCTGAAAGGGATCTGCTTTGATCTGTGCTCTGTGAAAGACAGTCAACTTCAGCAGAACAGATATCAGTGCAAGCACTGTATCCTCCTGTTCACACAAGACTTTAGAAAATCAAAAGCTGACATTATTTCCCAAAGATGATCTGATGCACAGATATTCTGTGAGCCCTACATCATGTCACTTTAGTCTCCCTTCCATAATCCTGTTTTGTGATGCTTTACAGGAAGCATGGCAGCAGATGCTGAAGAAAAACTAATGAACCACCTACTGAGTCCTGACAGGTACAATAAGCTAATTCGACCAGCTGTCAACTCCTCCCAGTTGGTATCCATAGAACTGCAGGTTTCCCTGGCACAGCTCATCAGTGTGGTAAGTTCAAATTAGGCTGTGCTTTTACATTCAATACTACCTGCACAGCACTCTAATTAATAGTTATACTGGCATTGCTACATCTCTGCTCTTTTCTCATTTGTGTAACACTATTAATAGGCAGAGCTCATACACACATTTTACTGGTTTTAGACCTCACAATGGAGCTACAATGGAGAAATCAGTCTATGCCTAAGCTTTGAAGGACTTGGGCCAGACCTTCATCCAATAGAATTCCATCTAGCTAAAATTCAAAATCATTCCACTGATTTCAGTACAGCTACTGTAAGCTACCCCAGGTCAGGACCTATCCTGGACAGTGCACACCATCCACCATCAGGGGAATGCTAATCCATCTTCTACTGAAGTGCTTCGATGGCCTGAAAACAAGCTACAAAGCCACATCCAAATCACAGGACACATCAGGCACATTAATAAAGAACAATGGAATGTTGTAAAGAAAAACACACATTAGTTCTGGCTGGAATAGCTTAACATGGTTAAAATAATCCTCATGAAAGCAACTCCTCATATTCAATAACAATTTCTTTTAGATCCACTGAAGTCACTTTCACCCACAAGGTTAGTATGTGTTTGACAGTTATTACAAGGTATAAACACATCTTTACTAAGAGAGGTTAGCATTAACTGCAGTGGGAATGAGAGCCAGTATATAAGTGGGAATAATTTCCTGAACTGAGCTTTCAACTCTGCTGCTCTCCCTGAGAGAGACAGAGAAGATACAGATGACTGCCTCCTGTCAGAATTTGTGTGAGGGCTACTGACTGGGCTGCTGCAAACTTTTAGAGACATAAAGAATGTATATTCTGAAATTCAAGAGGAAATGAGAAAGACTCTGTTGGAATGTAAGGGAAACTGTACAAATAGCTGAGGTTTCACACACCATGCAGACTGGATATAATAGATATAGATAGTCATAAATGTATATACATATACACTCAGGATTCAATGCCATGTATACCACATGATTCTAGTTAAGTGCTCTCTCTCCTGGGGAGCTCCATCTGGACACAGACATGCCTCCTTACATCCTGCACTACCACCATGAGCACAGCATCCCCTCAGACTGCAGATTCTGGGCTTAAAAAGGGAGGTGTCTTGTTCCAGAGGCCCTGGTGATCAACAACCTAAGCAAGGTTGATGAATGGGCAAAGACCAAAACCAGCACAGCTCAGTCCCTATCCCTCTATAGCCTCACTATTTGAGCAGAACAAAATTAGGCATCTTGTAGGCTCCAACAATCTCAAGCATCTTCAGGATCAGAGAATTAACTCATTTTCCTGCAGAAATCCTCCTGGCAGATCTTCTACAGAGAGGTTTCTCTTCTGGACTGCTGTCCAGAGACATTGTATACATGGCAAACCTTGCACCAACCTCACACAACCTCATATAGGCCTCCCCAATGGTCAACTGTCCCTTGTTTCAAATCAAGGGTGGAGAAGTGGCGTGGGGTGGGATAGGAAACCAGCTTAGCAAGGTGGTGGTTATTGTTTCCAAATAACTGCCCTCATTCCTGCCATAACTGTTCTCGTTAAAAGGCATTTGGAATTCTACATTTATGGGGTTACTACTTATCATCAGTATGTGTACAAGACTGGCCATCGTACCTCAGAGAAATGTCTCTCTTGAAATACACTAGTCAAAATCATGCTTAAAAACCCACTGAATAAATCTTATTACTGCAATGAAGAGAAACATTTTAGAGGCCAGTTTTTGTCTCTGTTTTTTCCCTGCAGAATGAACGGGAGCAGATCATGACTACGAACGTCTGGCTGAACCAGGTAACAAACCCACAGAGAAATGGCTCTTGCAAACCACAAATACAACTGCTTTCACTCCATCACATGATTGTTTTGTTAGTGCTGCTCTGGACACTCCCATCACTACTGACCAATTCTTCTCTTAGGAGTGGATTGATTATCGGCTGGCTTGGAAGCCCTCTGACTATGAAGGAATAAATAAGCTGAGAATACCTGCAAAACACATCTGGTTGCCAGACATTGTGCTTTACAATAAGTAAGTAAAACTGGTGCGGTTTACGCAGACAATGAACAAAATTTTAACCGAGGAACAAACATCAGAAACGATGAAGCAGGTCTGGTAAAATTTTAAAATTGAATTTTAGATAGTAGCAAGTGTGTCTGACTGGGCTACTGGGCTCAAAGATAATTTTCACCATCAGCACTCTGGTTAAAGAAATTCCAGGAGAGCTGGAAGATGTCTGCAGTATGAGCAGTTACAACACAGGATCAATGCCAAGACTCACAACTGAGACAGATTTATATGAAAATAGACTGTATGGAAAGAATAAATTGTAGGTATAAGTGCAGTTGCAAGAAGACATCTGTAATCCTATCAGACATCTTAGGGGCTGAGATACAGTTTTGTTTTCTTCTTCCCCCACTCCTTCTTCTACCACAGACCCCAGGACACAAATCTGTTACAAAGTTCACACATACCATAACTCCAGGAGTTCATATTCATGTAGAAAACCCAAATTATATTCCATTTTCAAAAAGCATTGAAAAAACCCATTCTATGAATACATAATAAATTTGTCAACATTTGACCCTGTTGCTTTATAGTACTGAGAAAAATATACTTCAGTTCCTCTTTCAAACAAAGGAACTGACAATTTTGTTTTGCATTGGTTTAAGTCTCTAGCAAAACCTTGAAGTGGATGATAAACTTTTTTTTTAAATAATCAAAATTTATACTTTTATAATACTTTGAAGACCAATGAATTCATGAACACAAATATTTATGAACATATACAGATGGGAAACTCAGGAAGGTTATATATAACTGAGTTAAGTCCTTGGAATCCTACTACTGGAAACCAGATTTGATGAACACTTAAATCTAATGTATGAGTCACAAAATAATTCAGCCAGTGGATTAGGATGTACTCTGCCTGCTCAAAGCTTGTTCTGGTAAATTGTGACTCTGCCCTCTGCTTCTTTTTGCTACTGGCCAAGCGATACTGTTTAATAGTTTGTAAAAATAGAAAGGAATAGTTTCAAAAGGTTTCTCAAATGCACAGGAACAAGCCTCACTGTATTGGATTTCTACATTAGTACAAAGCTTCAATTAAATTTTAGTTAGAGGACAGCTCCATGTAACTTCCTGCTGCTGGAGCAGAATTTCACAGGCATCAGTAAGTTTGAGGTGCTCAGGAAAACACAAAGCGTGTCCCATACCCACAGCTCTGTCTGGGGCCTGTGCAGAGGGCTCTGGGAATGCAGCCCAGCCTCTTCCCACCACTGAGACAGGACAGTCAGCACCACAACTCACATACTCCCAGCCCAGGATTCTGCCCAGCACATGGCATGGCATGATGGCAAAGGTAACTCAGGGAGTACAGATATGTCAGAACTAAAATACAATTCATTTCTCAAAAATTAGCTATCTTATTGGCAATGAACTAATGACCCCTATTAGTGGCTGTAGCCACTCACTTCCACACCTGGTTGTTTCACTGTCTGCATGACTTAGCTGCAAAGGTCTCAGCTCAGTGCCAGGCTCTCACTGCCTCACCCACGTGAGCCCTTTCCAGAGTCAAACCTAACTGATTCAGACACATGTGCCAAGCCTTAGATATTTGTAGCATTTCCCTGCTTAGGAAAAAAAAAATCCCCCTTAGCACTGAAAGAACTATTTTCCATGATGCCTTGTCAACAAACACTACCCCAGGATACTTAATTGTTTAAACAGCCCTACCTTGTTGGCCCACACTGTTGGGTAGGAGAAGATATATCTAACTGACAGAGATCTTCTCCCTAAGTTAAAGGGCCCATCAGAACATAGAGGATTCCTCTGGTGGAAATTCAGAAGTTGGAAGAGATACGAAACCAAGATTATTTGTGGGCACTAAGAATGCTGTGGCTTGTCTGTTCTGGTTTTGTAATAAGTAAACATTAACTGGAGTGATGCAATAAATTATAAGCCATATAATTACATTTCCTCTGCCTACACTCTCCCTGCATTTCTAACTAATGCAGCTCATCCTTATTTCCTTGTCCAAGTCATTTAGGAGTGTTGCTCTGTGTTCTTAGCAGTGGCTACACTCCAAATCGAAGGTACCTCTGTTTTCACATGGGATGATCTCATTTTTGCTTAGCCTTCAGAGATGTAGGAAGCTTTAATTATTTGAGCAAACATTTACAAAACACATTGATTTCTTTGGATGAAACAGAGGTATTTGGTATCGAATAATAATTTTATAAGGTTTTTTTCTGTAAGTACTGGACCAAAAATCAACTCTCTAACTGGGAGGAACGCATACATTCCCTGTCAAGTTATAGCTTCCTACAGCATAGATTTCAGAATAATAGTATTACTAAACTTTGATTCTCAGAAAAACTGGGACCCACAAGATCAAGAATGTCAGACCTTCTCTGTTTTGAACTATGTTTTTCCTCCTAATATTTTACCACTTCCTCCCCTTTCTCTTTTCTCCTCTCCTTAGTGCGGACGGCACGTACGAGGTCTCGCTGTACACAAATGCCATTGTATCGAACAATGGAAGCATTCGCTGGTTGCCCCCAGCCATTTACAAGAGTGCCTGCAAGATTGAGGTGAAGCATTTCCCATTTGACCAACAAAACTGCACCCTCAAGTTCCGCTCCTGGACGTACGACCACACAGAAATTGATATGGTGCTTAAGACTTCCACGGCCAGCATGGATGACTTCACACCAAGCGGAGAGTGGGACATTGTAGCACTCCCAGGAAGAAGGACTGTAAACCCTCTGGACCCCAATTATGTCGATGTGACATATGACTTCATTATTAAAAGGAAACCACTTTTTTATACCATCAATCTTATCATTCCCTGTGTGCTAATTACATCCTTAGCCATCCTAGTATTCTACTTGCCTTCAGACTGTGGTGAAAAAATGACTTTATGCATATCTGTGTTGCTTGCCTTGACTGTGTTCTTGCTGCTGATCTCCAAAATTGTCCCTCCAACATCTCTAGATGTTCCACTGATTGGCAAGTACCTCATGTTTACAATGGTGCTGGTGACCTTCTCAATAGTTACCAGTGTCTGTGTGCTCAATGTCCACCACAGATCTCCAAGTACTCACACTATGCCCCCTTGGGTAAAGCTGGTCTTCCTTGAAAGGCTCCCGGCCTACCTGTTCATGAAGCGCCCAGAAAATAATTCGCCACGGCAAAAGCCATGTAACTGCAAAAAGACAAAAGCAGAGAATCCTTGTATGGAGCCATCTGACTTCTACAAGAACTCTACCTATTTTTTGAATACAGCTTCTGCCAAAAGATATGATATGAAAGTCTCTGAGACACCTGACAATGTCAGCAGTCATCGAGATTTTAGGTTAAGAACAGGTGCGAAATTTTCTCCTGAAGTGCGAGAAGCAATTGATGGAGTCAGTTTTATAGCAGAGCACATGAAAAGCGATGACAACGACCAGAGTGTAAGTAAAAATGAGAAATCCCTGCCCTTCCAAACTTCATCTTCTGTCCTCCTCTGTAACATGCTATTCCTCAGAAAGCATATTTGAACTCTCTAGCTATTGTCAAGATTTTAGAGAGATTCTAGATATAGCTCATAAGAGGAAATAATTTATGCCATTAATGAAAAGCAATTTGATAACTGCAAATACTCTCCTGATAAACAACATGGCTATTTCTACAAAAAGAGTTTGCTGATTGCCCAGTAAGTCATAAAACACTCTTAAAAAAGCTTTGTTGTCACATTCAAGTGGTGATTGGCAGGGGAAGAAAACAATATTCAGTTCCAGGTTAGAAATAGACCATTTTTCACCATTGTGAATCAGTAAAACTGTGATTTGATCCATGGCCAGGCCAAGCTAACCAGACACGATGTTCCTGCAGCTCATGCATTCATTTACCGAATGAATACACAGAAGGAGAATTTAGCAAAATTGGTAGAAGCCCTTTGCAAACACCCTCTCTAGACTAAGACACCTGCCTGTATATGGCAAACACCATGGGTAGGATTAAGAACCTCAACAGAGCTGACACTTCTTTCATTATTTATATATATACCAGACTCATTACTGGTTAGGAGAAATATTTTTATTTTATTTAAGCTGTGCTGCTGCTCTATTCCCCTGCCCTACTCACAGGCCTGTAGCTAGCACAATAGAGTTGATAGAAACACTGAATAATGCCTGGAAAATTCAGGTGGGTCACAGGTTTTATTCAGACAAGCGTCCACAGTTGGGAAAAATCATCCTCATACTTACCAGTGTCCTCTCTCTAACCCAGACCACAGTGAGACTCCAGGTTCTCTATTCCTGTTGTGCTTCCCCTCCCTCAGCCAAACAGATTAAATAAAGTCTGGTTTCTGATCTTGCAGCAGTCCCTGGAGGAGCATGCTGCTGAGTTGTTCATGTTTTCTATTAACTGAAATTACTGTCAGTATAAATAAAGAAGTTCAGCTATTAACATTAGACATGAGCTTGTAAACATTGAAACTGACTAAACAGAAGCCGACTTCATAGTGCAGGAAAAGGTTTTCTAATAGCTCAGAAATTCTTGCAAGGATGTATTGCACACTAAAGGATCTACAAAGCTTTCACTTGGTAGTAAGAACAATTTTCAAGAGCATTTTATATAGTGAAAATCCACTTAATGGTTTTCACATAGGGTCCTCTGAAATTACATACAATTTTTCTAGATTCATAACTTTATTCTCTGCTTTCTTGCCTCATCACAACAGTCTGATAACAACTGTTCATATACATTTATATGGTCTGATTGCAGAAGCATTCAATTCCCATTAGCAGCAGTGGGAATTAAAAGTATGCACTGAAGGAAAAATATGTAATGGTCTAATATCAGACATGATTCAACTGACAAGGATGATAAAGTCACTGATGTGAAGACATTCCCTGTGTAACCAGAATCAATGAGAGAGGAAAAATTATTCCTGAGATGCAAATGAAGATTGATATATTTCCCCTTTACAATAACAGCCCAATTGGTCACTTCAGTCTGAGACAGAATCTAAGGCCATGACTTTCACAGACAACACATGCAGGGCAAAAAGGCATTTTAATAAAAGCAACAGTATTAATATGCATTAACCCCATGAATAAGATGACTGCTGATAAGAAAAGAACTCTGAAGCTAACCTTGTTTAACAGCAGTAAACATCATCTATTTTTGCCCATTCAGATTAACAGCATTTACAAACTAAAATTGAAGAAAAAAAAATCCTTAATTGGATTATAGTGTGGGTCCTTCAGGGCTGGCACCACACCAGGCAGACACACTCAGTATCTGATGTATCCAAGAAAGCTAAGAAATATTTACTGTATTTTTCTGCACTGCTCAGATGTGTTGTAGGAGAAAAATCCCTTACCAAGCCTAAAGCCAGTTTATTCCCTGAACCTTGAGATCAGTTTCCCTTTATTTTGATAAACAAAAACTCAGCATTAGCAAGAGGAAGACCAAAAGAATATGACAAATTACTAATATCTTTAATTGGTTTTTCTTCCAGGTCATTGAAGATTGGAAGTATGTTGCCATGGTAGTGGACAGGCTGTTTCTCTGGATATTTGTCCTTGTTTGTGTCCTGGGGACTGTTGGATTATTTCTGCAACCGCTTTTTCAAAACCACACTGCTGCCATAAACCCTTAGCTATTATTTTAAATGTCAATACTTACACAGACTGGTCTCATTCTACTCTCAGTTCCCCTTTGTTAACTCCACAAAGGTGCCAAGTGAGTTGCACTTACATCCCTTAGAGTAGGGAAATGGAACATAGAACTTGACTTACTGGGATAGGAAAAAACCAAAAGAAATAAAAAACTATTTTTTTTCAGTGAGTCCAGTACTTCTGGTGATATCTTGCCCTTTTTTCAATTATTTAAAGTCTGAACATTACAGTGAAAGTTTTTTGCTGTACAAGATGTCATCCTGGCATCATCATCATCTTATTATTATTATTATATATTTTAAATACATTGCCTTAGGAAGGATATTTTCTTTCCTTAGAATACTGCGATTTCCCTATTACAAAGAAGGTACTGCTGTGAAATTTCTTCAAATGCATCAAAGTTATTTGTGTCTGATTTATAAAGAGCTTTGCAAGTGGGTTTGATACTTACATCTGAACTGAGAAACAGAAACACTTCTGAGGTAGCCACTGAAAGGTTTCTCAGCTTGCCATCTCTGGTACCTGACGGGTCAACAAAGGCCAAATTAATGTATGATAAACAAACATGTATATAATACTTTGTTTGGTGATGAAATAGAAATAAAACATAAAATTTTCCTTTCTATAGATTTAGTCCTCAAATTCCCTGCAAGTTTAACAGCTCATGTATCAGGGGCACAAACACACTTTAATGAGTCTAAGGCTACGAGCACAGGAAAGCAATGGGAGAAGACAATGGTGAAAGGCGGCAAGAATGAGAGGACAGGTGAGCACACACAGACCTGTGTGTTTTTCCAGAGAGATTTTAATGTGGATTTAAGTATAACCCTCAACAAATCAGCTAGGGAAGCACATAGAGTCTTAAAGTTTTTGGCAAAGGACAGATTGAGACCCTAGACCCCCATCACATGACAATCCCACTACAGTTTGTTCCAGGTAACCTGCAAAAAGAAAAGTGGGCTCCTTGCACTTTTCAATGAAACCAATCTCAGTTTCTCATTGGGGGGCTGTGAGGACACACAACAATTGTATCACCATTGGTAAGTACAACTAACACCTGGTAAACAAACTTGAAATCCACTATTACTTGTGAAGGGGATTTGAGGCTCACCTGTCCCAGGGGAATTAGTTGACACCTAAACCTGTGTTCTTCAACAAGCCACAGCTGAAGACTGTTCCAGCCCTACTTACCTTCATCAAGACCAAGCTACATTTCTACCTATATTGCCATTCCCAGGCAGCCTCAGATAAGTACAAAGGTTTAGCTGTGCATTCTCACCTTTGCAATTTCTCTGAGCAGTTGCAGGGCTGCATTCACTCCCTCCCAGTCCGTGGCTGAACCCCCCCTGCACCAGTGGCACCCCCATCCCTGAGGCCTGGGAGGGTCCCCTGGGGCCTGAGCCCTTCAGCAGGGCCAGGTACGCTACAGTCTGAGAAGATGGTGTCTTGGTTTGGAAAGCCAGGTGTGTGCTAAGGAAGGCAGGAGCCTCCCCTGAAATGGAAAATGTAAACCTCCTCCCTCCAAATTGCTATAAATTTTAAATTAAGGGGCTCACAGGCAAAATATATGGGAGCAGGAATAACAATTCTTTAATAGGGGAAAAAAAAGATAAAATGAACAATGCAATAAACCAAAGCAACACTGACAGAATCAGAACACAACCTGACACCCTGTGGGTCAGGGTGCGTTGGCAGCAGTCCCATTGGAATTGTGGCTGCAGTCCCCCTGGAGTGTCAGTGTGATTCTGCTGGAGCAGGGATCCTGTAGAAAGGTGCAGTCTTCCTCTGAACATCCAGTGGAAGAGGCAGCTGCTGTTCCTCTGGGAAATCCAGAGGAGAAAAGCTGTGCTGGTGATCCAGAATCTCCAGATTATATCTGGGTAGGAATGCTTGGCTCCTCCCTCTGGGCTCACATCTCCCAGTGGGACGCTGTAGTTCTTACCAGTCATGCAGTTTTTCACATGCAGTGAAAGGGAGGAGTGGGTGTGGAAGAGATAAGGAAAACTGCCCATTTAAGAGAAGAGAACTGCTATACAGATGGCAAAAAGAATACAATTTGTTTGGCAATCCAGGACAGATGGGGAAAAGTATCACAAGTGGGGTGGGTGAGGCTGTCTTCAGCCCCACGTTAGAAGTAGGAAGGGTTCACACTGTCACCCCCCCTTCCACTCTCCTTCCTCTAAGCACTGTGTTGCTCACACAGACACGGCAGGGAGGTGAGGGATAACTGTAGGACTGCCTGCCCCAGTGATGCAGGTACACCCTGGGATCACCATATCCTCCCGGCACAGGGGGGCAGCCCCCTGGACATCTCCCCAAACATGAACTGAGTGTCCAAACCTCTGGACACTCCCATGGTGACCGCTGGGTGGTGTAAAGTTTAAATGGGTCAAACAGGATTTTCCCACCTCAAATGTTTCCTTCTCCTTTTCAGACCTGGAGAGTAGAGCTGCTGCTCTGCAGGCAGCTGTAACAACAGCTGTGAGGTGAGATGGGGCATGGACAGCCCCGGGAGAAGAGGGCTGCCTTCCCCAGGCAAGGAGATGCTGCTGTATGTTAGGTTACATCCCAACCACAGGTGCATACATGCCCCAGCTGCTGAACAGCTTTTTCTGCTTACAGAGAAGGCACTTGGGAAGCCAGAGAAGCTGCCAGCACTGTGCAGACAGTGTAAAGGTGAAGGCCCTTTAAATATCAAACTAATGCTGAACAGGGACTCTGAAAGAGGCAGTGCAGACTTAAACGCTGCAAGAGCTTCTGCACACTCCCTCAGGGCAGGAGGGAGAGGGACTCACCCAGCCAAGCAGCCATGGATGCAGCAAAGCAGCTGCAGCCCCCCCCTGCAGAGCACAGACCCCTTTCTGTTGTTTTCAGCCAGCACCAACAGCTCTTTGGGCTCTGTCCCACTCTTACCCCCATTACTCTCCTACCCAGCTCCCTCTTATCCTCCCCCTCACTGCCTGAATGCATCTGACATGAAGCCCCAGGTGCTCCCATCTCAGAACTGGCCTTATCTCTATGAGCAGTAAAGACTGATAATGCTTGGCTCTGTAACTGCAGCCTTCAGCTAAATTATCCTCAGCATGGACAAAAGTTTTAGAAAGGATTTGGCAGCTCAGTTAGCAGCTATCACAGAGTCCAGGCAGATGAAGTCCTCAGACTTGACAAACCCAGAAAAAGCTTTCCAAAGGCACATCACTGGCCCCAGGGAGATCCCTGCAGAACCAGAGCTCCTCATCCAAGAAATGGTGGGCTCTGGTGCTTTTCATACACTGTGGCCACCTTCCTCCTTTTAATCATGAGTGAAACAATATACTCTTTCCTAGTTGTGTTCTTGGGAACCACCTCTGTAGGTTTAGCATTTCCAGATCTAATTTAATCCATAGCAAACTTCAGAATGAAAAATTTCACCCAAACTCCTAAAATTCTGAAAAATCTGACCTCCTAAAACTGCGTTTTCCAATTGGCAAATCCTATTTTTGCCTAACTCTCAGCAGCACCACCTACATAATAGATAGAAGTGCTCCCAGTTTAACTTGTCAAAGAATTACAGGGTTTTCTGCGTTCATTTGTTGGCAAGATTTTAAAACTAAAAGACTGGAGAAAAGGAAATATCAAAAATGTCTTCTTGCAGGCAAATACGAATATGATAATGTCCCAGTTCATTGAACAAAATAAACTTCAACATTTCTACTTTTTAGGGGTTTTACCATAATGTTTTCCATTAAAAAAAAAAAGTGGACATTCAAAATGTATTTTACACTAAAATTTTTCAATGGTATTGTGCAACCAGTCTTTGCTTCCCTACAAGTGAGGAAAAAATCTCTGTTTGGTTTCTCTTCATTCCCTACCATTACAAAACTCTTTAATCCTGAACCAATCTTGCCTTCCATCGGAACATGTAGAAATTCCAACATCACCTGCACTCAGATGAGTTTACTGGGGACTCTTTCTGCACCCCTGCAGCCACAGCAAACTGGGAACAACTGGGAGCATCAATACCCTACACCAAAGGTGGGAAAATGTTCTTTTCTTCCTCACCTGAATTGATTAAGATTTGATCTTAACAAATCTTAGCAAAACCCCTCTAATAGCAGCATGTGTGTTAAAGAACAAAGGTTTCATAGGTTGTTACTGCAGATCTTCCTGGTAGATCAGCTTCCCCCTACCCATACAAGTTCTTCTTCTGTGTAGGTCTGCAATGCAGTCATGGTGACATGTTCTCATCACATCACCCTCCACAGTCCTAAAAAAAATTCTACCACAACTCTAGCTGATTTCACCAGGAGATACAGCATGGGATGTTAGAAACAAAATATCCGTGTCATAAAAACACCACTGGAAATGTCAGTAACTAGGCAAATTAAGCTAAAATATCTATATCTCTTGATGCTATGGCTCTTTGCTTCCTCTGCAGATCAGTGTTTCCAAATTATTCAGGTTAAACATTGACTTTTGGAGAACACCAATTATGGTCTGATCTTTGAAGCTCTAACTCATTTCTAGTCAGGATTAAAAAGAACAAACAAAATTCTCAGTTATAATGCTGCTTATAGCAAGGAGACAGAAAGGGAAACCATTTAGCCTCAATGCCCTGGAAATGCAAAACCAAAAGTATCCACAAAGGGTTAAGCTAAAAGACCAAGCAGCTGAGTTCTCTGGAAAAAAAAAAAAGAAATAAAATCAAATGGACAGTAAAGCCTATTTCCTCCATGCTAACAGAATTACAGAAATTATCATAAGAGCATGTGTCTGGGGAAAAGTGAATGATGCTCCGAGAGATAGGGCTAACTGGATAAACAAGCTCAGTGCCAAGAACTGAACCCAGTCTGGTGTCTTTCTCCCACTGCTACCTCTTAACACAGCACCAAACAGGGTCATTGCTTATCCTTCCCTAAGGGCAGCCAGTGAAGCACCTATAGCTGCAGCTCTTGTCCCACAGGGCTTCCTTCCCAACAGTTCTGAAAATGGGGCTAGAATCCCATATTGTTGTCTCCCCCCTTCTTCCTTTCACACAGATGCATGCAACAGCCACTGCACGAGCCTTGCATCACCTGGCCATTTCAGATAGGGAGGGGAGTGCAAAAGGTGACCTGTAAGTTAACAAGGAAGCTGATGGGCACCTGAGAAATGCCTCACTTTGCAAATCGTGATTTTATGGTTGAACTTCAAACAGCTCCTCCTTCTTTCTAGTGTCCTTTCCCATGAACAATAAGGTCTCATGGGATAAAGCTGGAATCCTGTGCTCTTATTCCTCTTCTCAAACTTCACCTTTCTAATCTACAAAATAGGAATGGTCCAAAGACAGTTATTCTCAAGGGTTTGGTCAAGTTTGATTTCCGTTCAAAGCCCCCAGATTCTTGCCAGATCCCAGATGCTGTTTACTACTCTGGGCTCAGATCTCAGCAATTGTACATGCCTTTAATTACTCTTGGGAATAGCACATCCTTTTCATATGGTCAGGCACCCAGCACATCCTCTTGCGAGATGAGACACAAGCAGGAAAAAAACGTCAACAGCCTAATTGAAAATCAGGTCCCATGATCTCAGTTCACTGCTAAATCAGGCATCTCTAATGTCGATATTCATTTCAGAACAATTCAATTACAAGATTTGTATTAATTAAACTTCCCCTAGCAGACTGGCATGATCTTCTGATAGATAAGGATCCTGTATAGCAGCTGGCTGGAAAACTCTCCAGTGTTGTCAGATTACCAAGCTCATTTATGCACCATTTTAAGGACTCTCGCCCACTATCTGTGCCAGAAGACTGCTCTTTGCCTACAACAACATCTGTTTTTCCTGCACTTTATTTGCCGTTCCCAAAGCTCTGACAGCCTGGGTAGCTTGAAAGGGGGCAGCACAGCAAAGCTAATGGGAGCTCAGTGCGCAGAGCTGTGCTCAGGGTCCTGCCGGCTGCTGCTCGCAGGCATTTCATGCATCGGGGGAGCCGAGCCCTCCCTGCTGCCTGTGCTCCTACAGTCCTGGCAGCGCAGCTCATCCTCAACAGCCTCTGTCCACAGGCAGTAATTCACAACACCATGGAGAGCCTGAACACTCTCCTTCTAACTGCTGCTGTTTGCTTTCTCTGGCAAGGTGAGTGATCCTTAATCTGTTATCCTTTGATGGTGAAGGGAGGGTTGAAAAGGGGAGCAGGAGATGGTTTTGGTGCAAATTATTTTTAAGAAGTGCAGAAGCGCTCTCCAACCTATGGGGCAAATGTACAGAATTGTGGTACAGCTCTTTCTGCAACAGAGCTTGTTGTTCAGTGGGGGGTGTTTAAGTTTATCCTTGCAAAGTGGTTAAGTAGTCCTGATTAAAAATGCCAGGACACAGGACACATAAAGCCATTTTAACATGAAGGAAAAGCACCTCACACATAAAGGTGTGGTTTCACATATTGCAGAGAAGACAAGAAAGTGACAACATTAAAGAGCTTTGAGTATGTGCTGCAAAAAGCACATCTCTCTGCAGATACGGAAAGCACAAAATAGTTAAACAAAAAAACCCCACATGAATGCACTGTTTCTTCTCTAGAAACAGTGGATGCTAGATTTAATTAGAGTGCTGGTACCATGTAAAAAGGCTGACAGTTTGGGATTGACCATAAGAGTTATTAAGATCTAGATTTAAAATTATTTACCTAAAAGATTGGGGGGTATTTATTCCAGGAAATCTCAATCTAAGAGATAGAAGATATCAAGAAGTAATATGGGCAAGACTGGCAGTTTAAAAGTGTTCATTTTTTAGTTCGCAAGTTGGCTTGAATGATTTCACTAATCTGAAAACAAAATTGTACTCCAAGTGAACAAGGGAAGGCACAAGGGGTTAAAATCAACCAAACAAAACTAAAAGCAAACAAAAGACCTTTTAGCTGAATAGTTTAACACGAGGGGAACCCTTGTCTTAGGTAGAGGTGAGGTCTCACAGATTCATAAGTAACACCTGCTTTGTGTAGTCTGTCACCTGCAGATAATTCTGCCTCCCCTCTTTCTTTACTAAAAAACAACGGGCAGAAAATAAACGTGTCCTTGCAAATATTCATATTTCATATATATCCATATTTCTGTTTCAAAGGAACTGTAGAATATGTTCGACAGACTTCAGTTTGTGCCTTTGTCAAATTTGCGTAATGACATTAATGACAAAACACTTTCTCTGGTGTTTCAGTTGGAATTCATGAGCATGTGTTGTCCAGAAGAGAGTTTAAGAGATAGCCCTCTAAAAATAAAAGGTCACTGGCTTCTAATAGTGTCAGGATGGCTATTGCCTAGATTGATAGTAAAATTGCAGTGTAAACTACAGGTTCTCACACCTCATCCTGAAACAGGTCAAGTACCTTGTTGTTTAAGAATTTCAGTTTGCAGCTTTTTTGTTGGCCACAGGGTAGGATGAACTGAATTTATGAGTGGCAAAAGGACAATAGGAATCTATTATAAATAAAAATACTTAGAATAATAAAGGGGTAAATAGCAGATTTCTTTGAGTGTGCTGAAAAGTCTTTGAATGTAACTTAATCAAATTTTAATCCTTTTTAAAATATATTTCAAGAAGCGGGCTGTTATCCTCACTGTACTCACGCAATCATGACTCAAACTAGAAAGCAAACTTCTCATTTCCTCCTGCGAGGCTCCTTACCCCTTACCAGAGGCCTGGTCTGTTGGGCTACACTTTCCCTTTCCTCTGCTCCACATCCCTGTGGCTTTGCCAGGTCTGGGGGACTGGGACTCTGAGGGGAAAGGGCTTTTGCATCCCCACTTCCTCAGTAATTCCCCGAAACTGTTTCTTTGACTCATTTGCAGACGTGTATTAGAAAACCTGTGCCGTAGCATTACCTTTCACTGCTCTCCTTCTCGCAGTCCAAGCCAACGCCGCCATGGCACAGTGCTGCCCGCTCAGGAGAGGCTGGGGCTCTGCCCAGTGCCCAGGGTGCGGAGCAGCCAGGGCAGTACCGGGACAGCCCTGCCCCGCACGGGGCTGCCGAGCAGCCAGGGCAGTACCGGGACAGCCCTGCCCCGCACGGGGCTGCCGAGCAGCCAGGGCAGTACCGGGACAGCCCTGCCCCGCACGGGGCTGCCGAGCAGCCAGGGCAGTAGCGGGACAGCCCTGCCCCGCACGGGGCTGCCGAGCAGCCAGGGCAGTACCGGGACAGCCCTGCCCCGCGCGGGGCTGCCGAGCAGCCAGGGCAGTAGCGGGACAGCCCTGCCCCGCGCGGGGCTGCCGAGCAGCCAGGGCAGTAGCGGGACAGCCCAGCCCCGCACGGGGCTGGCCCCGAGCTCACCCCGTGCCCTCCGCAGGCTGCGGCGGGTCTGAGGCCGAGCACCGGCTCTACGCGGCCCTCTTCGAGAGCTACAACCAGTTCGTGCGCCCCGTCAAGAACGTCTCGGACCCCGTCATCATCCAGTTCGAGGTGTCCATGTCGCAGCTGGTGAAGGTGGTGAGTACCGCCCCGCCGAGCAACGCGGCAGGGCCGGCGCTCCTCCCGACACTCCTCTCTTTTCCAGGACGAAGTCAACCAGATAATGGAAACCAACTTGTGGCTGAAGCACGTAAGTAGCGCTCAGTGACAGCCCAGAGGGCAGCAGCTCACTGCCCCTGCGGCGCGGGAGCGTTCCCCGCTCCGCCGGGCCCACCCGGGGCCACAAGAGCCGCCCGCCCAACGAGGCCTCTGCGGCCTCGGGCAGCACCACCGGGCTTGTGGGGTCGGCGCCAGGCTCGGCTCCCTCGGGGCACAGACGCATCCCGGGACAGCCGCCCTGCACAGGAGGCCGGGAGAGCATCCTTAGGCAGGATCTCTGCACAGCAGCCCTGCACAGGAGGCTGGCAGAGCATCCTTAGGCAGGATCTCTGTACAGCAGCCCTGCACAGGAAGCCGGGAGAGCATCCTTAGGCAGGTGATCTCTGCACAGCAGCCCTGCACAGGAGGCCGGCAGAGCATCCTTAGGCAGGATCTCTGCACAGCAGCCCTGCACAGGAGGCCGGCAGAGCATCCTTAGGCAGGATCTCTGCACAGCAGCCCTACACAGGAGGCCGGCAGAGCATCCTCAGGCAGGATCTCTGCACAGCAGCCCTGCACAGGAGGCCGGCAGAGCATCCTTAGGCAGGATCTCTGCACAGCAGCCCTGCACAGGAGGCCGGCAGAGCAGACCCGGCTGCCCCGCTCCGCGCCGCTGGCGCCGCCCGAGCCCCTTCCCGGGGCGCTGCTGCCCCCCAGCGGCCGCCGCCCCGCCCGGCAGGCGGGGACAGAACGGGAGCGGAGCAGCGGGGACGGGGAGCGAAGGGACGGGACAGGAGAGCAAGGCTGGTGCACTTGCTGCAGTCGCTAAATACAAGATTTTTGCTCTAGAGGTTCCAAATCGCTGCCTTGGGAGGCAACAACGCAAAGGAAGCACCTCGGCTTGGAGGTCGCGCACAGCGCCACTTGGTGCTGGTTAGCTCCCGTAAAGTGACAACAAACGAAAAATGTGTACTTCATGTTAAAAAGGCTTTTAAAAAATGCAGTCACTCACTGTTGCAGTCAGCTTAGTAACCAACTTAGTTCCCACTTTTAGCTTGATACTCAAGTTCGTTATAATGGGGTTTAACAAGTGCTAATGACAAAGGCTGTTACCTGAGCCATAACACGCTGGAGCTCTCTCTGACCCTCAATTGATGCTCACAAGTTGTGCCACCGGCCTCCAGGAACTTGTTTTCACTGTCCCAGATACCTGTTTTTTTGAGATTAAAGTTATTATTACAATCCTACACTCTCTGAAAAGAGAGTGTCTTATTCCTTCTTTCAGCTTGTTCCAGCTACTGAGTAGGCATTCCTGGGACAGCCACATATATTTGTCATATATGTATATAACATCTAGATATCTAGGCCCCCCTACAATCTGCATATGAACAAACACCACACATATGTGTTTGTTAAAGAAACATCTAAACACTGTAGAATCCAAAATAAATCAACCCAGGAAGTGATATGACAGCACATGGTTCAGATCTAGTCCACTGAATTTCAGTTTCTTCACAAACCTAACATAGACTCATTTCTACCATACTTAGATCTGGAATGATTACAAGCTTCGGTGGAATCCAGCAGACTATGGAGGTGCTGAATTCATCCGAGTTCCATCTGGCCAGATCTGGAAGCCAGATATTGTTTTATATAACAAGTAAGGCTCTTGCGTATTTAACTTCTTAATTCAGGGAGAGAGGGTGATGTTACCAGCTCTAAAAAAATCAGCAGCAAGTTCACAGAATGCACTGAAAAGCTGCTTTTCAACACACATGTGCCCTGCATCCCCCCAATTGCTGTTCTCACCTTCATAGCAGCTATGTCAGCATCCCTGGGCAGGAGCCAGCTCTAACCTGGAGCTGCAAGTGAGCAGGCCAAAGTGAACTTGGCTTTTCACCTTCACAAGCCCCTGCAAGTCACAACTGTTAAAGTGAATGCAAATTCTAGCTTTTTAGCAGTCAAATTCACAATTTGACACCTTTGACAAATAAAAGCCACGGATAAAGTTTACTTCAGATGTCAATTTCTGAGACTGTAAGGAGCCAAACCATAACTAAATGGATCTGTAAGAATGCAATTCTCATAGAAATAGACTCAGCTACACAGATCCAAAACTCAGTTCTATGGATCAACAGTGATGCCACTCCTTTCCTAACTGGGGCCTAACTTCAAATTACCCTTTAATTTTACTTTTTCATATACTCAACTGGATCATATAAGTTAGCTTATAAGTGGGACTTAAAATAACCTCTTACCAAATACAGTCCTTATGCAAAGATACACCCCCAACCCTAATCCCTCCTTCCATAGTTACTACCTGCACTGTCCATGGAAGAGCTGGAAATACCAGTAATGTTCTTATCACCCCTTGAGTTCTGATGTGCTTGATCAATCTAGAATAGAATAGAATGAAATAATTCAGTTGGAAGGGCCCTACAAGACTCATCTAGTCAGACTGTTATTTGCCATTTTGAATATTGATTGCACCAAGCCATGCTATTAATAAGAGAGAATATTTGCTTTCAACTCCTCCTGGTGAGTTTATAGAGCTGTTTGTTTCAGTTTAACCATGCGAATTTATGATGGTCACTGAGTCAGTCTTGCATGAGCAATTCAGCTCCAAGTAAACACGTAATGGCTGACTTCCCCAAAAAAGATTAAAGAGTTCATGTATATGATCTGAATGTATGAAACTACCTGGAGTAGATAATTCTAATTTTGCTATTTCTACTTGCTTTACAGTGCAGTTGGGGATTTCCAGGTTGATGACAAGACAAAGGCCCTTTTAAAATACACAGGTGATGTGACCTGGATACCTCCAGCTATATTTAAAAGTTCATGTAAAATAGATGTAACCTACTTCCCATTTGATTATCAGAACTGCACCATGAAGTTTGGTTCCTGGTCTTACGACAAAGCCAAAATTGACTTAGTTCTAATTGGCTCGACAATGAACCTGAAAGATTACTGGGAGAGTGGAGAATGGGCTATAATTAAAGCTCCTGGGTATAAACATGACATCAAATACAACTGCTGCGAAGAGATATATCCAGACATCACATATTCTCTTTACATCAGGCGTTTACCTTTATTTTACACTATCAATATGATTATTCCCTGTCTGCTGATTTCTTTTCTGACTGTATTAGTTTTCTATTTGCCCTCAGACTGTGGTGAGAAGGTGACACTCTGCATATCAGTGCTTCTCTCTTTAACAGTGTTCCTTCTTGTTATCACAGAAACCATACCTTCTACTTCCCTGGTAATTCCCCTTATTGGGGAATACCTCCTTTTCACCATGATATTTGTAACTCTGTCGATTGTCATCACAGTATTTGTACTGAATGTGCACTACAGAACACCCAAGACACACACAATGCCCGTGTGGGTGAGAACCATTTTCTTGAACTTACTTCCCCGGATCATGTTCATGACAAGGCCCGCCAATGATGAAGAGAATAACCAGAAGCCAAAATCATTATTCACTTCTGAGTTTTCAAACTTAAATTGCATCAACGGCTCTGAAAGCAAATGCTGCAAAGATGGCTTTGCTTGTCAAGATATGGCCTGCAGCTGCTGTCAGTATCAGCGCACCAAGTTCTCAGATTTCAGTGGCAATCTCACTAGAAGTTCAAGCTCTGAGTCTGTAGATCCTATGCTTTCATTTTCAGTTCTGTCACCAGAAATGAGAGATGCTATTGAAAGTGTGAAATACATTGCAGAAAATATGAAAATGCAGAATGAAGCAAAAGAGGTAAGAACATATTTTACTGTTACTCAAACTGCAGATACCTTTTGCCATTAGAGTGTTTGTTAAGAAAAAGATCTCAAACAAACAGACAAAAAAGATAAAAAAAACCATTATTTTTTTACAAGTAAATTACACAAGCTGTATTACAAATATGTGCAATTTTGACCTTATATAATTGAGAAGCAGCTCTGCTGCACAGTGATCTCTTTATTGACAATATATATATACTGAGTGAGGCACATTAAAGGGAACACACCAAAGCACCCATCCCATGAGAGTTGAAGTTAGGATTTTCCAAGTTATAATCTTAATAGTGGAATTTGCTGACCCTATGGCCTTTAGAAAGTTACATTCTCCCTCCCACAGCTTACCATCAACAACAAAAATTTAGAGTGAATGTCCCTCACAGTGATGATGGTGCTCACTCTGTTGCTGCTGCAGAGTAAAATGCTGTAGCTAAATGAGGCAACTGCTGCAAGACAGGGACTGGCATCTTTCATAAAGCTGCATCTTAATACAATAAAGGAGAAAAAAAATGAAAAGGTTTTTTTCAACCATATTCCTCAAACATACTATGAGCAGTAGCGACACCATCACAGTTTTTAAATCCCCAAACTATATCATTTCATTCTAACTTCACTTTGGTTATACCTAAATCAGAACTCTATTTAGGTTTAGATTTAGTTGATACAGAAAATAAAGGGTTGCTTTGGGTTTTTAAGTTTTCCTTAACAAACAAGTTCTAACCTAAAAAGAACAAATTTCAAAACCAACAAGTTCATTTCTTATCATCCTTGAAGAAAAACAAAAAAAAAAAATTTGAATTGTAATCTCAATAGTGACTAAAAATGATCACTGAGTTACTATTAATATATAACATATATAATACTTCATTGTCACTCTTGCTATAAAATTCACTGTGTAAAAGAAAATCAGAAAAATCAGGGTTTTTTTGAAACATGGTTGCCTCTTCACATGAAAGGTACATAGATGCATTTTACATCATGCATGAAAATGGTCAAATTTCAGTACTACATAACAAAGTACCAAGTAATTATATACCAATTAATCTTTGTTTTTTACATACTACCTAAAGGCCAGTAGGAACAGTCTGTTTCAGTAACATTTTCTGGACAAACCTGTTCATCTAAGAATGTAAAGCTTTACACTTTCATTTTTGGAATAGAGAAGTTGTGTCTCCTCAAGTCCACTGTCTTGGTGAAAAACCTTTTGGATTTGAAGCAGCAGCTTTTGGCTTTGCTCCAAAGAGCATATTCAAATAAAGCTTCTTCAAGATGAATTCATTTGTCAATGAAAACAGATGTGTAAGCTGTGTATTCATAAGGATATCTACATACAGAAAAAACTGTGCTTCTTACATGAAATGGTATTACTGTTAATGCAACTTATTCACCTAATAAACACGCCAACTTGCTATTCTTTTTCTTCTTTTCAGATTCAGGATGATTGGAAATATGTTGCCATGGTAATTGATCGTATTTTTCTATGGGTTTTCATCCTGGTATGTATTCTAGGAACAGCAGGATTGTTTTTACAACCTCTGATGGCTGGAGATGAAATGTAAAAATTAAATAAAACATTGTGAAATCAAATAAAACTGCCAATCAACTCTGCATCCCTCTCCCAGCACCTCCTGTCTCTTCCATGCGGTAGAACAAGGATCTCTCTTGTCTTCACCTTCACTTGACCAAGGCAGCTTTGTTCAAAATGCAGAAAAAGGAATTTGGAACCTTTATGACAGCTAATCTCAAAGTAATACAAACTATGCTTTACAGCTACTTCCTGCAATAACTGGAGAAGATGGAGACAGTATGTTAAACTTTATAGGAGTGATTTAAGAAGGGGTTAATAAAGAAATGGAAAATTACATGAGTATTTGGAAAGTCACGATGAGTTGAATGCTTTGGGCTATTAAGTCTGTTTTGTAGTCTGGTCCCAAGCTTCCTCAGAGCATGCCAGGATCTTCTGGAAGGAGTTCACAGGGAGTTCCATGAATACCCTCACAAGGACAGAAGGGTGGGAAGCACAAGCACCAAACAGCTGGAGTGCAGACATTGCCCCCTGCTGTACAAACTGACCCACACAGTGGCAAGAAAGGACTGAGGAGAGGTTTAGTACAAAAAGAGAACAAATAGGTAAATGGTGGTACTATTTGGTGGTAATAAAGCAGCCATAAAGTAAACTCTGTGTATCCCCAGATTGCATAGTATGTGAAGGCTGTCAGGAAAAAAACCTGCTCAAACCTAATGATGTTCAGAATTGTGTACAAGTAAAACACACAATAAGACAGTCTGCAAGTGATGCAAAGGATCAAAATACTCGGACAGAATAGTTTGGATACAGAGGCATCCTGCTGTAGTGAAGTGTTTTATGCCAAGGTAAGGCAGGTAGACAAAAACAGTCCTGTAAAGTGTGCTAAAATTGTTGCTTAGGCATATATATCTTCTCTTTTTCTTTTAATCAGTAACTGCAGATTATTTAAAAGCATGAATAAAGAATGCAACAAAACACTGTCATCAGATCATATTTTGTAAAAATACGAACTGTTCTCTCTGTACCAAACAAAAAACTTTGTGGAAATACAG
Organism: Camarhynchus parvulus; assembly: GCF_901933205.1. NCBI lineage: Eukaryota > Metazoa > Chordata > Aves > Passeriformes > Thraupidae > Camarhynchus > Camarhynchus parvulus. Next base: position 4,770,728 of record NC_044580.1, read on the forward strand.
TGTATCAAGTGATGTAACATTTATGAAAATAAAGAGAATCAAACTGTTGAAAATTGTGCCTTTTTTTTTTCATTTATTTTGAGTGAGTGACAGATATCTATATAAGGTAGTATTACCTACAGTTCAATACATTCAGCAGTAAGTTACAGAAGTAAAAGTCCATGCTTCTGAGTATATTAACATTCTTTTGTTTCAGACACACCTGATAAGCAGAAGACCCCAAGGATTCCAGTGTCAGCTGTGTTACCTGAATCTATCATGATCAGACTAGAAGTCCCTAAAAGAAATTCATGCATTTGCAAAAACTGTGATCTACTATAATAAAGAGTGACTCCAGTGGACAATGTGCTTGCTGCCCATATGATGTATCTGGGCAGCCTGGAGACATCATTTAACAAGGGGAAAGAGATGAAATGGAGAGTTAAAAAATAAGATATATATCTAATCTACAGTTGTATTCACTTTCTCTACAGGCAAGAGTAAATTTCAGTAATTCAAACCTATGGAAGACTTTAAAAAGAAATGTTGTATTTGAAGAGGAAACAAGCTATCTTAAGTATTTCTGCAACTTGCACACAGAGAAAGTCATTGATGATTGTTTAACCTCAGTAATACTGAGAAGTTAAAGCTCTTATATTAATGAATTAAAACAGATAATCTTTGCAAATTCACCTTGAAAGTTATGATGGGAATAGAGGAAAAATGGATATCCAATATCAGACGTAATTGTGTAACTGAAGAAGAGTAATTCCCTAACTGCTATTATAAAAAAAAAGAAAAAAAGGTCTGCCTGATATAATTTCCCTATCTGTGAGCCTTTAAAAGCTACACAAAACCAAGAATGTCCTGCAGATTAAAACATTTCGAAATAAAGATTCAATTATATATAAATTATGACATAAGTAATCACTATTATAATTAGTGCAGGGATTTTCTAAAGGAGATCTGGGAGGGAGTGTGGAAGAAATATGTACCAATTGTTCATATTTATAATCACTATAAAAACTTAAAATTATTGAAGATACCACAGTTTACATTAAAACTTCTCACCTAAACATGTTATTATTCATGTAGTAATTCAAGCAAACAAAAACTTTCTAAGATTTGCTCTAGCCTGCTCTACTCCTGTATTAGGCCTACAGGATGCAATTGCATTATGAACAACACTGAAAAAACTTTAGTGTAGGAAAACACCCAACTATTTTAGAGTCTTTTCTAGAAATAAAACTATTAAGAAAGGAAGAAAGGTGGCATTGGAATCAGTGTAAAGAATGCATTTTAATGGAATAATTGAAAAATTGCAAGTTCATTTTCAATGATCTTAGGAAAAAAGAATTTCAGAAAACTCTAAGTCCTTGCTGCTTAGAGTTACATATGGTTTTTAAAGTGAAAGAACTAATCCAAGGCAGCTCTCAAGTTCAATTAAACAAATGTGAAAATCATTTATCATCTCCATTTGGTTCCACAGTATAGTAATTTATAACCCATTTCCTTCAGAAAGATGCTCCACAAATTCCTTCTGCCTGTGCTTAAAATCTTAATTCTGAAAAACATCCGGACACAGGAAATAATGAACATGTCTGCAAACTCACACACTGTATCAAATTCTTCATCAAGAGTAAAGAAATCTGAATGTTCCAGTCCCTTAGAATACTTATGCTCCTTGGGAACTCAGTTAACTGCCTTTGGCTTCCTTTCCAAAGCTGATGGAGACATCAATATACACACATCCTTTAGGCATTTTAAGGCTTATTAAATACTCACGTTGGTATCACAGAATTAACAATCTTTAAAATTTAGCAGCAAATTACACTGAAAATTTATAAAGGCCAAACATGGCCAAGTTGCTATTCTTAGTTGTATATTATACATACAGGAAGTTTAACTTATATTTCTATTATTTTAAATTATTCTGGTAAAATTTCAGACTTCTACAACACACCGAAGAGAACTGATGAAAATTCACCTTTGTATACTAAATTGAAATAAGCAACTCTACTGTGTAACTGCAAATATTTAATATTCAGTATAATGATTTATATAGTAATTTAATAATTGGACTACAGTGATCATCATTAAAAAATTGAAATCCTTCTGTATCACAGTAGGTGTCAGTGTCTGCTTTTTTGATAAATCATACATGCCATGGCTAGAAAAGGGTCTTTTAATTCTGACCTGGCTTGGCAGTAACTCAGTAAACTGGCAATAAGCAGACTGACTTCTGTGTGTCCTGGGAATGCCATGCTTTAAGATAAATCTAATTTTCTAGTTCTGGATTTGTTTTCACTCTAGCAGAAACATGCCTAGAAAGAACATGCATGGAAACAGAGTTACTGCAAACTTAGAGCCAGATCAGTAGGACATATCTCCAAAAATATTTTATGCATTTGTACTGCCTATATGGGTAGGGACTATTATACTTGCCCATTTATGAATAACAGGAATAAATAACACAAGTGATCCAATTATTGAAACCAGAAGAAAAGCCCATAAGAACATTCGATCAAGCACCTGAGCAATGTATTTCCAGTCTTCAACAACCTAAAACACAGAGAGCACATGAGTTGGTCAGTGTGTGCAAGAACAGGTAAAAACACAGCACCAAATCCTGCAATTCTTAATTATTTTGAGATAGGCTTTTTCCAACCATGTCCCTGGGAAAACCCTCTGGAGCCATGTTTTATAATTATACTGGGAGTTAGAACTGAAGCCAGCTTCCCTCTGTGAAGATGGATAAGGTATGTAGATTTGATGCAGAAATTGATCCTGAGAAGCACCAAACATCCTCATCTATAGAGATGAGACTGGCCTGCCATTTTCTACCATACTGCAGGATACATGGCACATGACATCATAACGTGGAATTCCCAAGCAGGAGTTAGAAGCAAAAGTTGTAAAAAAACTCCTAACAACCAAAACCACCAACCCAAACCAAAAAACTAACCAGAAAACCAAAACCAAACCTCACAAGTAGTAAATAAAATTTTTTTTTAAATTGTTAGTACAGAGCTGCTGTTGTGTTACAAACAACTGCTGAAAGCTGCAAAGAATTATACACTGGGGAGAATACTCACAGTAGTTTCAAGACTACTTTTTCTTTTTTGATAAAATTATTCATATCTATACACAGTTTTGCCAGTATTGCAGATATAATTGTGCAAGCAAATTAAAACCCTGCCAAACAATTGTCTTGGATTTGAACTGGAGCTATCCATGTTTCCCAAGCCTAATGCTTCCTAAGATGTAAGGCTACAATAGCACCAGCTGTCTAGCGTTTATTAAGAACTTTTACAATTAAAACTTGCATTCTCTGGAGCCCAGTAATAATAAAACAACTGAATCCCCAGTCAACTGTATATTAATTTCCAAGGTTTATAGTAACAACATTACACTTGGAAAACAAAATACTTACTACTTGTCTCTCACAGTGAACCCTTAATTTACAGGAAATTACGTATTTAATAGCAAACTATTCTATTTCTGTTGTTCATACAATGCAGATGCTGCTTTAACAGTACAGCAGATACATTTATTAAAAATCTAGGCCACATCCCTTGTGACAATGTCAGAATCAAGCCCTGAGAAGGCACATCAGAGGAGGCACATTACTGCTAGTCTCGTATGGGAGAACACACTCCTAGCAACCAGAGCCTTCTGAATTCAGCAATTCCCATATAGACTGAAAGAACCTCAGCCTTTGCCATCAGGAACTGGCTGTACACCACAAACTTCTATATTTCTACAAACTTCTACATTAGACTGGAAATAGCATTTAAATCTCTGATGTACCAATGGTGCCAGCTTAAAGAGCATGTAAAGAAAACAGATTTCTAATGCTCTTACACAAATGTTGTAAACATTCACGAAGGATAATTCAGAGTGCAAATGCACTCTGACACTGAAAAAAAGCCTCTGACATCTTTAGATAAAACTTAGGGACAAAGAATAGTAAGGATAGAAGAGAACACTTAGGAAGTCATGGAGTTCATGTTTCATCTGAGCACAAAATGGCCAACATATGGCTATAGCCTGTATTTAAGTTAATGTAAGTTAGAGCACTCAAACTGTTTTTATTTGAAATTGAAAGCTGCAAGCTAAGTCTTAGCAGTATTTATTTGGAAAATATAAGGCAAATGTGTTTTTCATGATAGCCTTTGGGTACAACATTAAAGTGAAAAAGACTGCTTCTCCTGTCATCTCAGCAGTGCTGCAGGGAACAGTTACAGTACATGCTCTTGTCACAGACAAGTGTCTCACAATGTGTAATGACAAGAACTAATAGAAAACAACAAAAGACTTTTGAAGACCCCAAATACTGCACTGTATCAGCCAAATAGTCTCAGTATTGTACCATATTTGCACTTTTTTTCCAGCGGAAATAACTACACAACTTTCAGCGAAGTACAAAAGCTGGAAATCTGTAACAAATCTTTAATATGCAGCTGCCCTGTAAAGCCCTTAGTTTTCTAATTTGCACTTGTACAAAATCAGGGCAGCAGGACTGACACACCCACCTCACGGACCTCATTCTCCTTCATCACGTGCCTCGTAATATAACGGATGGAATCCAGAGCTGCTTCCAAGGTGTTCCTGGATGATTCTGATCCATTCACATTGGCTGTTTCCTCCTTCTGAGCAAAGTACCTATCCACATGGCTTCTCATGCAGAGCAGCTTGGGCAGCTTGTGCAGGAATATCTTGCGAACCCAGGGCGCCATGGCGTTGTGTGTGGACGAGGAGCGGTGGTGGATGTTGATGGCAAAGACAGTGATCACAATGGACAAGGTCACAAATATCATCGTGAACACCAGGTACTCTCCTATGAGAGGGATAACTTTAGAAGATGATGGAATAATTTCTTCAATAACAAGAAGAAAAACAGTCAAAGATACCAGTACTGAAGTGCAGAGTGAAATCTTTTCACCTTCATTTGAAGGAAGATAGAAGACAAGAACAGTTAGAAATGAAAGCCCAATACAAGGAATAATGAGAAACAAAGTGTAAAAAAGTGGCAACCGTCTAATTATAAATGAATATGTAACAAAAGGATACCAGCAGCATCCATCAGTCCTGTTTCCTTTGCTCCCTGTTGCAGTCACTATTTCCCATTCTCCATTATCAAAAAAATCTCTTTTGTCAACATCATAATCTTCAAGAATTAGATCAACCTGTGAGCCATCATAAGTCCAGGAACCAAATTTCATTGAGCAATTTTGAAGGTCAAAGGGGAAGAATGTTACATCAATAGTACAAGAACTTTTGTAGTTTGCTGGTGGAGTCCAAGCAATGGTGCCATCATATTTTACCACAGTTTTTGTAGATGTTCCCTCAAAACGTCCATCTGCACTGAAAGAAGAGATAAATTACAGGCAATTACAATGGCCTGTGGGGATGTATTTAAAGAAGAAATTATCCTTTGTTATTGTCATTTCAGCTGTCTATCCCTTGATAGCCAAAATTTTGTATTGTCCTCATAGTCAACTTTTTCCCCTCAAATCTGAAGTGAACATAGGTAAACAACTTTGGAAGACTGAAGAATATTTTCAAGTCCTGAAAAGATCTGTGCAACTTTCTATGGTCCCAACGACTTATGAAAAGATTGTAAAAAACTGATCTTCAACAGCATGACTCAGCTCTGGTGTTTCTATTAGTAAGACAGAATAAGTACTTTTAAATTCAGCCAAATCATAATTATTGAAGAAAAAGAGTCACTAAACAGGTAAAATAATACTTGTGCCCAAACTTGAATTTACAATCAATGCAACAGCTTTTTTTCCTGACTCAACAAGTCTGAAAATGTAAAAGCACTGTCTGTGCACCTGGGTTGTGAACAAAGGTTAATTCAAAAGTTCTTGTTTCTGAGATTTGTTAATTTTCAAAAGAAAAAAGTCAAAACCAATCCAACCCCCTCCTACAGTTAAATGTACCTGACTTTAATTCCATGCTGAATATGACCTACAACAGCATAAATTAGTTACTTCCCTCCCATCACACGCCACTATTTATACCCAGCACTGTGCAAGACATTTTTCTCCAATAAAGAAAGAAGTTCACACAACAAAATGAAAATAACCTTTTCAAAGGGACTAGAAATTGCATTCAGAAGTAAAGCAAAACATCTGAGCACTTAACCTGGCAACAAAGTCTATTTGCATTCAGAGGCAAGTTCTTCCACGGGTTCTTAGCCCACTAAATGTACACACCATGTCTATCCAATGAGCCTCCTAGAAGCAGTTTGGTCAGAGAAGTTATGAAGTAAATGCTTTTTGTATGAAAAGATTCAAACCTTACTTGTCATACAGCACAATATCTGGAATCCAAATAGAATCTGATGGGACACGGATAGATGTTATTCCTGCATAGTCCTCAGGATTCCACCTCAATTTTACATCTATCCATTCCTGTGGATATGTGAGATGTAAAAATCATTATTATTGGGAAGTGGATTTCGGCAGGGTGATAGCAGATGAAAATAGATAACAGGGCAATTAACAACAATCAAAGTGAACGAAAATTTGCATAAAACAATGAAGTTGCTGAACAGGCATGTAGTTACCTCATTCAGTATTTGTTTTCTGTTATAAGAGCTGCTTGACAATGTTTCTTTACAGAACTTAAAATATGATGTTCCTTTTTCAGAGCATGCATTTATAAGTAAGAGCTATTATAATGTAATTTAATTGTATAAATTAAATTTGGAAAAAAGCTTGTTCTGGATGAATACCAATGACTGGAAGCTAATCAGAAGCAATATAAACATTTTCATTATACAAAAAAAAAACCTATCATGTTCCAACTCTTAAAACTGGTTCAACTTCAAGAAGACCTGCAGAAACTATTAAAGAGGACACAAAGAATCATCAGCCCACATGGCCATCTCATATTTGCTGACTAATCTCAAAGTTTTCCTAAAAATAAAAACTTGGCCTAAAATTACAGTTATTGAAAAGAAAAAAAATGGGAAGCAAAAGGAAAAAAGTGAAATAAACAAACAGAAAGGAATCAGCCCAAACAAAAATAATTCCATAAGCTAGTAAGTATACCCAATATCTGCAAAGATTCTTCTCAGTAAAATCAAGAATGATTTGTGAGCAGCATTACCTGAGTAAATAGTGGCAATTAAGCTTAGTACTGGACTCTGACAATTACAAAGCTTAAGGCTTTTTCCTGCCCAAACCCAAATATTCTTAAGTAAAAAAAAGTATTTCCTTCTAGCAAGCATATTTAACTTTGAAACTGGAATTCTACAGTAATGTATATCCAATAATTTCAAATATCCCACAGGAAAAAGACCTCATAAATATTATACAGAAGAATACACCAACCATACTTTTCTTAATAAAACTTTTGAATAAAAACTTTCATACTGAAGCAGCAATTTATGGTTGGATATATACACCTTGATATATTAAATGGTCATGCAATGCCATATCATATTACTTTTAATTTGGTGAATTTTTATTTACCTTGTTATAGTTTTCTTAAGAGGTTTGTCACAATTAATCCCTTAAAGCATTTCCAGGGACATTCTATAAAGATACTATGTGAAATAAAATTTCTTGCAAGAGCTAAGTTTTTTGAATATACAATTAACTAGAAAATGTTCTCCTAAATGTTGATTTGCACTTATAAAGCTTCAGAAATTTTCATCAATATGTACACATACCTGTTTCAACCATACATTTGTTGTCATCAATTGATTTTTTTCATCCTGTAAAATAAAGCATATATCACAAAAAATAATCTATCCATAGGAAATAGCTGCTTTAGTTCACAGAGGTCTGTAACTTAAAATACAAAACACGCTGCTGAAAGCACTCTAATCACTAAGTATGTTTATATGAGAACATTATATATGCATCTACAGGGCATTTTTTATTACACAGATAATTTAAGATGCTTAATCTATTGTGTTTAACAGGCACAATTATTTCAAATGAAGTTATGCTCCTTTTAAAGTTAGTGGAAAAAAAATACAACTTATTTACTATACATACCACATCTACTAGCTGAGAGATTGCAAGGCCAAACTTGATTTTTATTGTGTCATTCAAACGTTCCACTGGACGAACCCATCTTTGATAGTCTTCAAATAAATGCTTAAATAAACGATCTTCACTTTTAGCAATAAAAGAAGGTTCAGATACAGCTGTAATTAAAAAAAAATTAACATTGATTCAAATGAGCAGTGTACATCTGCATTCTTATGTCCAAACAGTTACAGCTTTTTTTTATGCAGAGTTCAATTCCTCATCTCATCCCCTTCTCTCTAGAAGCATGCCCAAGGCCATGGAAGTAGAATTTTATAAGTTACCTGGTTTTATTAGCATCCTCATACCATTATCACGCTTCTACAATTGATGACTCAAGCACATTAAGATAATCTCAGCAGGCAAAAAGCTCTTATATCATTTACCCAATGCCATGCAACTATGGAACTCCTTTAAAACAGAAAGCTGATCTATGAGGGACTGAAGTTCTGTCAACCCACATCCACGTTACACACCTGTAGTATACTGCATAACTTGCAATCCAGCTTGAAACTTCAGTCTCTTTGTTTAATGTATTTCTTCTAATGTTTGGGTACATTTACCATGTAAAAAATTTTGCTGCACTTGTGGAGCACTTTCCCTCACACTGTTTTGTACCTCAGATGCATATGCCAAACTATTTACCAGTTGACTCTCTACCCATTCTAAAGTTACACTGACTGGGATGCACCTTTCTAGTTCTTTTTCAAAGCTCTGAAGGGGTCATTTTGGGGAAGATGGAGAGAGAGGGGAGGAAAAAAGGGAAGATCAGAGTCTAGCTAAATAACTTGAGTAATAACAGCTTTCAAAGGTGTTGTGAAAGACCTGAAGAAGGCTGCTGCCTTGAGAAGCACAAACTACACACATCACCTTGCATGGAAGAGTCTCCAATCCCCAGACAGAAGTTACAATGACCACCAGAAAACACTGACATGTTCTAGATAAAGATTTTTACTACTTACCAATGAAATTTAAAAGGGAACTACTGCCAAAAAAGACCTAGCAACTATTACCATCAGTTTAAGGGACAGCATAAACAAAAGAAAGGAGCTCACTACCATCTCTTTTAAATGCAGACTTAAAATATTATGCTATTACATAAATCTATGGCACAACCTCTCTAGAAATCATGTGCTCACTAACAGCATCCATCTAAAAAAAGATGTATCAGAAGCAGAAAATCACCAGAATGACATAAACAGATTAAAACCAGAGACAGTCATCCATACAAGGAGAGATTTAAAAGATTAACATTACTTTGTTTGGAGAGGAGGTGAATTTAGTCAACATAACAGAAGTAGATCAACTAGGAACAATACAAGTAGAAAAAATATTGGTGGTATCTAATCTTTATCATAAAAAAAGCTAAAGGAAACAAAGTATCAATTAAAGGCAGCATAAATAATGTCTACTTGAAGTTCATTACCATCAACATTCAGTAAATCAGCAATTGATAGATACTGAAGAGGACTAGGATTTTAGAATTGCCTGGGATGACTACACTGTATGCCAGGTAGTGTCACACCTGCATAGGGCAGCAGTTCTCAATCCCATAAAACTTGCTCAAGCTACCTCAGAGTTTGACCAACACTTCCATGACTTGGCATTTGTGGCAGAGGCCTGGCTGACACCACTTAAGCCATTAATTTGAGCTGACCTAGCCCAGTCCCACATGACTGCAGCCCAGACAAAGTGAGACGGGCAGCCCAAGTTTTAAATTCCCTTGTGTTCATCGAAGAGCGACTGCTGTGCTGCAGAAGGCTCCATGTCCAGGTCCTTTGGTGGAAACAGCCAAGGCACTGCAGAGCTCAGCAAGGCAGGTCCTTTGGCACTGCAGCTGTGGGGCAGTCCAGTAGAAATATTATTATTTTACACACTAACCAGATTTCTCTGAAGTGTCATAGTAGCAGCAAAAGCAGAATGTAGCTTAAGAAATAGGATCAGCACAGTGGGAGCAGCAGGATCTCTTTTTTGTCACAGACACATTTTATGAAAAATCCTCTCCTTAGGATTTTTTTTCCTGGGAAGCCAAGAGGTCTCAGGAACAAAATGTAAACAATAATTATCTGCTGCTGTGGAATGCAACAGGTGGGTCTGTGATTGGTCTCATGTGGTTGTTTCTAATTAATGGCCAGTCACAGTCAGCTGGCTCGGACTCTCTGTCCGAGACATAAGCTTTTGTTATCATTCCATTCTTTTTCTATTCTTAGCTAGCCATCTGATGAAGTCCATTCTTCTATTCTTTTAGTATAGTTTTAATATAATATATATATAATAAAATAATAAATCAAGCATTCTGAAACATGGAGTCAGATCCTCGTCTCTTCCCTCTTCCTCGGACCCCCGCGAACATTGTCACACTTTTTCCTACAAGTCTTACCCTACACTAATGTGCTGCTGAACGGTTCTTGCTGTGGGCTAAATCAACATTTGGGTTTTAAGACAGGTCACCCTTCTGTTTCAAAATCTTTCTGACTTGTGGGATGTGCAAAGAACTGATGGGCAACTTACACTATACCACTGAGATAGCTCAGGTGGACACAGAAAAACCCACAGGACATAAGAATTGCTGCCAAAAGGGATCCAGCAACACAACGTTGCACATGTACAAGTTATCTTGTAAATGTACAAGTGCCAAAAATATATTTAACTGGTTCAGTATATCCTCATTAGCCAAGGATTTTTTCATATTTGTAACTATAGACAGATTTGCCAAGCCCTACATTTTAAAGATATCCAAAAGGATGTTTCCTGAAGACAAAACTTAATTTCTCTATTTCTATATCCCTATTTCCTGAATTATGAATGGGTTTGTGTATATTTCAGCCTAATATTTCATAAATACTTGATTTTTATATTAGCATTAATTATATTTCCCTCCTCCAGTTACAACTCTCAACTGAATTTAAGACTGACTATGCAGCTGGATATTATCTCTCAATTAATTGACCTTGAAGCAATGCAGAGGCAAAGTTGCACTTTCACCATTTCTGTGTTCCTGTAAGACAACCTCCTGTGCGACGATACAGCATCTTCAGGGTACGTGTTGTTTCCAGATGAAGTTTCTCTTAAAACATAGCATCTCCTCTGCTCTGCTAAAAGAGGACATGCTCCTTTACTCCTTTTATATACTTAGATTATTTTTCAAACATTTTATACTCAGACCTATAGTATACTCACTGATCTATTACAATGACCATTATTTACTAACAATATAGTTAAATTATTTATTTCTTTCTTTCTTTTTCTGATCACAGATGTAGCCACACTTCAATATTTCTAGTTTATTCTCTTTATTAATATGTTGGGGCAAATTGGTCTAGAATAGACTTCTTGAACAAAGGAGAGCTCCATGAGGAGCTGGGAATGGTAAGAATATATTAAGACTTGGCAAAAACAAAATAAGTAGTCATCCCTACCTTGTACATTTTATTTAACATGGCCATTCAAATAATTTGTTACACAGACTGCATATGTTTTATATGTCTTTTCCATGTATCTATGATTTTAAGATTACAACAAGGGGCTGTGATTCTTAGTTACTCCTTGTATTAACATCAATAAAAAAAATTGTGAAGAGCTGGTGACAAGTGGAAAAAAATGTAAAGAGAGGAAAACAAGTAAAACAGTTTTAGTGGCTTAAGGCAGCAGAGTAGCTCTGCTGGCTGGAGAAAAACAGAAAGAGGTTAAAACGGTGACTAGCAAGATTAGCAAACAAACAACTCAGAGTACAATCTCATACTAAATCAGATGGCAAGAGATTGTGGCAACAGTCCCCCCTGCCACCAGCTCACAGTACTAAAAAATACTTAAAAGATCTGTAGCCTTTGAAGGGCAGTTCTGAGCTGGTCTGTATCTGTGTGGCTTCATTTCTATTGAGGCCAGGAAACCTCTGCAGGTTGAATCAAAGGTAGCTCTCTGCACTGTTCAGTGGGAACTCCCAATGACAACATTTTCTTTATTATTTGCACCTTAAATTCTTCTCACTGCCCCTCAGTGTAAGTCCATACTTAGCAACAAAAAAAACCAAAAAAACCACACCTAAATCACATATGAGGTTGGATGGCCTAAGTTTTAATTCTGCACAAAGGAGACAAATGTTTATGCACAAAGGGTAAGTAAAAATTCTAATGAAACACTTGACCTTGAAAATATTGTATTTAAAAATTCAGTTCTACCATTTCCTCCATAGGTATTTAATAAACTTTTTTATTAAAGTACTTTGGAAGAACTATTTAGAAAATAGGGTGAAACATTACATGGGCCTCAGATGCATGAGTAGCATCACGAAACATGTACATGTCTATTTATCTTGGTAACATTCTCAAGTCATAATTTCACATGGGCTGCTAATGGCTAACTTTTTAAATGTTATAGAGAAGAAACAAAAGATGAGTTTTACAAAAGAATAACACTTTTGTAATTTACTGTACCATTATGGGATTAAATTTCCTAGCATCTTAATATGATTTAGCAACATTATTCCTTTTATAAGAATTACCAGTGAAATACTTAGTGTTACAGGCTTGATCCCAGACGTATTTTCATAAATCTTTGTTTTTAAATAGGGGAACACCACAATCCATGCTTCTCCAAATAACAAGCTTCCTTTGAACTCTGTATTCCTCTGCACTTCCTTAGATAAAGAGTCTAAGAGCCAGACTGGCAGTGCAAGTGTAACACTGATTCTTCTACATTAAACAGCACAGTTCAAAGCATTTTCTAATTTAAACAGTGTAACTCAAAGCATTTTCTAATTGACAGAATTGAGTGTTAATGATTTCAGGTTTTCTTTACATCACTACTGGCTGCAAAAGGAGGCCCATGGGGAAAGGGAAAGGGTCACTTTCTAGAAGTGTAATGTTAACATGCATATTCAGAAATAATATATATTACTAATGCATATTTTTAATCATATACCATTACAGCAAAAAAAAAAAAAACACCAACAAAAACAACCCACTACTAAGGACAATAAACATTGCAAAATATCCATACTTTGCAGTTAACATTATATTGTTTAACTCTGGGGTATTATAACACAAACTTATCCACAAATCTAACTGCTAGATACTACAACTAATAATTTCCTTAGAAATCTGGAAGGTGAAGGAATATATACAGTATCCCTCCCTTCAGTACTCCAGTATATTTATTGAGATGACCTCCCATTGTTACTTCATTAGGTAGAAAAGACAGGTGTAATGTATTAAATTGAAGTTTTATTTTATACTAATTCCTCTGACCCTTTGAAAAGGATCATGAGTCATACTTCCTTCATGGTCTTTAATTTTTTGGCCTACTTTTCCTTCTATGCATTAGCAATTGCCCAGAATCCAATCACAGTCAAGCGTTTAATTAACAGCAAGCATTTAGAAAGATCACAATCATCTTAACTAGGATGTCTGTAAGTCAAAGCAGCAATACTAACTTGATTCTATTTACTGAATGGAAGTCAGAAAAGCCAACGATTACATTCTGAACTTTCCAGAATTATCTTTTCCTCCCCTGTTTAAAAAATAAAGGCAAACCCTATCACCACATCTACAAGCATGGAAAAGGTGGCTTTAAAGTTACTGGGAAGATTTGTGCCTTCTCTCTTACCTAGCACATCAACCTCCAGCCAACCAGGAGCAAAATAAAATGACATATATTGGACATGAAACTGTGAGGAATTTTGAACTGCAATACTGCTTAGTACTTACCAATATGCACAGAGATACAACAACTGTCACTATAGGAAAGAACAGAAGCGCACACCGCTGTTCTCAAGGTGAAGAAAAAAGGGAAGTTTATTTTCTGACTCTAACATTTATAGTTTTCCAAGAGTGACAGTGGATTGAAGGGTGACAGTGCCACCTCTCCAATGACACTGGTCAAACCAACAGTCCATCAACTTTCTCCTCCTCCATAAAGGAATGCAAAACAATGAGTTATTTACAGCAAGTGTAAATAACAAGCAAAAGTTTGCTACAAGTATGTCAACATCAAAAGGCTTAGAAAATCTTAAAAAATCAGGGCAACACAAGAGCTGCTCACAGAAAGTAGGGAAGGTGTTTCTCACATCAATTCAAATTTAAAATATTAAAGGTACAACTTGATGGTTGTAAAGGAGAATGAAACTACCCCCTAACAGCTTAGCAACAAGGTATAATTATGGCACATATTTCTGAATGCACGTACAAGTTTGGTTAATAACCATAATAGACTGCCAGGTAGTTTGTAAACTAACCAAGAAAGAGATGTGAGCTGACAGTCAGTCTTTAGATTAAGAGTTAATTGGACCACCAACCATTCCTTTTTGAGCACCCATGCTATGAATTCTAGGGTAAGTCCACAGCACGTGCCAAAGAGCTTCCCGACCTCCCTAGTGACACGGCTGGCACAGCAGTGACAGTCACCTGCAGCAGCGACAGTCACCTGCAGCTGGAGCTGCAGCCTGTGCCTGCCACAGCCCTTCCTGCCCAGCTCACTGCCACCAGCCCGCTCCACTCAGCTCCCACAGCCACAGCTGGGATCCTCCTCCCTGCCCAACAGCCAGGCCACAGGAAAAGGTGCTGCACGTAGGGAAAATCTGTCCCGCTGAAGGCAGGAGGACATTCCTGTAACCGATCCAGGATTTTGCCATCTCTCTTTGGACCACTTTTAATCATTCCATCATTTTCACTGATTGCTGACACTGAAGATGGACTGTAAAGTCAGCATCGAGGAATGCTGAAAGCAAGCAGCAAAAAGGGTGTATAGAAGTGCAGACAGCACAAGGAGCACAAGAAAAACAAGTATGTACAACCCGATAAGTAGAACCATTTATAAATTCAGAGGCTACGTGTCATGGAATTAAACACAAATCTGAAATGTACGTAAAACTTATGAAAAAGTTTCCTAATGGAAACAATTTCCTTATGGAAATAAGAAACAGGCCAGGGCTTCTCACAAGCTGCCAGTGCAGCCCTGGGTGCTGCAGACTTTGGGCACCAGCCTTACCTTCTGCCTCAGGAGTGTTTTGCCCACTCAGCTCCATTCCAGTCTTGGATACACTGGAACACAGAATCCTACAGCTCACAGAAATCAGCTACATTGCTCAAAACCAGATGAGGAGATTTCAAAACCTATAATATCACACAAACCCTGGGTTTGACCATTCTAAAAAGTGGGAAACTATGCAAGTATTTCCTTCTACAAATCAACACAGGCACTTCTCCACAAATCAAGGCTCACATTTATCTCTTTAAAAACCTCTAAAGAAATATTTTAAGAGAAAAATCACAAGAAACCCATACAGGCAGAAAGGGGTTCTGTTGGGTAGAGAGAAGGATTTGATCTGTTAAACTGAGTGGAAAACACTTGGGTGCCTGAAGTGCCAGGAAAACACCATCACAGGTCTGCAGCACAGCACAGCAGGGCTAAGCTAGAGGTTGTTGTTAACCTCAGCTCCATTTGGGCATTCGAGTCTCACCTGTTAGTTGAAAATTCAGAGCAAGAACAAAACATACTTTGACTGTATTTTAAATCACGAAGTATTTTCTCCTGACAATTCGGAGTTAGCCAAGATAAAATATTGGTTCACTTTTAACTGAAGGAAACACTAAATTAATTTACAAGCACTCTTATAGCAAATTTCATTTTATTTTAGAAAAAACAAGTTATGAAAAGAAACCTTAGCCTCACTATATAAAATCAGTTCTCAGTGAAGTCAAAACTACTGGCTTGTGCCAAAAGGCAAAACCTGGCTTAGCCTGACTGCAGGTAATTCCATGCAGTCATATAAATCATATGATCTAACATAATGATTTTGCATCTTGTGTCATGAAGAACAGGAAAAACACTACTTTTCCAAATGTTGGGGCAAAGAATAGTCTTTTAAATCACATTCAGCAATAACAGACTGAGTATTTGTAGGCTGAATTAAAACCTAGATGTTGACACAATCAACTTTCCATAAACCATATTTACAATCACTTTTTCAATTTTCAGCTAACATAAAAAAAGTTCAAATTTATCTTTCATTAATTTTCTGTCTGCCTTTAATTGCTGTAGTTATGGTTTCAAGACATTCTGCAAGACTCTTGGGAATGTACTTACAAATTATATAAGTGCAACATTTTGAAACAACTGTTTCTAAATAAATCTGCAGAGGAGACGTGATTTTTCTCCTTTAATCTTTGTATAATTCTATAAACGCTCCAGCTTCACATGCTATTTTACATCCTTCAACTCGGAAAGTTAAATCCTGATTGAATTATGAGACTGCCTCTTTTGAAGTCAAAGAAATGATGCACGACTAAACTAAAAACAGTCGTGTTATAAATTCTTAAGAGGGTTGTTTTCATGTGCAGACACATCCGTATGCAAAATTACAGTTATTAAAACATATTCTGCAAGTTTACCTCTGTACCAGACGCACAGCATGCACCACAAACCTACAACTGCACGTCCTCTCAGAAAGTGAGCAGATAAAAACCTGAAAGCTACGGCAGCTGAGATCTTTAAAGCGTTATATATGTGCACATTTAGGAAGTGTATGTAATGTAATGAAATGTGAGGCATTCAAGACTGATAATGCACCTGAAAAGCTATAGTTTAGCAAAGACATTTTTGCCCCTGTCCTGCGAGGGGGCGGCCCTGGTGAGCCCGTCTGACAGCGCTCCCCGCAGGTCCCGCTCGCTCTCCTAAAGCCAGCGCAGCCCCGCGATCCTCCCTCAGCAGCCGCCACCGCACCCGCCACCAGCCTTACCTTAACCTCGTCCGGGAAAAAGTTGACGGCGCGGAAAACGAAGCTGGCGCGCAGAGACCCCATCTCCGACAGCTTCCCCCCGCACAATCCCGCCTCACTCCCTCCCCTCACGGAGCGCTCCCGCTGCCCGCGCTCTCAGCCGGGCAGGGCAGCGGCGCCCGCAGACCCCCGGGCCACGGTACCGCCCGCTCCGTCCCCGACGGCCCCGCACAGCGCCAGGCGGGCTCGGAACCCCCAGCCGGCCGAGCCCTCCCCTCCAACACCCTCCTGGCTCCTCACCGGAGCGCTTTTCACCCTTCACTCTTCTTCCCACTGGCCGACCCTCACCCCCTGGGGCCGCCCCGAGCCGCCTTACCCGCGTGTGAGGCTCCGGGCGGGCCGAGCAGAGGCGCGCAGAGCCAGGTGAGGAGGAGCACGGACGGAGGGCGGCTGCAGCACGGCCACACT
Source organism: Camarhynchus parvulus (assembly GCF_901933205.1). NCBI lineage: Eukaryota > Metazoa > Chordata > Aves > Passeriformes > Thraupidae > Camarhynchus > Camarhynchus parvulus. The sequence goes on from NC_044580.1 coordinate 4,787,939, forward strand.
CCGCGCCCGGCCATGGCTAGGGCACGGCCCCCGCTCGCTCCGAGCCCCGCGGCGGGAGCCGGGAGCCGCTGGGGCCGGGCGGCGCTGGCCCCGCCCCGCGGGGGCCGTGAGGAGGCGCGCGGGGCGGGAGCCTCGGAGCGCGCGGGCCCGGCGCCGCCGCCGGCCGCCCCCGGCCTCGGGAGCCGCTCTCGGCCCCGCGCGGGAGCCGGTGCGGTCGGAGGAGCTGCCGGCAGTACCGCGGGGAGGGAGGCGGCAGCGCTGCGCCCTCAGGCTCGGTCCCCGTGCCCGTGCCGCCGCCCGGGAGCGGCTCCTGGCGGGGCCGAGCAGGTGCGCGCCCAGCGCGGCCGGGGCCGCTGTCCCGCGCGGCGGCTGCGGCTGCTGCAGCGGCAGCGCTCGATAACCCCGGCACAGCCACCCGGGCAACGCCTGCTGCGTCTGCACTGTGCTGTTGGGAGGGCGCGAGTGTAAGTGACTTCTGGCGAAAAAAAATCTTTTAATTTCGCATCGCATTTGAAAGACTCGGTAGGGTTTTTTTGTAAGTTTCTAAATCAGTACGATTTTTAAAAGTTTCTAATTTAGAATATTTTGGAACTTTTAATCTAAAATAGATTAACGCAAGCTAAAAAGACATAGGATATTTCCACATCTTTAGGTATATTACAGATATACAACATATATAATAAATACTCTGTACAAAACATCACTTTTTTCTGTATCAGATAAATAAAATCTGTTACAAAAGACAACTTCCAACACACACATTGTGAAATTTAATCAGTGATTTTTCCTAAATGTATAGTGGACACATTGCCAAAAAAATAGAAGCAGCTGGCAATAACACATTTATTACATCTAAGACAGTGTTTAGTATTTCATAGAAAAGACCTGGAAAGAAGGGCTAAATGACTTTACCGTGTTTATCAGCTTGTACATGAAAAGTGCTAGATACTGCATTCCTCAGGAAAATAGTCCTTATTTAACTCGAATGATTTTAGCAACTTTATACCTTTCTAAAATGAGCACTACCCAAACAGCAATTTCATTAATCATGTTGTTGATCTTCAAAATTCTTTTATACCAGTTATTTTACAGAAAAACTGCATCTCTCTGTGTAATCAGTGAATCTTTTCAATGACCAAAACAAAATACTGGAGCATTTCAATCCCTTTCTTAATTTTTAGGCTCATGTTTTTCTGTATTATCTTTCCCTGCAGCCATATTTGGGTTGTGCATGTCTGTGCAAGACATAATGCAGGCTGTACAAGCACACACAAAAGGCTGCTTACACAGGAGTTTCTTCCAGCACACTTCTAGTGACAGGCTGTATTGATTTGAATGCTCTGCAGTAAATATGGTCATTTTATATATTAAGAATCCATTCGTATATGGCATATCTTCTACAGTCAAAGTATTCGTGTAAAGGATGCAGCATGCTCTTATTTTGAAACGCTTTATATATATGCAGTTGTCAACTCCAGATTTTATAGTAAATGAAAATTATATTTTAGCCCAAAACAGGGCACAAATGCCCACTTTTTTTTTGTGACACTCTAGTTCTGCTATTTTCTGAGGCCTTCAAGAATTACCGGGCAATATTTGTACTGAAATTGCAACTCTGTAGTTTTGATGGAAGCTGGTTCACTACCACACTGCACCTGGTATTCTTAACATGAGATTATCAGGTAAAATCTGTATTTCTGAGCAGTGCAGCTGATGCATTTTAGAGCCATAATGTGTCGTTACCAATGTTGAACCTAGCTGCCACTAGAGTGTGCAGGACATAGGAAACTGGTTTTATTACATAACCGTGGATTTGTGTGCAGCTGGGTCCTAACTAGGCAAAACAGATGCTGTGGGATATAAAAGGATTAAACTGTCTGGGTTACATGCCTAACATTTTGCTAAATATTTTATGTAGCATCATCTGGCACACGTTAATTATGTTGTATTATTACTGTTTTAGAAAACACTAGTTATAAATAAGTAGATGTTTTTTCCTGCTGCTTTGAACTTGGAGCAGAATGTCAATAGTATCAGCAGCATGTTAAGTTTACTATTTACCATAAAGTGAAAGCCTGAACAATTACATGAGTAATGCTGTCTTTCAAAGGACCCTTGTCAGCAGGAGGTGACATCTGAAGGTCCCTGCTAAAGTACTGAGAATCTGCAATAAATTGGCTGATGGCAGCTTTTACTGTGCCCTGAAGAGTAGTTTAACTGGAAAGCGAAATGCCAAATTAAACCCGGATAAAAATAGCCAGCTGCTCAATTCTATTTGTAAAATGAGAAATGTTCTAAAAACTTTGTGAAGCTGAATTTTCTCCAGATTAAAGCTAGTGAATGGTACTCTTAGATCCAGAGTGGGTTTTCATATTGTAGTAGAAATAACTGCAATTAAAACTTGAAAATTAGGATCATTTTTACTGCAGAAGAACATAGCAGAAAACACTCTTTAAAGAAAATGAAAGACATTTAAATAAGTCCTAGGATCTCCACCAGTCTAAAACGAAACGATTTCTCTCATGTATGAAGTATTTGAGTGCACCAGCTTCTTGGACTTACATGTCTTGTATACTGAGCTGTGTTATCCATGTATCACAGTCCTGAGGCCTCTGAAACCACTGAACACCTTTCAATAATTATATTCATTTTCACAACACATTTTATTAAACTTTCACACATTTTATTTAAATTTTCCTAATTTTAAGGTTATGAAGAGAAATAATAAATAATTACCTTAGGAATACATACGAAACCAGAAGGAGCTGTCAAATTTAACATCAGGAGTTTTTTGTTGTCTCTTAATTCAGGTGCTTTTGTAACTGACAAGTAAAATATTTGGATGAAGAGGGAAGCATACCTAAAGGAGGTCATATCAGAAGCAGTCTTGGAATTTAATTTGACTTTATTTGAACAGAATACAGTCACCTAGAAAACAAGCTAACTATTTTTAAACACTGACAGATGCAAGAGACAGCACAGGTAATTATTGGAGAAGCAGTAGTTTCATTATCTCTTAAACTACTTAGAATAACAAACCACATTACAATTTCTTAGGACAATCTATTTGTGAATATTTGCATATTTGCCCTAACAAGTTCTATCAATCATGCACTCAAGTGAGATATAAGCTAACCAGTTTTTTAAGTTTACAAACATCCTATTATGCAAACAATATTAAGTAAATACTTTTACCTAACTGGAAAAATCTGTCACCTTCCACAGCACCACATGAAGATCTTGTTTTAAAAGAACATTAAATCCACAGCAATAGCTAAATATTTTAAATACTTATGTATTACACTGTAAACTCTATGTAAACACTACGTACACCAAAAAAAACCATACAAAGAACAGGAAGATCATTTTGATTAGCAAAGATACCTCAAATGTATCGCCAGAATCATTTTTCTGTTCTTACGACTTATCCCCAAACCACTCCCAGAAAAGGCACAGTTGGTGGTGATTTTTTTTTAATTTTTTTTTTTAACACACAAAGCCAGAATCAATACAACAGGCCAATGCAGTCAAACACTGCTCTTATTTCTAGGAAGAACAGGAAAGAAACTTGCATTAGTGTCCAGATGGCTCAGGAAGATTCTAATAAAGAAAGATCTCCAGCATCTGCTTACTGCCCTAGGCTCAAATGCAGAAACTAATCCCAAATTAAATTTTGGTTAGGAGAACTTGGCTGTACATCTTGGACATGACTGCCAGCTAGAGTTACTTGCCTATTCCAAGGCAGTACTGAGGCTCAGCTCACAATCAGCTATTAATGGCACTCAGGAGAGATGATGGTTTTTTAAATTAAATTGGTAATTACTGTTCAAAGATTATACTCAAGAAGTATTAGACAATACTTCTTCCACTTTGTGCAAACAAAACCTTTAAATAAATAGATCTTTTAAAACTTATTACAATGCTTCAATACATTTATTAAAGTCATTCCAACTTTTTATTATTACAGTATCTAAAAAGTTCTCCTTTACCAGCAAATGATGCCATGTTTGGCAAGAAAATGATATTGGTAATTCTTTAAACCAAAATATGCATATATGATTTATCCCCATTTTTTTAGAAAAAATGCTTCTAAGAAAAATATTTTACTAAGTCTATATTCTAAGATATCTGATAATACTTACACTATTACACTAAACAAACTGCCTTTTATGAACTATATACATTGATGAACACAATCTCAGATGCACTAACACTTTCCCAGAAGACAGAAAGCATTGCTGGAATCTATCCCATATTGTTGCAAGTAATCTTTGAGAAGTGAGAAAAAACTCCATTTTGGCATTGCTGCTTTTAGAGCATTTTCCAAGTACTTGTGTAACCATCATCAGCGATCCAGAAATCTGCAAAAGATGCTGATATATTGCATTCATGGTATCAAAAAATAGAAAGATTGAGCACTGAATTTTTCCATAAAATGGAGCTTGAGGTATTTATACAATCCTTTATAATGGAGATTAAATATTACCCATTGCATGTTGTCTGCAACTATTCAGGACTTGTTACATGAAATACCATTCCTATGTTGTTATTTGGAAGACCTACTGTAGCACAAGGTGTAAATAAGTCAGTAGAACTTTCATTAGCTATAAAATGTGTGTATTAACAAAGTGCTATCCAAGTTCAGTGCTAAAGACTAAAGCAATTGGGCTGACCAAGGCTTAGAGAATGACCAAGCAGGTCCTGCAGAGAACCCACAGCCTCCCCCCTCTCTGAACAGAGGCTGCCAGAGTGAGTGCAGGACAACTACACAAGCTGCAGCACAGACATCTTGAGTCAGATTCCTTCCCTCTGTTCTCCACAGTGACTCTTACAGCAGTGAACTCAAAAATGGGTTTAGTCGGGAGGAAGGGTCATTTCTGGCCATGTTGACAAAGTACATTTTAGTAAAAAATGTCTGAGATGGATTAAACCAACAAAACACTGGATGGATTCGCTCTGTTTCTTTAAATGGTCCTATTAAATCCTGTATACATCCTTTGGGGTAGGAAAACCAAACCAACCTTACAAGATCAATACAATCCAGGGTGGGCACAAATGGGCTGGATCACTGCTGTTATGGTTTGAAATTCAGCAAGGCCTCACTTTTAAGCACTCAGGCTTTTCACTTTCCTTTCGATATCTGAATGGGTACACAGCAATTTTCAGTAACTTTTTATTTCTTTTGTTCACTCCAAATCACTTTTTTTTCAGAAGTAGAAGAGATTTTTGCTAATCTGACAATCATACGTTTTTGCATTCAGTAGTGGGGCAAGCTGGACAAAAATGACTATGATTCCTAATTAATGCACAATTAATTGGTGGTTAACTGGTTCGTTTTTTTGACTGGTGTGTCAGAGAAAGGAATCAAATTCACTGGGGAAGTATCAGCAACCCTCAACTAAACATAAAACATCTTAATTTCCTTTCAGGATAAAATGTGAAGTAGTCAACATGGCCTAAAAATCATGCACTATTTTACTTACCTATTTGTACTTTGACAAGATAAAGCATTTTCACATGGCCTTTGTAAAATGTCTTTCTAGTTTGTGTGAATATAACTTGTGTTGTATGATTAATTCCTTAGAAAACACATGCACTTGTGAAGGCTATGATAAACTGAACACATTTGCTACAGGGCATTTTTAAAACACTACTGCTTGCAAGACCATCAGTTTGACAGAGCCTGCTATAGAACAAAATAGGCCAAAACTAAAACTTGGCATGCCAGCACACTTTAATTCTGTATTTGTGAAATGACTTTTCAAACTTAGGAGCTCTTTTCACTACCTTTAAAGGAAAACCCACACATACACACAAAATTCTAACAATTCTAACACCATATTTGTTCTTTACCAACTAGCATATACCTTGTTTTAATGGTTTAAAGCAATTAAATTCCTCAAGATTGTGCATATCCAGGCATTACTGAGGAAATAAAGACACTCATCACTATTCTTCTTAAATTTTATTCCATAATAAAAAATAGAAGATGAAAGAAAGAGTGTTCAAGAATTAAAGCAATTATTGGTCAATGTAAGGAGCAGTAAACTAATTATCTAAATGATGACTAAGGACCTGATTCATCAAAAGTACTTCTGGGTCCTCCATGGCATAGCTCTAAGGCTTCTACAGCACAAAAATCCAGATCATCTTTTGCTGAAGCAGGTCCTTTATTATCTAGAGAACACTTGATTTCATATTCTATTTATCCTTCTCTTTTTGTTCTTTCTCCTTCTTTTCACGTTCAGCTTTTGCTTCCTCCTCCTCATGTTGTTTTATCAATTGTTCCACCTCCTTTTGCTTCAGAACCCTTATTACTGTCTTTCCGTTCTCTCTTGTCAGTGTTGCAATTTCAACTGAAACACATGGAACAGACAGCAGCGTTTAGGCAGAGCAATCATCAGCAGGGCAAGGTTTGAGATCACAAGTGACAGTGAGGCAGAAGGCTCCAAAGCTCCGTGTGCCAGGCAGCCTGGCTGGAGGCAGCCACGCCAGCTCCCTGCTGCAGCACAGCACAGCACAGCAGCAGGGCAGCTCCTCTCAGGGCTCTGCTCCCAGACACACAGGCATTCCAATCCCCAAGCTGCAGCCTCACCTCTGGAGCTGGCCAACAGGGCCCATCAGCCTGGACTAAGCTAGCTGAATGCCTCTTGGGCTAAGGCTGAGAACTGCTGCATCTTCTGAAAACCCTTTTTTGTGACAACTGACACTCCAGTGAGCCACATCTGGAATATGCGCACTCACCGCTCCCTTTGTTTAAGCAGAAGGTGCCGTCCCGTGTCGAGAACGCTCACCTTTCTCAGCAGAGAGCTTGCTGACATCCATGGTCTTGTTTAGAACCTTAATGGCCAATGCCAGGGCAGTCTTTAAGGTCATTTCCCCTTCTTTGTAGTCTTGCTTCAGCATTGACACGGCTGCCTGTAAATTTCACAGAAATTAAAACTTTGGGCAATCAACCACACAGCCGGGGTGTGGGGTTTTGCCAGATAATACTAACACATGAGTTAGCAGCATTCCTACAATTACCTGTAAATCTCTCCTGCATTAATAATCAACAACTCAGCTTAATTAATACAGTACAATTTGCACTTTTTAACTTGTCTTTTTGAGAAGAAAGACCAGAACTTACAGCACTATTATTCCCAATGCATGTGGCTTTCCACCCTCCATAATTTCCACTAGGATCACTTTGGTACAGCTGAAATCCATAATGCTTATCCCAGCCAATATAGAGCAATGAAACACCAAAAGGACGTTTTCCTGTTGAAAAGAAGGCTATTAGCAACCTAAATTTAGTAACAAGATTGGTCACGAGTTAAAATTATTTTCTTTGATTTCATTTTTCAATCTATTCCTGTGAACTCGGATTTAACACAGTTCTGCACTTCTGTTGCTTGAGATAAGCACGCCAGCATTTCCTTCTAAGTCATGGGGTGGAAGGCAGCAGAGGTTTATTCCATTTAGCCTTAAAAGCAGTTCATTTGTGTCTCCATGAAATTGTAATTTACTATCTCAGAACTTTAAATCAAAATGTAGTATTTCAAGTATGTAGCTTAGCTGTTAAAGCATTTAACTTAGCAATGTCAAAAGCCAGGTAGTTTAAAAGGTAATTCTCTCTCACTACATATATGTAAAACAATAAAACAACACAATCATCAGTTCACATACTAAGGAACGCTACTTACAATATCATTTTCAAACATGTTGCTTGAGCCACTGATACCCCTACATACAGCCTTGGTTTTGCTTCATTGTGCCATTATGCTGGATGGGCTCAAAATGTTGAAAGGTTGCCTAAACAATTCTTGGCTGGTCTTTTGATGGCATTCATTAAATGCAAGAGCACTCAAGGCATTCTATGCAATGAGCCAGCATCTCAGCCATCAATTTCTCAAGCCATAAAAAGCAGAAGCCACAGAAGCAAAAAACAGTAACCATGACTACCCATTCCCCTATTAAATTAGGCTATTTTTTTCCTAAGTATAACTTTTTCAGAGAATTCAGTAGAACTGTCCACAGACTTAGATCCTTCACATTATGTAAGAGAATTGTTCTTGAGACATTTAGTAACACAATGATCCATCACACTTCATTACCTCCAAACTGTGTATAAGCCTGCTTGATATCACACAGTGCTGTTACTAGTTGTTCACAAGGAATGGGCTCTTGATACTGTAACAAATACCTAATATCAAAGAGAAAAAAAAACAGTTTTCAAAACTTGTTTTGCTGGCCATATCCTGTACAACATTTAAGAGGAAACAAGTTCCCAAGTTAAGAGCATCTGTGATCTAGCTGTTCTATTTCAACCTGTTTCTGATCTACTAAATGCATGTTCATTCTGATCTAATGCATAAAGAGAGCTGAATGTGGCAGCACAGGTGAGTAAAACAATGTTGGCTGTCAGCAGACCTACCTCTGTGCAATCAGTCTCAGCTCATTTGTTAGAACATTGGCATCTGAAGTTATTCCTGCAACGCTGCACGCCATATCCCTGCAAGAAAAGCATACAAATTAACTGAATTCCTGTCAATCTCCAACCAACTCACATCTTCATACAGAGGTTCAAGCAGAGCACCTGCTCTGCTGTTGGGCTTTTCTCATCAAAGCTACACAGCTGCCATACAAAATGGGTTCATCAGCTCCTGCCTTCAGGGTGCACCAAAAATATCAGTAACCATTTGCTAAGAGTAGAAGTGGAGAGCCAAAGTCAGTAAGTCAGTATGTTAGTTATACAGACAGTTCTGAGAAGAGTGTCGTGCCAAGGATGATGAAGTTTTGAGGGGTTTTACAAGAGCCATTAGGCACATACATACAGGTGCCTCTCAGGAGGCCACCAGACACAGCACACCTCAACACTGAAGGAGGCACACAGATGTGACAGGCCTTCAGTGGGAGCTGCTGGCTGACATGTGGCATCTGTGTAACTGAAACTTTGTGGTCTTGGTAGGACCCTAACAAAAATAAGCACTTCAATCCTTGATTGTTTTGTTGGATCTTAATTTATTATCTCTTTAGCTCAATCTGATGTGCTACAAACCTTCTGCTACACAGAAAAGATTTGTGAAATTAGGAATTTTCCAAAAGATGGAAGGGCTGTTCTAGGTGACTACTCCAGCGTGCTGTTACACTGCCTCCTTGAAAATCCAGTACTCCATACCATTCCAGGTGCTTTCAAGATCACCATGGAATAGGAGGCAAACAAGATGGAAAACTCTGTGTTCCTTTGCAGCTTTTGTCAAGGATGAAGCTCTACACCTCCCTTGCAACAAAAAAGCATAATCCATAAAACTCTTTGCTCTGACATCACAAATTTAACTTCCAGGAGCTAGAATGAAAATGATAACAGACAGACGTTTCATCTCTGCTACAACTGTGGCAAAGAAGCCCAAGGCACATTTTACACAGTTACCTCAGACTTTCCAAGCCACCAAAGAAAAACAGATGCGGAAAAGGAGCTGAAATAGCGTGGTAATTTTTGTGTGCACTCTTTATTCTGCCCTCTAATGGTATTTTGTAAAGCTGAGACTGCCCAGTTTTCTTAACTGCTACAGTACCATTACCTTGTATGGTGTAATACCAACAAACAGGCTATTCCACCTAGAAAATTCTCCTGGAGATTAAAATAAAACACCAGCAATACTTCTACTTTAGAAGGGGAACTACTAAAGTGAACAATGACAGAATAGTCATACTTGTCTAAAACACCAAACAAAAAGATTATTAACACTTCAAATAAAATAAGACCAGGTTATGTGCTAATCAGCACTTTGTTGTTAATAACATCACAGGACATTTAATCACCATTTCAACTTACTCATTAAGTTTGTATATTTTCTCTGAGAAAAACACTTCATCGAGAAGCTTGTGAATGTTGCGCCGCTCTGCTGCCAGCAGAACTCCATCGTTTGCTAGAATTCCCAGGCAAGTGCCCGCGTGGCCAATGGCCTCCATGGCATACTCAACCTGGTACAGGCGACCTGGGAAAGGATTGGAACTCCTGTCATCAAAAAATGACACTGCACAAGACCAACTGCACAAGGTGACCGAAAATTACAAGAATCTGACAAGTGCTCATTGTCCCATCTACTTCTTCAGTCTCTTACCAGTCAATTGTAAATTAATTGGCTGAAAAGGAGGAAGAAATAGAGAAGGAAAATAAGGTAATATTGGACATGGCCACTGGGGAAAAAAACCCCTTTCTATAAAAAAACCCCACCTTTCTAGAAAAAAAAATAAAGAACTCCGTGCTGCAGTAGAATAACCCAAGACAATTTTTCAGTAAACAAAGAAACTGGATTTCTTGGGTTCTTCCCATCTAAGAAGTAGGAAAACATGGTTTGTACATACTTGTTTCAGCATGTACAAGAATAACGAGGAAAGGCGTGACTGCACCCACAGGACAGAGGACATTCTCAGGGGACAGTGACAAAATCTAACCATGCTCAAATGAGAGAGAAATGGTTATTTCAAAAATATGGCACGTGATACTACTCACTAAGAGGACTCAGTCTCATTATTGCTTCAATCAGAATGAATTTGAAAGTGTCCACTTTGGACCCTTTCTGTCCATACAGAACTGGGTGTGGGCAATATGATATCTGTAATTCATATTCAAGAGAGAAACATGCTACTAACAACCACCCTTCGTGCAAGTGTTTTGATAGTTTCGAGAAGACAGAACAGTCAGAGTTGACTTGAAAGTGTCAGGTTAAAAAAATACCTTCCGGAGAAAATATGGTAGTTCTGGAGTCATATCTTCGAGACTGTAAAAAGAATAGCTCAGTAAGTATCACCAGTCTCTTGTCACCGACGCCATAGAACCCCTATATAACAGACCCAGCCATTCGGTGACCTCGGGCTGCTCACTGCTGCCCGCAGCCCGGCCCCTGCATTGTGACCGCCGCCCGCCGCCCCCGCCCGGGCCGTGACTCGGCAGCACCCGCGGCTCAGCAAAGCTCCGGGGAAGGCGGGTCACTCACCATGGTGCCGGGGACGCGCCAGGGGCAGAGGGCAGCGCGCCGGCAGGAGAGCACAGGGCACGGGAACCGGCACCGGGCCTGCGAGAGAGCACAGGGCACGTGAACCGGGAACCGGCACGGAGCGCCCCCGGCACGGCCCCAGGGGGCGCTGCCGCCCGCGCCCGCACTGCACAGTCATCCTCAGCGCGGCAGAACGCGAGGGCCGCGCCACCTCCCGCGCCGCGCAGAGACGCGTCCCGCGCCCCACTGCCCACCCACTGCCCGTCCTCACTCACGGCGGGCCGGAGGCAACCGCTGGGCGGGGCGGGGGGCGGCGAGGCCCAGCCGGCGGGCAGGAACCGGGCGCTGCGGCCGCGCCCGAACCTTCACCGCCGCGTCGGAAATGGCTGCCGCGCCTGCGCAGTGCCGCGTGCCGGCCTGGGGCGGGGCCTGCGCCCTTTCCCGCCGCCGGGGGCGGCGCTGGCGCGCGTCACCCGCAGTGTCACGTGAGCGTGCCCGGGCTCCGCCGAAATGGGCGGGAAACGGCCCCGCCCGGCGTGCGAGGGGCGGTACCGGTCACAGCGCACCCCGGCGTGCGAGGGGCGGTACCGGTCACAGCGCACCCCGGCGTGAGGGCCGGTAACGGTCACAGCGCACCCCGGCGTGCGAGGGGCGGTACCAGTCACAGCGCACCCCGGCGTGAGGGCCGGTACCGGTCACAGCGCACCCCTGCCGCGAGGGCCGGTAACGGTCACAGCGCACTCCTGCCGTGAGGGCCGGTACCGGTCACAGCGCACTCCTGCCGCGAGGGCCGGTAACGGTCACAGCGCACCCCTGCCGCGAGGGCCGGTAACGGTCACAGCGCACCCCTGCCGCGAGGGCCGGTAATGGTCACAGCGCACTCCTGCCGTGAGGGCCGGTAACGGTCACAGCGCACTCCTGCCGTGAGGGCGGGAAAGAGCCCCGCTCCTGCCATGCGGGTGCCAAATGGTCACATACCCTTCCCCCGCTGTGAGGGCGGTAATGGCCACAGCCCTGTGCCCGCCGTGGGGGCGGCAATGGTTTTCTCTCCCGGGGAAATGAGCCGGGTCCCGCCCTGCCCGCGGACGCGCCCCACGCAGCTCAGACAGCGCCGCCTTTACTGCTTTATTCAGTGCGGGGTCACCCCCAGTACCTCAGCAGCCGCGGACCTACGGGGCAGGTGTGTGGTGCGTGTACGCCTGGGCAGTCTCAAACCACTTCTTCTCCACAGCTTCCTGGCCCACCTCGAACATTGTCATTAAGTGTTTCCAGCCAGTTTTTGCCGTGATCGTGAGGTACTCCTTGTTCTCTGGGTACAGAAGAGCCGTGTGGGCAGCGATGACGAGGGACTGTGCAAACCTGCCACTCACCAGGAGAAAGAGGGCACCTCTCTCCTCAGCAGTGAGCGGCAGGATGCTCTCAAACCCTGCAAGAACATGTCCCCCAACACTCAGAGGGTCTGGGCTCTCAATCATCATGTACATGATGGCTATCGCAACCTCAAACACGTAATATCCATAACTCATGTCGCTGAAGTCCAGGATGCCAGAAACTCTGTACTGGGGATTCTCCAAGGAAGTAGAACAGGAGTCTACTAGAATGTTGTGGTCATTAAGGTCTCCATGATTGATACCTAAACACAGAAGAAATAGAAACAGTATTTAATAATTATTAAACAGCTGAAGCAGCTTTGGGAAGATGCATGTCAAACCAACACTCAGCTACAAAACCACACTAGTCCCCTGCTGCCTGTCACACCTTTACTGCTTCCCATGAAGCTCTGCTGCACTGCCAGATAACCAACAGCAGCAACTATAGAACTGTCACATCCCCATCAATATCAAAGTCATTTGAATTCCAAAATTTGGATTAAGTACTTATTTCAGCCTTTATGAAAGGTAGCACTGTACTCCATGTATATTTAATAAGCTGATATAACAATATGAAAATCATAAACTTAACTGGGAGGAAACTCATCAGAAAAAGAAAGAACTGACCCTGACTGGACAGAACATTCCTCTTGGCTTACTCTGTGCTGTGTCCATGTCTAGGCTAGGGAAAGGAGATTTACTTTTTTTGCTTGCTTTTGTTTTCCTTCTCTACAGAGCCAACCTCCTGTATGAAATTTCTGTGTCTCAGTTCAACATAATTACAATGAGAATAAAATACTCACAGGCTCGGAAACTGCTTAGCTTGGGTATTACTTTGCCTTCGAACTGCTCAATAACTTGCTCCACCACTGCACGGTATTTGTTCTGGCCCAAGGCATAAATGTACTGATCTAGAAGAGGAACATTTGCCAGATTCCAAATGAACTGACCTCGACGCAGACTTTTTACTGATGGATGCTGGAATTTCTTTGGAAAAAGCACACAATAATATAGGCATAAGAAAAATTGCAGACTTTATGATTAAAGGGCTTGATTCAAAACGCCTATTAATTTTAACAGGTTTCTAATAAGACTCACTGAAAAGCACGATGAGTTGGACTGTTGTTTTATATCAAGTAAAAGAATAACCTGAAGAATGATTAAAGCAAGCATCTTAATATCTACATACAGCCTGAATGGTTTTTCCCCATGTTTTCGGTACAAAGATTACCTTGAGTCATTTGAATAATGTAAAAATGCTGGTAACTGTCCATAGGGTGACAGAGTAGCAACTTTGAGCCTCTGCCAAGGCCGGAGTCCTGCTCTGGCAGAGCTCAGCCTGCACAGCTGGTGCTGCAGAAAGCTGTGAGAGCAGCAGAGACACAAACCTGCCAGCATGCTGGGAGAGCAGGCACACTCTGTGCTTTTAAAGGTGGGACCTTTGGGGGACAAGCCTTAGGAACAGCTGGTGTGTGGAAAATCCTGAGCACAGTAGCTTATGGAGACACTGACCATGGCTTTGTGCTTATGAAAATTTGCTTTTGTACATGCAGGCCTCCCTACTTTAAACATACAAGGTCCTTAACCCCTCTCTCCCTAGCAAATGGAGGGATGGTTTGGAAAGTGACATTCAAAGAGGAAAAGCATCTCTCCCACTACACAGCTCATGCTTATCTTGGACTCCTCAAATACTTATTAAGGTGACCTCTGGGCCAGACTGCATCAGTGCATAGGGCAAATTAAAAAAAAACAAAACCAACTTCCCACAAGAGTAGCTGGCTTCCTTTTAAGAAAAAAAACTACAGTAACTATGTTTGAAATTAAGGCTCTTAAAGATCACTAAATGACATTCAAAAGTTGACGGTGTATGAACAAGTGAAAAACAAGATCAAGCCTAAAACACCTTGGTGGATGATAATCTGTGTGTTAAGGGAATAAAGAGCCTTTTCTATCAGAATTTCTTCTCATTAACTACTTCCTCCTTAGCAGGATCAGTCACAGCATATTTTGAGACTAGCTTATTTTAACCACATTTTAAGATGTGACCAGTGTGTCAGAAGGCAACAGTAAGTTATCTTTCACAATTAAAAATGCTCATGTAATTTAAGAATGTGCTTAGTAAAACTGGCAATTCACAGTTCATAACTGTCTGAAGCTGGTAGCCAGAACATGAGAAGGAAAGGTTAATGAAAGGTTAATGAATAATGTGAGGTCTTTCATGCATCAAACTCAGTACTGGCTGATTGATCAGCTTTATTATCCGGTGTAACTACAGGGTAAAGAACTTAGTTTGCATTAAGACTGAGTGGAAGTGGTGCAAATGAGAGTGTCAGAGATCTCTGCTGGCACAGCTGGCACTGTAGGGAGGGTATCAGTGTGAAATGGTCACAGTGCTAATGAAGAGAAGAAAGTCAGCAAGTCAAAAGGAATTCAAAATAATAGATCAGCCAGCTGAGCACTACACAAAAATCCTTTAGAACAAGCTTGGTGTTCTGTTCTTCTAATTTGAACATCCTAGAGTTCACTCTCCTTTATTTGCCAGGTTTGAAACATTACCAGGTGAGCTTTGCATACATAAAAAGAACTCCTTATCTCCCTATTCATGGTACAAAAATGCATTGCAGGAGGATCACCAGTACCAGTCACTTGTCATGTACTTGGGGAAAGGCTTTAGCCAGCTTGGAGGCTGAGCCATGAGTCACTGACACCTGCAGTCACCAAGTTGCATTTTGCAGGTCTGAAAGCAGGCAGCAAGCATGTGAGCAAATGCTGAAGAGACAGGGAGTGAGAGAGAAGTGCGAGGCTAAAGCACGAGAACTCACCTCTGAGAGCACTTTATCCACGCTGGCAGCGAGCCTCCCAATCTCATACAGAATCTGAGCATTGGTAGTGATTTTTGCTACTGGTGTGCCTGGCAGGTAAGTCAGCAGCCTGACCATGTACTTCTTGCTCCCAAGTCCAGTACCTGACAAGGAGAGATGCAGTCAGTCACGCTGATGTGTGCTGAGTAACAGGTAATGCAAGAGGCAAAAAAGGTGTATCCCACTGTAGAAGTTGTCAGATGTAGCTCATAAAAATGCAAAGATTTGATTTACCAGAATGTTGTGTAATAATGTACAAACCTTAACACACTTTAAAAATCTATGCTGAGAAAAACTCAGCACTAGGCAGGGTTGCTCCAGTGCGCACACACATCCACATAAAGTTTTGCAGCAGAACAGGTCTCAGGAATCCCAAATGTTGTTCAGAAGTTACAGTGACAGTAAAAGCTAAATGCCAACACAATTTTTCTTCCAAGCACTGTTAAAGCAATTTATTCTGGCTTCAGAGATGGGCTAGAACTGTATTTTACACCACTCTGAAGGCAAATAACTTCAAGCAGCACATAGTCAATGAGGCATTTTTAACTTTTCCTGTGCGTGGGCACACGTCAGATAAATGTTTTCTCCAATTCCTTAAGCTGAAGTGTTTTCCTGAGTGTTTTCCTAGTTAATTATTACTCTCTCTGAGTTACTTTGCTTCTAGTATTTTAACTTTGGACTATTATGGCTGGAATACAGGTCACCTGATGCATATCCCTAGTATTCAAACACAAGCCTAGAGTTCCCTTTAGCATACACATGGTACGCCATACGGCAAGCTACAGCCAGCTAAGGGTGAGAGTGGGGCAGGAAAGGTGCCCACAGTGGCTCACCTCCCGATTCCAGAGACATTATGTTACCATCTTTTGTCAGATAAGGAGTAGCTGAAGGGAAGCCTTCAGCACTGAGAAACATCATGGCCTGGGTCTGCACTTCAATGAGGTCAGGCTCCTGGCTGTCTGCTGAATTGGTGATTTTGAGGACATACTCATCAGCACCTTCAGCTGAGACACGCACATGGAAGTTCTGATCATCATAGCTGGGGAGTGACCTGATCCAAGATATCTTCAACCCAAACACCTTGTCCACCAATTCAGCTGCCTCTCTCTCATCAAAAGCAGGTTTGGTCAAGGTCTGGGGTTGACAGTCATTTCCAGAAGACATTGTGTCTCTAGGAAAAAAAGAAAAGCTGGATGATCTGATCTGTATTCTGACACCAGAAGCAGTAATTACTGCAACAAAATACATTCAGCTACTGGAGAAGACTTTCCTTCATTTATTAAACAAGCAAAGAAAACCAACCCCCTGTGCCAGCTCAGGTTTCTTACATCATAGCTTATCAAGTACTTAGGCTGCAACCCCTCCAAAGAAAGACTGCTAGAGAGATGCACTCAATCTGTTCAGAATAGCAGACATGAAGAGCTTATTAACCAAGCTTTTATTCTCATGTCTAGCAGCAGCCTAACCTGGTATTGTTGAGAGGTAGGAATAACTCCCTCAGCAGCAGAGTTACTGAATCCCTGATCCGGGGGTCTTCAGTTCGTGCCTGCAAAAGGCAAGAATTATTTTAGTAAATCATAACGTTAAAGCAGATTAATTCTTTCTGCTTGGTCACGGCCTTGCAAATTCCTGCGCTAAGAAAGGCAGCACAAACCTGCAGACGCTCGCTCGCCTCTCGCCTGCCCCGCTGCAGGAATCTCGAGTCTCCCCAGACAAGCGCAACCCTTGGACTCGTTGGGAGCCGCGCCAACCTTTGCCCAGCCGGGGGAGGCCGAGGAGCTGCAGAAGCGGCCGTCAGCAGCCGGGGGCCCGGCCCCGCCTGCCCCGCTGGCTCCGGAGCGCCCCGTGCTCCGCGGGGCTGCGCCCGCTCCGAGCGCGCCCAGGGGGCCGGGGCTCCCGCGCTGCACCCGGGCCCGGCCGCGCCTCCCGGCCGCGGGCAGCGGCGCCGGAGCCTCCCCGCGGCGCAGCAGCGCTGCCCCAGGCCGTGGGCTTTGTTTTCCCGCGGCACGAGAGGGGAGGAAAGCTACGACTTCCTGTCACAAAGGCAAAACGCTTAAAAACCCTGCGCCCGCAGTGGGCAGGAGGGAAGACGTCCGTTTTATTCTTTTCTTTAAACCCTTTTATCATCACACCACATCAAAATCTCTGCCAAATGCTTAGACTGAAGACCACATATAAATATATATAACAAATCTGAGGCATCTTGCTCAGGATGTCCTTTGGACTGTCCCAGAGAAACTTTTTACTGGGACAATAGGTCTAGTCCTAGAAAATTTGACCCTTAATGAAAATATTGACAAACCTTAAGATTAATATAGAAATATCTTCTGAAACTCCTAATGAAAAAAAGGCAATCTGCTGTAGTTGATGTCCTGCTATGACAGAATTAGGAACCTGAAGAAAAGGGAATTTAGGAAAGACATGCTGAAGAACATCCAACAAACCCCCTCCCCCCAAAACCCAAACAACACCTAAAGCATCTTAAGTAAATCAGTTAAAAATCCTCTATCACAAAATTTCAGTATTGTTTGCAATATTAGGGACCCAAAATTGAAAACATTATCTTATCAAATGCTTGTTTTAATCAAATAGGGAATTTAGAAAATGGAAACTATTTCCCCAAGATTTTCTCTCCAATTTCAGAACAGATGTTAATAAAAGTAATTGACTGACCCTTCTCACTAGAACTCACAAAATTAATGCTTTTTTCCACAAAGAATAGAGCTCTGTGAAATATTTAGGGTTCCCTCTCCTGATTTCTGAGGCCCTGAAGCTTTAGCTCATTTGAGTAAAATCCGTACAGTGGGAAAGCATTCTTGCTGTGTTTCACATAGTTGGTTACAGAAATGTGCTCCTGAGCTCTGCAAACAAGATTACAATGCAGTTTGCAGAGCTGTACTACTTACTCTTGCTTCAGTTGGCAGAATTAACTGCAAAAGCAAAGACCCATAAACTTCTGTGCTTCTCCTGCCTGCCTGCTACTCTGGGGGAAGCTCGCTGTGGTTGTGAGGCAAGGCAGAGTTTGAAGGTTGTACTTTGGCCTTATTATCTGAAGAAAGATAGACTTGAATAATTTAGCGTCCGTGAGTTGAACTCCAGTCTAATGCCTGTGCTGAAAGTGAGGGTTGAAGTAGGTTAGTGGTGGACATCCCCAAATCACTTCTGAGGATCTTATCAGAGTTGTAACTTTGGCCAACAGCTTGCTTTAATACAGGATTTCATCTAGATTCTAAATGAGACATTTTTCAGAAGGGAAAGAAAAAGTTGTTGTCTTATATAGCAAGAGTTCTATTATCATTATAGTGCAAGGATTCCATAGCACCAGTTTCATACCTCCTTGATGTTTCTCATAGGCAGCTCCTCTAAGAACTGACTGTTCCTGGTCCTTGCAGCAGCCATCGGACTCCAGAGCCCACCAATCCACTCTTTTATAACACTGTTCTTATTGGCTACAGGCGTGGCCTGTTAAGATCAGGCCTGCTCCTAATCTTTAGTAATTGGTCCAGCTGCAACTCTTTAGGGGATAAGATTACATTTGATACCACCTTAATTTACCCACCCTGTATCCCCCTACAAAAAGTTATTAAAAAAGCATTTGATGTAACATCCAGAGTGGTGTCTGGAGCACAGCTAAGCCAGAGAACATCCTTCTACACCAGCTAAGCATGCTCTGTGAGCCCAAACTCACTCCTAACAAGTAAATGGAACATGCATCATGATATAATACACAATATTATCCCTTCTTTATTCACCCTGCCCCTTCACACACAGTACCCTTTTAAGTGTATTCCTTACTATCTATTCAAAATACACAGTAACATACAAGAACTGTCATACAGTTTTCTTTATTAAAAATAATTTACAACATTGGTAACATTGTATGCACAATTTTCATCAATTGAACTTAAGATATATCTATGCAATACTTACTGAACTTAAAACAGACTGTTCTGTTGGCTTTAAACAGCAGACAATGATTTGCAGTTGCTTAAATAGGATTAATATACATAGCTTCTTGTCCTTATACTTAGGTGTAAAATGTACAAACATCAACACTATCCCAAAGCTTTGTAGTCTGGGATGGGGAGGAAGAGGGAAGCAAGAAGAGAAAACATTTACAAAAATTTCAACAAGATTCTCCCCCCAAATCCAAATGGAGAGAGGTCTAGGTTAAATACATCTAACACACTGAGTCACTTCTCATACAGGTACACGTCCTCCTACACTTCAGGATACTAAAGAGAGGTCTAAGTGAACGTTTGGTGTGTGAGCACAGCAATCCCGACTGTCCCAGGCCCTGCCCCTGGCAGAGGGCTCCTGCCACTCCTGCCCACCTATGGCTCTCAGGGTCCCAGCAGTGTCCAGAGTTAAATGTCTTCATTGGCTGCTGGCCTCCTGAGCTGCACTCTGCACAGGGGACAGGGAGCAGGGCTGTTCCCAGGGCTCAGAGCACATGGGGCATGGGCAGAGCTGTCCCACAGAGCACCCCCAGCCCACAGGGAACGGGCCCAAGGGTAGCAGCCAGCCTGCACACCTCGGAGATGCCAGACTTGGGCTTGTGGAGAGCTGCACCTGCTGCAGCAACAATAGGAGCCTCCAGCTGAGCAGCCCCAGTGCCCAAGCACAGCTCAGAACTTCTCTCTCATGGACGACAAGACATCAGTGCAGCAGAATCAAAGCAGCTGCTAACGTAATTAAGCCCCTGTTTCTCTAAAAAGAACTGACTTGCTTTACTGGTGACAACTTGCAGGTAAGTCACATGCCTTGAAATTGTACTTCACCTCATCAATCTGCCTTGACATGGCTTGGATTCCTGTCTCCTGAAACATGGAAAAAGGGGGCTGTGTTTCCTTCAAGCATTAGTAAATAGGCATGGAGTTGCAGTTGTATTCTGCATGAGGCACCATTATGGACCAGCACTAAATTTCCATTTTCTCCCCAATAACATTTCCTTGAACTAAATCAAGAATATACCTTTGAGCTGGGATAAAATAGTATTAGACACTGTTGTACAAGAAGTAGGATCTGCCCAGTCACTCTGGATAGAATAATGGAAGTGTACCACAGAACAGGAACTCGTTCAGCATTCAGTTGAATATAATATTCATTGATTTATTCCCCCTTAGGAGTGGTAGGAGTCACCAGAATGGTTTTCATCTTACCTAAAAGAAAATCACATCAAACTAGTGAAATATAAAAACAGATTATACAGAACTTCAAACTTTAGTGAACTTTGTCTAACAAAACAGAAAAATAAGTATCAAATTTATGTCAATCAAATTAGTTTGGCTTTTGAACTGTCAAAGTAATACACTGTATTGATATAATTATGCAAGAGGTTTGGGATATTTTGGGTTCAGGGCTTTTTTTAAAGGAATGTCAAACATACTATTTAAAGATTTGAACAGTTCATCTGTTAGTTCACAAGTCAACTATTTCAGTATCTGGTTATAAATTAAAAGTACATGTAAATAAAGCTAATATAGTCCTCTTGAATGTTTTGATATTTAAGACAACATTTATCAACAACAAAAATCCTTAAAGCAAAATCTTGACAATTTATAGGCATGTATTGCAGTTTTGTTCTCCAGCAGAAATTAAACTGTATGTAAACTGTAAGTGGAGCTATGAAGCTTTTCAAGACAGGAGCACAGGAAGAGCCTGCTGGAGCTGCACTCACTCGCACAGCTCAGACACCACCAAAGCTCTGTGAAGTGGGAGCACAAGCCATGCTGCAGCTCCTCCAATATGGGCTATGAACAGGGGCTGACAATTCCAGCCACAGCTACTGCAGTGCCATGAGGGCCAGGTTTGTTCAGTGCTCCAGGCTCCTCCTCAGAAGGGGATGCTCTGTGAGAGCTGGGAGCTGCCAGCATGTGAGAAAGCACTCAAAGGCACTGTGGCCATCTGGCTCTTGAACATCTGACACGTGTAATGTATTAGACAGGTTGTATTTAAAGCAGAGGAATTAAAACAGCCCTAGCAAATGCTTTAAAAGGCTTTAAAGGTTAAAACATTACAAGGAGGTGCTTTCTCTGATGATATTGCAGAGAGCACAATAAAAACAGATGTCACAAATGACAAGTGCGTCCCTTGAAGCAGATGTGACAAACTTCAGTTGAAGGGCATGAAGAAACATGGCTTAACCTGCATGAATGAAACAACTGGGAGATTTGTTTTTAAATGCAGAAATGTTTCCCATATTTCTAAGCACACAGAATTTCACATATTTCATAGCTTGAGCAGTTTAAATCTGGATCCAGAGGAAATATAATCCCATAAAGGTAAGGAAGTCAACATCTGTGATACAGCATACCACGGGCCTCATGTGGACTGCTTTTTGTTCAGCCCAAAACCTAAAGAAATTGAAAACTCGATATCTTTTTTTAAGCTCTGGTTGAGGAAAATAAAAAATCTGTTTGGCCTTTAAAATTCCATGCCATCTGCTACTCTTAAACCAACAAACAGAAGTACACAGATTTACAGGTGCAAAAAATAAGTGGAAACAACTGCAGAAAATCTTCTTACATAATAATTCCTCAGCACAATCAGTTTCAATTTCGCATAGTTTATTTACAAAATGGTCTGATAAAACATCCCCTCCATACTTACAGCTCTCTTGTCACAATACACATGTTGATTTTAGCAATGTTTAATAGCACCATTAGAATATTATTTAAAATCAGAAAGGATCTCGTTGCAGTTACAATGATTCACAATCTTTTACATCCATGGACGAAGTAACTGAGCACACTAGGACTGTTTGATTTGCAGTTCCACAGTACAGATTCCTGGGTTCACACAAGGCATTTGCTGAGTTACCAGTTACGTAGGGTACCCAGAGAGTCAGTAGCTACTATAAGAATCTTCGAGCCACAAAGTTTAGACTTCCACCATTCTTGTATAAAGTTATCTCCATACTGTTTTCAAACAAGGCAATCACGCTGAATACTTTTCCAGTGCTTGTCTTCAAAAGAAAAGCAAAAAGAGAAACCAATTAAGCTTTGCTTTCACTTCCCCTTGCTTATTTCTCAGTCAACATTCTAGCCCCAAGTTTTGTTGAACACAAGCAAATTCAGCCCTCTGATGTGCCCCAAGCCTGCTGAAATGGAAGGCAGGCTTGTTGTGGTGCAGCTGGGAGCACGGCACAAATTGTGTTCTGGGCTTAATTACAGAGCATGGAGAGCCGAAGCCTCTCTCAAGTCATCACACTTACGAGAGACAAACTCAATTCTACCCTAAGACCAAGCCCATGAGGGGCAAAATACCACTCAGAATGACTAGGAATATCAGGCTGCATACAAAGTTGTGTACAAAGAACACGTGTATACTTTGGGAAACTCCAACAGCCATGCCAAACTTCAGGCAGGACCATAAGCATACCTTCCAAGAGAATTAAGTTCTGTCTTTTCTTGCTTTGCTTTCTATCATCAGAATTAAGGGTTTTTTTCTCTGCATGAGAACATTCAACAGAGAAATTTAAAATATTGCAAAGATACCTTAATATCCAACGTCATTCTGGGCAACAAGTCTGGAGGGAACAATATAGAAAATTGCTCTCTGCCGGTGAGTCCCAGAGTACTTGGATTTTCCCCAGGACGAAACTGAAGTGGAGCGATGCCAATTCCAATCAGCTGACTCCTGTGAACCTTCTCGTAGCTCTCAGCTAGGACAGCTTTAACACCCTGCAAAAACACAAGCAGAGTGAAACACAGCAGGAACCTTCAAAGGTTATGTCAGATTATGTCCAACATCTCCCAATTCAAACTCAAGAGAGAGTGCTTTGCACAGAGTCCTTTAAGTACCTTGGTAACATAGTTTAGTAGTTTCCCAGCTAGATGGAAGCAAACAAGCCAGAGCAGGCCCATGCAGTGTGAAATGGAGTTTGTTACAGACAGTGACCGTTCTGGGGTTAACAGGACATTAATCAATGGCTGACTTGGAATATATTCTAAATATTAGTGGAAATTAGCCTCCAACAATGAGATACTGAACACCCCACGGAGATCAAACAGAGGTCAGCATAGACAAATGCCTGATTTGTCTCAAAGTCTGGTATCCGAGACAGTAAATTACATAATGAGGAAATTCTGACCTATCCTGACTAGTGATTCTCTCCCATGAAGATTCTAACAAAGAAATCATACAATGTGTTTTTAGGTATTTCCAGAAAAAACAAAACCACCCCCAAACCCAAACAAACCAGCAGTACCAGTAGGAAAGGCCCTTTTGCAGCCCAGTCTCTTGAGCTACCCAGTCCATACTTCTTTCCTGCTAGAATAATGACAGGAATGCCTTCCTTCTGGTACAGCTCCGCTGCTTCAAACACATCTAGCTGTGGAATGATAAAATGACACATTTTGAGTGAGTTCTAAACCTGCACTCCCCACTTCCAGAATAGCTGTGCAAACAAATACATTCCTACCGTTTGTCCTGATGGGAAGTGAATTGTTTTAGGAGCTGGTTTTCCTATGAACTTATTCAGAAGCTTGATATTTGCAAAGGTACCTCTTGTCATCACAGCATCATTACCTCTTCGAGCCCCATAAGAGTTGAATTCACGAGGTGTGAGTCTGAAATAAAAAGAAAATGGAAAGAAATCAGTTAAAGATGAACTGATTTAAAAGGATATTATGATTTTTTTCTTATAAATATTGCAACATATCAAAGTCTTCAGTGGAAGATGTAAAGAACCGGACCTCCAACAAATGTAATTATCATAAATCATGAACGATGTGCAAATCACTGCTAGGTTATTCATGAGGAAAGCCGCAATTTTAAATTAATTTTCTACAATTTTTTACGAAGTGCTGCAAGCAGTGTGGTACTTAAAGAAGAATTATGGGGAGACTGCTCTAGGAAACCCACCTTACTAATCCTCATACCATTACCAGCACATTAATTAACATTAAGTATTTTGCTTTTCCACAGGCAGTCTCCCCTTTCTGCAGACAGGTCTTTCTAGAGAAGGTGGCAATGCTGGTCAATTATTCAGCAGGGCTCACCCTTTGCTGGTCAGGTACTTGGCAGCAGCACTGCTCCTGGCAATGCTCCCAGCAGGGGAAATGTGATCCGTGGTGACAGAGTCCCCCAGGAACAGCAGCACGTGCGCGTTCTCAACCGCCCGTGGGGGAGCCGCTTCTTTGGCCTGGCAGGGCGGGAGGGAACAACAACAGAAGGGAACAAAAGGAACATTAAACAGTTTCTTCCAGGAACTAGAGACATAAAACATATCTGCAGTATAGGAAGGCCCCTGGATGGACAGGGCCCACTCATTCCAGAGACACAAATATTTAAAAGACTCAGAAATATGAGCAATAATTAAATTTGTTAGTTCAACATTGAAGCTTTGATGTAATAGCTATTCCTTTACTTAAATGCAATGCATATAATCTAGTAGATAGATCCACTCAACTTACAAGTTTATCAAAAAAGGAAGGACATCTAATATAAGTAGATTTTAAATCCCAGGGAAATAAAGTCGACTCTGGTGCTTCCAGTAAATTCCATCGTTTGTTTCCTTTCTACAAGAAAGAAAATTAATAAAGAACAGAAGTTAGTTCATTGCATTTTTACACTCAAAAACTAAAGACATACTGGTGATTTTATGAATTACTATTATTTAGTAAATAATTTTCTATTACACATTACAGGCTACATCGCTGGGTATTACTTAGGAATTGCTTTTAAATACAAGTACCCATTTCAGTTAAGTCCTCATTACTATAACAAATAAATGGCAAACCAATCACATTCAACTACAAGATATTTAAGCTACAATGAAATGCAACATTTAAATTATGTAGAACAGACCACTCTTACCTCCATTTTTTCTTTCAATTCCTTAAACATGGATGATATCACACGCTCTTCCTCCACTGTGTGAAGTTCTTGTCTTGTGGGCCAAATATCTCGCAAGTAAATACTTTTGCCATTAAAGCCAGTACCTGAGTAAGATTTTAAACACAACAGTAGTTTGGAAGAATAAACTATTCGACTTGAGATTTGTATTAGAATATAGATGTGTATATATTCAGGCCTGCAGAGATGGCACCAGATAGGCAAAGAATTTGATCAGTTAAATGAATGCTTTGCTTTAACCATGAGCAAACCAAATATGGCTGTGCTTTCTCTTCAAATGTATTGGCTCTGGGTGCTGGAATCATGTGCAGAAATCTGTGCCCATGTGCAGCAGCTGCAGAAGCTGTAGGAAAACACTCACCCAAGGGCTCCGTGTCAAAGTCAATGTGCACGGTGCCCGCGATGGCGTAGGCCACGACCAGCGGAGGGGACGCCAGGTAGTTGGCACGGACACAGTCACACAGGCGGCCCTCAAAGTTCTTGGTGCCAGACAACACCCCACAGGCAATGAGATCTCCCTGAAAGGCAGACCCACACATACTGCTCCAGCAGCTTGGAGTACCTCAACAGCTTATGCTATTTCTATTGACTAAGTGAGATGTGCTTTTAGCATTGCACTTCAAATATTTACTCTACTGCAACAACTGAAAGGCATTTTGCTCTCTCTCACTACCCTTCTCATTTTCTTTTTTGACCCTCTGATGTGCTCTCCTGTCACTTCATTCAACTCCCCTCCTGCCATTTATTTATTTTTCTTCTGCTTCAGAAGAGAAAAAACTGTAGCTGTTTAGAAAGTGCTGGTTAAAATTATTCAAGCAAATAGCTCTTTAAAACCCTCCACTTATGATACAAAATCTACACATTGCATCCTCTGCAAGATTAGATCATATGAATTTATCTTGTAATTTATAACTGTATTTTAGAAATACAACTTATTACATTTATTTTACACAGAAATGAATTGGCATGGTCTCCCTCTAACAAGCAAATACACCAACAATATCATGTTAAGCCCAAACCAAAAATGAAGTGCACTTCGCATGGATTGCTGTATTTCTTGATTGTTTAACTGCGTGAGAAATACATTTCTGTGTTCAACAAGCCAGCCAGAACTTTACCTGTTTTATTGCATTCCTGATGGCTTCTGGCAAAGGGGCCGTGTTCCCAACACAGGTGGAACACCCATAACCAACAACCTCAAACCTGCATGGGAAAAACCAATCAAAGTCACACATGGTCATGGGCAATTTGTTAACATAACTGCTTTTTCTTTTATTAACTATCTCCAAGAATTTTTTTGTCCCTTGATAGTTAAGACTTTTTAGAAAATGAACAACAGGCACTACTCGTCACTGATGCAAACCACAGCTGGGCTCTGTTAAGGAATATTGAACATATTCTGTTACTGCTACAGAGCAACCAAAACCATTAACTAAACAACCCCTGACAGCAGCAATGATAAGAGAAGACAAATACAGACTGTCCTGACAAATTTGCATCCAGCTTCCACTTTTAGAATACATCATCAAGTACATCCTGTCCTGTAACTCACTTAAAATGAAGTAATTTGTGACTGGAAAAACAGCTCTGATGTATTACAGCTACATATCATAAATTTTGAAGTGGGAATACAATGAAGCAGAATAATTTTAAGTCAGCAAGGAAGCAAACCAGCAATCTATGAAGTCAGGAATTAGCCAGCCCCAAGTGAACAGCAATCCTATTGATCAGCCCATACAACCCCTGTATGCAGCACCTGCCCAGACTCACCCAAGCTTGCTAAGGTATGGCAATACTCCACTGGAACTGAGGTAATGTGTAACCATGCCACTGCCAGGTGATAAACTTGTTCTGATGTAGGGCTTCACCACGAGGCCAGCCTCAACAGCTTTTTTGGCCAGCAGTCCTACCAAACAAAAAGGAAAAAAGAACACAGATTATGATTTGTATATCCCTTCACAGGACATCTGTATGGTTCTACCTTAGTTAAATCAAGCACAAAAAACCCCAGTGGATTAGACAACTTTCAGTTTATTAAACTATTCAAGCAATCACTGACCTTAATAACGTTTCTTAATGCATAACAATACCATGATTTTATTCCCATTCCTGGCAGGCAGACACCCATTTTACTTTCTCTAAGACAAATCTCTTTACCATGTTCTAGCTCACAGTGCCAATCCATTCAGCTCCAGACAGGCCACACAGCCCTAAGGGGAAGCTCACCTTGGCCACAGAGGATCTTAACAAGAGGAGAGCAAGGTCTGACAGATGAGCTGTCCCAGCAAAACCATCAGCAGCTTGTGAAGGTGTGGCAGATACCCCCAAGCAATGACAGAACAACTGCTCAGCAATACAGAGTTTCTGGGCTGGCTGTGGATGACAGCTCATCATCCAGGACAGGCTTGAAGCTAAAGCCCACCTCCTGCATCAGCTATGGCACTGTGCACTGACAGGAGCCCTAGAACTGGTTACTTGCTGTCATACTACCAAGTGTAAAGATTTTATAATTGCTCTCCTTAATACTGCTTTAGGGGACAAACTTAAATTGCATGATGGAAAAGCAACTTTCCCTACATAACCTAGCCAGAACCTACAAGCTAAGGCTACAAGTCTGCTGTTTCAAACCTGTAAAGAGAGCCTACAAAAGTGAAGGTGAGGGCTGTGAAGCATGGGAGCACCATTAAGATGCTGAGCTGTCTGGTCCCAACGTACCTGCAGCAAGCATGACAGATGGATTGCAATTGTTTGTACAGCTGATGACTGCAGCAATGACAACGCAGCCGTGGGACAGCTTGTATTCATTTCCTTCATACTCAACAGGCACAATGTCATTCTGCTTCTCAGCTGCAATCTGAAACCCTTTAACACCAGACTGGATGACAAAAATTCATGTTAGCAGTTGTTACAGTACGGAAAGGATGACATTACAGCAAGACCAAGTCAACACTGGTTTTTGAAATAATACTCAGCTGTGCCACTAGGAACTCTTACATGATTTTAAAAGCAGTTCTCAGTTCATGTCCCTCTGTCTGTACAAGGGTCTCAGCCTTCTTCCTTCACAACTTCTTTAACTGTGCAACAGTTGTGAACAAAGGTCAGTCTGCGTGCGGCTGTTCCACAGCTCACTTCCTTGTATATATGGAGGAACATCTCCTTAAGAATACATGTCTAATCTACACAATACTTGTTCCTGAATTAGAAGCATGTCCAAGATTTTAACTGCAAGAGGGTGGTAACTAAACCAGAGTAGGTCCATTAGCATTTTCCACACTCACCTGAGTGCTCTTCAGCACTCAAACATCCTCCAGAGGTCCCTTTCAACCTCACCCTTTCTCTTCCTCCATCAGCTATGATCTCCCTCCAGCACAGCTGAACCACAGTACCACAGGCCTCATTAGAAGCTGTTTCTAATACTGCTCTAAGTCTTGAATATTAATGAGAAATGAAATGAAAATGAAGGTTCATTCCTATATTAGCTGCACTCTTCAGATACCCATGGATATCCCTAACCAAAACCAGTACCTTCAGAATAAAACATTCACTCTGTGAAGACAAATTAAGCTGTAAGGAAAAATCATTTGCTAATGTAAGAATTCCGAACACTCAGTTACAAATCTTGGTAGTCTTTCCTCATCTCCTTTAAGGAGTGATGAGTTTTCCTGGGGTAAATTCTGTTTCAGAAATTAAGTAATACAAAACTGTTTAAAAAAATCCTGAAAAAGTGAAAATGCTTGCTAAGCTCACACTATGGACTACCTGAAGTTCCTTCTCCCTAGCAATCTAAACTGTGAAATTAAGGACTTTGGGAAGCTCATGTTCCTGCCAAACACACCTGATTTACTCTTGGGATGCCTGTCAAGCAAGAGCAGAACACCCTGGATAAGCAGTTGTGTAGCAATAAGGAGGGCTCAGGAGGTACACAAGGAATAGGCAACACAATACTTATTCATGTGAATGATAGGAAATACCTTTTGAAGCAAGCATCAGCAATACAAACCTTTTCATTTAAGCAGGCTTGGAAGTCACTTTTCATGTTATTAACAGCCACTCTATCTTGAGATCTCTTGGGGCCACTGACATATGGAATTATAGAACTTAGGCTAACTTGCACTACCTAAAGAAACCAAGAAACACAAAGTGCAGGCATTACCAACCCCAGCCCAGCAGTGCATGGAATATATTCCTGAGACACGCAGGAACTCTTGCTCCAAATTTGAATGCTCTCAGACATCTAGAACTCTGGGATTCCATTTTCAACACCACTCACTCAAGAGGCTACTCCTCTTATTCCAAATGTTTTAACATTATCCATGACTTTTCTACCATTCACAGTCCTTGGGATGACTGGAATTCAGTATCTGTACTGACATAACGTTACCATGCTTCCCTTCTTATCCCCACCCCCTCTATGTTTTACAAACTCTGCTTTCTCAAAACTCTGAGTTAATAAAAACAACTTTGCTGAAAGCAATGAAAGTTACAGTGGGAGATAAGACTGTGAAATCATCAGCAGTTATTTCTGAGAATCAAACAACTCCTTTCAAGCATACCTGGGAATACTCAGGCTCTCTGGAAGAACTCTCATCATTTCGAAATAACTTCACAGCTTTAAGATATGCTTCTGTGACTTCAAGCTTGGCCTTATCAAAACCTAAGGAAGGTCATGTCAAACAAGAGTGAAGTCACATTAAAGACATAAATAAAATAAATCACACAACTTACAGACACTCAGATTGTTCTAAGTGTAATATTCAAAGTACTTTTTTTTCAAGTACACCACTTCCATATCCCAACTTCTATTCAGGAATGACATACAAACTAAAACATTTATAAATCATTACATTTTTTCCTAAATTATTTTAACTTGTCTTATGTCAAGGAATAAAATAAGCTATTCCAACTCTAGCAGTGGTAACTTACTAAATTGACAGTTGTGTCCCTGAAGTCCATAAGGCTTTTCTGTGTTAGGGCTTCCTTGTCTAATACAGACCCTGTGCTTAGCTGACAATAGGCAGTACTGCTGGCTACTCTTCCAAACCCATTCATCTGCTCTGCACTGATCAGACAAAAACATCTGCTATTGAAAGCATTTAACTCTTATTTGAAAGTGACAGGTTTCAGTCTCAGAAAGTCTCACTCATGAATGAGCTTTTTTTGGCATCTGTCACCCTGTGGTTTCCTGTTTGCAGTAGCTTGATAAGGAACTGACATCCTCCTTGCTTAGCTTGAGATGCCAGTGAAATCATGCACTTCAAAGGGAAACATAAACCACTGGGAAAAATCAGAGACATGTTCAGATTTGTTCTGCAGTTTCACTTATTTCTAGTTTTGATTTTGTAGGAAATCTTCAGGTGGTTATGGGATTCATTTCAAATCAAGAAGAGTTACATACATATTCCAAAATAAGTGAAAACTTCTTTAGTATTTTTATAGGCTTACATATGCTTCCAAAAACCAGGACTCTGGATGCTGAAAAGCAGTATCATGTTGGTAAATCAGGCACTACACAAATGGGCCAGACTGGACACAAACCTCAAGCACAAGTCTAATTACATGTTAAATCCACATAAGAACTCTGCAGAAAAGCCCCAGGTAAGAATTAAGGAGCTTTAAGCAAAAACTCAATAGTTCTTGCACTGGGGTTTTCTGCAGAGTAAAAAATATATATTACCACAACTGAAAACCACAATTACAACAAATCCTTGCTTTAGTTTAATATTTACCTGCATGCTTTAAGTGCTTCAATGTCACATTATCAACAGGGAAAAAACTCAGAATAGCACCATATTCAGGACACATATTTGCTATTGTGGTTCGGTCTGCTACGGACAGTTGGGAAACACCACTCCCAAAAAACTCAACAAATTTTCCAGCGACATCAGCTTGTCTAAGATGCTGTTGGAAAGAACACACAATACCTGGCATATGAAGACGTACAGTGCAAGCTGTTGTGTTTGTCACAATTCACAAGTCATGAGCATTTGAAACAAAAAGTTGAAATCCTAATGCCTATGTTTGAAAAAAAAATTATTATGAAGTATTTTTAGTTAAAGAGGGTCTATAAGCAAACCACTATAGAGGGGAAAAAAAAGAAACCCCACTTCAAAGGACTAGCAAATAAAAATAGTTAGAGATTATTTGTACCTTTCTGCACTGCAACAATTAAAGGTATACTAAAAACACTCCCCTCATTTAATTCATTTCTCAAGCAACACTGGTAGTACTTGCATTAATCTCTCCTCTTTTGTGTGAAAAGGCACTGAACTGTTACCTTTGTAATGCTGAGAACGATGTCTATGGATGTGGCAAAGGGGCTGGCTGTGCCTGTCAGCTCACAGCCCACCACCTCCGGCAGGGGGAGGGTGAGCGGCATTCCCAGCATCACCGCTTCCGTCTCGATGCCCCCGACGCCTGCAGGGACAGTGGGACACGGCTTGTCACACCTTCACCAGCCTGCACTCCATGTGCTCGGGTCCCAGAAAATAATAAACCCCTTTATAGAAAGCCTAAAGACTCATGACAATAAACATATTGCTGCTTTTCTCTCCCAAATGAAGGGCAGTGCTCCATTTCCAACAAGGATGCAGCAAGAAATTTACAAGTTCCATTAAACATTTGCACATCAAAAATAAAATCAAGCAAGACTATTGCTCAAGTTAAACATCACAGTCAACCACAAAATATTTTATATCTAAAACTAATCTTCTGCGAGAAAAGAAACCTTCACACAAATTTCAGCTGTACAAACAGCACCTATTTGAATATCAGCTGGTTTTTGTTTGTTTTCTCTTTAAATTACAAGGGATTAATTACAATTCTCAATGGAAAGAAATGTTATTCAAGATTACTTGTAGACAAAAATGACTCAGAACAATAATTAAAGACAGTCTGTTATGCTTGAGATACAAACACCCAGTGGGAAGAAATATTTTTTAGTGAAGCTTTAGTTGCCTTTCCAAGAGCAATGAAGTTCTGAGCATACTTACCCCAGCCCAAGATACCCAAGCCATTTACCATGGTTGTGTGCGAGTCTGTGCCAACCACGCTATCAGGATGCAGGAAATCTTTCACGTCAAAAACCACTCGGGACAAATATTCCAAGTTCACTTGATGTGCTGTTCCAGTCTCAGGTGGAATTATGGAAACATTCTCAAAAACTTTTGAACTCCACTGTAATTTTTCCAAAAGAAGAATAAAAGAGTTGTATTTTTTTCAAAGCTATATTCAATTCTTAGAACATAACTAAAAAGACAAAATGAAGACACAATAAAAGAGTCCTTGGTATTTACCCAAGTGGCTTTTGTCACTTCGTCAAACAGAAGTGTGTCATCTCCTTGGATACATTCTTAATCATCAACAAAAGCTTTCACTGAATTCCTCTGGAGACTGAAATCAGTAATTCATGCCCCTTTCAAAAGCAGGGCTGCAGAAATCTCTTACCTCCCAGTTCACACAACTGATTACAAGCCCACCTAACACTGGTATTCAGACAACAAAACCTAAGCACTTGTATCTATAGCAGAATTTATATTTATAGCACAGCTGAGTTTAGGTTTCACTCCAGGGTGAAACCACTTGCAAACTCAGGATGGTACATTTAATAGAGTTGACATAGAAACTTCTAACAAGGTTCAGCGTGGCCATTTCCCTCTTTAATAATGTAAAAGCTAATTTGCAACTTTCAGAAAGAAACCTCTAGTCCACATCCATGAAAAGAGTTCTAGATCACTGAAGTGAATTCCGAAACCAAAACAGAGGATAAGGATCAAATAGGAATGTGGCAGAGCCCTGCCCAGCAGCAGAGAAGCTGATGTTCACCACAGGACTTCTGCTGCCCAGTTTGAGAGCAGCCATGTCTGAACACTGGTCTCCACTCAACACTTCGACCTTCAGCAACTTTTGTTAACATAGTTATGGATAAATGACCCTTTCAGCCAGAGACTCACTGTGACCTAAGGCATTGAGCTCATGAAAGGCATTAAAAACACCAGTGCTTCATAAATCCCCACTGACAAGAACCAAATCAGAGTAAACTTTTTCCAGTTAGAAAGCCAATTTTCTTTTCTTGTTTAATTTCAGATTTGAAAACCTGACATTTCCAAATGATTACATTTAATTTATCATCTAAACCTGAATACTGGTGGACAAATGACTCTTAAAAGAGCCCAAACCACAAAGCCTGCAGGTACATAGACATACCTTAAAAAATTGAAGCCTCTCCCTATTTCTGCCAAATTCCATCTCTTGATTTTTCAATACTGTCTCAGGCCTAGAAAGAAAATAAGTTTACAAGTGCTGTTATAATTTATTTCAAATTACAGAAGAACAAGTTGTAGTTTTAGTTTGTTTGATGAAAGACTTATTTAAGCCTGCAGGACTCTTTGAAGAGGTTTATTAGAACAAAGACAATTGCTTCCCTGCAGCAAGCTTTCTGTAAACAATGAGATATAGCTGATTTCATATGTGCTGTGTCTGAGAACCTGTTTATTCTAGGTATGGTTCATCTAAAGTGTGTGATCTCAAAAATACTTGGAGAGATCTATTCCAAGCATGTACTACAGTACACAGAAGCTTTTGCTCCCTAGCAGTTAACTCACAGGCTGCACATCTCAAAACTCCATCCATTAAAGAACCAAGATGTTCACTAGTTCAATTGTAACTATCCTCCACTTTTGTATTTCCCTCCAAGCCACCAGTTTTTCTTCACAAGTACTCATCAGTACAGTCTCATAAAATGAGACTTGTATGTGTTATTTATTAAGATACTGATACTTCTTGTAACAGAGTAATCCATAACTTAAGAGGAATAACCTCTGCTTTGAGCAGCTGAAGAAGGAAGGGAACACACTAGCTTTACACCAGGAAGGAAGTCCTCACTTCTTAGAAGTGTATTTCACTTGGAAGTCATGACCCTCCCCTTTCTTCTCTGCAGCAGGTCAGCAGCTCTCCTGCTTCACCAAGCCCCGAGGGACAGTCAGCGTTCACCCAGCAGCTTCATAAATCCCACTGCTGGTGTGCTGTCAAACACCAATGCTGCTGGAAACATCACTGCTCCTGCACTCCTGCAATGTACTGAGCAGGAACATCCCCACATCCACACCGCTACCACAGCATTCACACAACATCACTGTGGGATCCAGATCTGATCAGCTCTTTAATTGTCCACCTGTCCAGCACAGGCAGATAGGGATCTCAACAGCCCATCAGACAAAGAGGCAGCAGCTGAAGGAGGACAATTACACCTAATTGGCATAGGTGGAACAGTGCACAACCACCTGTTAATAACACAGAAATCTGGGAGAGGCACAGACATGAGGATCCCCTGGGCTACTACACAGGCAGGATATTTAGTGAATTTCAAATCAGTGGCAGATTGACTGTGAGATCCTGTACAGCCTGGGGGATGATGCCCACGCTAGTTCTTAGTTCTTTAAGAGCAAGAGACTTCTGAGACTTCTTATTACAAAAATCTATGAGTTACTTTTAGAGACTAATTAATGCTTCATTGAGTTACTCAATCAGGCTTGCTTTGCAACAGACTGGGAATTACTCCTATGTTTAGTTGTTGTTGTAAAGAAATGAGAGAAGTAGTAATATTTAATTTAAAAGTCACAGCCACAAGTCAATAGGTGGCCATCTGCAGAGTGTACAGTAAAGCTCTTCTTGTAAAAAGCAAAATTTGTAGACTAATTTTTTATCTGCTACATCTGACCTAGCTCTGGATACTGAAACAATTTATCTATGGCATGGGTGAAAACTACAGAGGGATGTTTATTTAAAAAAAAAAATCCCATTTCCCTGCACTGTCACAGGCAGCATTCCACAACACAAAGGTACAAGGCAATTTAGCAAAGAAGCTTTCTTACTCAGGCACAGGCTGCAGGTGGAAGGGGCAGAGGATGGGCGTGTTCTCGATCTGCGCAGAGAAGGGCCCCGGGCTGCGGCCGGCCTCGCCCGCGCCGCACGAGCCCCGGCAGCCGCTGTGGCCCCGGCACGGGGGCGGCTTCCGCAGCGGCGGCTTCAGCGGGGACAGCCTGGCCAGCGGCTTCTGCTCACCCCCGCCGGGGTTGGGAGCGTTCTGGATTGCACTGCAACATCAAACACGGCATCCACTGAGACACTGCCAAGCTGCTGCTTTGTGCACACACCCCGCACCCCCCACTTGTGTTTTTTGCAATCCCTTCAACAGATTATAAAATAGAATCTGAAAAAAAATAATTATTTTATTACAACCCTGTTGCAAAGTAAACTCTCGCTGGATAAACTTAGTTAAGTAATGTAGTGTGGTGTGGTAAGAAGTGAACAGAACTGGATTGTCTGAAATATTAACACCAAACAACTCCTTCCATTTGTTCACAAAAGACCAGCAATCTTTCTAAACATCATTGTAAAGGCTGAATTCTAAGTTTTAGACTTGGAAGTTGTGGGTAGAGTCTCATACAAATGGTAGACTGAACTTATTTCCTTTTTTTTAAGACAGTGCTGTATGTGTTCTATTAAAACCACAGAGGAATGATTGCAGGCAAAACTTTCTCAAGGAACAAACATAACCTGATCATAATTAGGCTTTTTATACAAATTCTTGAAGGCACAAATAAATTGTATACACTATTCAAGCCAGTCAGAAGTCAGAGAGAAAAGCCAGGGTTTTTTTAAAAAATAAAGTCCACATAGCACACTACCTTCTATTTGTGCAACAGTGGGCCTCTGCAGGAGAGCAAAGAAAGCTTATTGTGAAAAACTAATGACTTTCACCTCTCTCTGTAGTTATTAAATCACAAAATTGCAATTAAAGCCACTGCTTTCTTCTGCCTCAGTACCACAGCCAGATCCTCAGCTATCCCAAGTGCAGGGTATTGCCTGGCCTCAGCAGGTACTTTGTCTAAATCCCACTGCAGCCTGCCAGGCTGTAATCCACAGATGGGAGCTCTCTATAAAGCAGCACAAACCACCCTGCAGCCAAGGGTTGCTTATCACAGGCCAGCAGCTGCTGAGCCCCCACAGCTCTCCAAAGGGATGCTCCAGAGGCCGGATTTATCATTACAAAGCAGCATGCAGAGACCTCTTGCCAACACTTGGTCTGCCTGATAATTTTAGGCTGGCCTAATTGCAAAGGAATCAGCTGTCCCTCTGGACACAGGAATGGACAGAGCACAGAACTGACACAACACATATGCAGGACAACAGATCATCTGCAGTTTCTTGCTCTTCTGACACTGAGCAAACTGAAACCCTGTGAGTATTTGGAAGGTTGACAGAAATGACTCACACATCCATAGCCTTTGACCACAGGCTTTTTCTCCATGAACTTTTAAAATTTCCAAAGAGCCTGAACAGTTTATGCAATTCTGCATGGGTTTTGGAAGGCTCCACAATTGAGAGGCAGGGGAGAAGGTGAAGGGAGGCTGCATTATTTAATATTTACTTCAGCAAACTAAACAAAAGCTCCAAGTTTTTCCTCTTGTGCAGTATTTATGTTTCCAGCAAAGGCAGCCCCAGGCTGTATTCATCACATCACTGCCTGTCAGACAAAGAAAACCATGCTGGTAGCTTTCCAGTCCCCTTACTTTTCCAGACTTCTCCAAGTATACTTCTCTCTCTGAAAAATATCCACAGCCTCATTTATCTGGTGTTAAAGCAAAGCCCATAAAAACCCAGACCAGTCACAAGCCATGGGCGGCAATGACAGTCTTTCAAAATGCCCAGTTGAATTGCAGGCCCCTTCTCTGGAGCTGTGACAAGGCAGCCACGTTTGGAAACAAAGTTCTGTTTAACTTGAACAATAAAATCAGAGCAAAGCAAAACAACAAACATGCTCTGCCTCATTCTCTTGATACATGCTATTTTTCTGGAAACCATGCCAGATCCTGTTATTTCAGCAAAATCTTGCCCAGAATTTGGATTATCAATCAGCTTCACCCTTAAGGCCTCACAAACATTCTTTCTCTCCCTCAAGAGTGCTTATCCATTTTTATCCAGCCCATTTTCACATACCACCACATCTTGTTTTAGGGATCCACATATGGCAAATGATTTGATGAGATAGTAACAACACCTGAACAAATCCACACTTCAGTGCCAGACAGAAATGTAAGGCTTGTAAAAAAAAAAAAAAAAAAAGTACATTACCATTTGCTGAAATCAATCTGCAGAGAATGGTCAACAGTGAGATCAGTTGGGCAGGCAGGATTGACCTTCACTGGATCTCCTCCAGCATTTCTCACAGCTTCCCTCATAGCAGCAAAATCCACCATTGCTGGAATTCCACTGACGGACAGAAAAACAAAATAGTAAAACATCATGAGACGTTAACTCACTGAGAGGCACAAACTTCTTTTCCATTTCATCCAAGTCTAGAAGTAGCTATATCCTATTTCAGAAAATACACCTGTTATTCTCTCAAGTTTAAAGGACTTGAACTATTTTTAAAGTCACTGGGGTTGGTACAACCTCTCAACGAGCAACGGTGTGTCTGAAGACAATGTACCAAAGAAGAACATGGGACCATCTCAAAGATAACCACACTTCTCTTGTGCCTTGCTTTGCTTCTCAGGTGTGATGGTACCTCAGTACAGAAGAGATCTTTAGATACTCCTTACCTTTACAACAGAACCTTGCTATGCAATCAAACCTCGTGCTATACATTTAGCACCTCAGCCTGTATCACTTGTCTAACAGAGCTATTTCTGAAACTTGTAGCATTTCACAATATTTGTATTGCTGTACAAAACAGAGGCAATGTTTACAGAACACGTAAATCTTATTGGCTTTGCTTGCTAAGCAAATGTTACCTCATTTTTATTATCATCATAATTCCTTTTTTAATTATCTCAACAAATATATGGTCAGCAAGACAGCTTAAATTGAATATTTGCAAATTGCTGAAGGACTGCCCTTTTAGCTATGCCATAGTCAAATCACTAAGAAAGTTAACATCCGAAGAGCTGCTTTTTCTAGATAAGTATTATTCATGGATTCAACTGGATTAGTCATTGTGGAGTAAGCAATATCTAATCTGCAATTATCTCAAGGAAGAACTGTCAGTGACAGTGTGAACTGTCAACCATGTGGCTACAGCCAAAACATCACCACTTCCATTTGTATTCTGGCTCTTATCCTGTAAAGTGCTCCTTGCAGGCCAGCAGTTTCAGCCTCGCCAACCTGTCCCAAAGCCAGAATACCCTAGGGAACAACTCCTACCCTCACATCATATGGAATTATCATGAGAAATCTACTGCACAGCAGAGGCAGTGCACAGGTTTCTACCTGGGTATCAAGAGGGGAAGTGTGATTTATTCTCATGCCAAAGAATTCAACACAAACTCAGTGAGTTTGCACCGGTTCTTCTGGGGGTTTTGCACACACCCACATACTTACGTGAAGTCTTGAAGAACAACTCTGGCAGGACAGAAGGGCACTTCAACATGGTTCTGTTTTGTTTTCCAGTCCAAGATGTTCATAGCATCCGTTTCTTTCACCAAGAAGCCATCGCAGTTGCGGACACTGGACTCAAACAACACTCGGATGGAGTAAGGCAGAGTATCTGGGGCGAGGCAAGGGACAGACACCATGAGCACAGCACTTGCAGCTTACACAGGTTTTTAAAATTACAATCTCACATTTCTGAGGAATTCCACTTTTCTAGGGTTTGGAAGGATGAGAGGTTCAAGAGCCTGTTTTTCCAGGTGCCTTTGGGTTTGATCTTCCCTACACAATATGGAACAGAGAGTTGCAAAATGTACACATTGATGTGTTATGCTATGGGATTCTAATGGGAGATGGCAGTGGCTCGTGCACACTGCTCACAGTGACAGTAAGGTACGTTAGGCTGGCAGGGGAGAGATGCAAGGCATATAGACCTGGGATTACTGATGAGAGCAGGACAAAAGCAATAATTACTGGAATACTGAAAACCATTTTAACTGTAAATTTTGCCATTCCGTAACTCAAGATACCAAGCCAAAGCAACCAATGCCAGGATATTCTTGTCAAAAAACAGAGATACAAAGACCAGAAACTATTCTGCCATGCACCCCAATTAAAATTAATACACTCCCTAAAATATAAAGAACATTTCCTTAAAAACAGCTTGAGTTAATTTGCTACTGATATGAATCAAGGTACAGACAAGCAGAAGTTTCCTTCACAGAAAAAAAAAGGGGAAATGGAAATGAGAATTAAATAAGAGGGAAGAGAAAAATCTCCCCAACTGCAAACAAAACAAAATAACCACTAAAGAAAAAAGAAAATCAAGATTGATTGACATTTCTCCCTCAAATCCCACTATTTTCAGCATAATTCAAGTAGGCAGCTAGCTTTGTAAGAAC
This sequence comes from Camarhynchus parvulus, assembly GCF_901933205.1. Classification (NCBI taxonomy): domain Eukaryota; kingdom Metazoa; phylum Chordata; class Aves; order Passeriformes; family Thraupidae; genus Camarhynchus; species Camarhynchus parvulus. The sequence goes on from NC_044580.1 coordinate 4,827,343, forward strand.
AGTGAGAAATCCTAAAAAAAATTAGCTGGTGGAAGGTGAAACAATTAAGTTCAGGCTTTAATTAAAAAAAAAAATTGGTGGTCTCAACCTAATCCAGTGGTTTGTTCACAAACTACTGATATAGAACTTGCTGACTCTGTTCTCACTCTGTCGTTTTGAGATAATATCCACTGTTGTCTAATTACACAAGTCACTATTTTGAGTTTAAGATTTGAATAAACTTAATAAACTATTTTAAGATTTGAATAAACTTAATAAACTATTTGAGTACAAAGATGTCATCCAGAAGGTCTCATGAACCTTCATGCCACCATTCCCTTGATTAAAAAGCCAGAGAAGAACTTGTTTGCTTTCTTGTGGGTTACAAATCTCAGTGCCCCAGGGGCTGCTTAGCACCAGCTCTGGAGAAGCAGCTCTTCTCTCCATGAGGCACCAGCAGCTCCCATCTGCAGTTTGGGGCTTCCAGGGAACAGGACAGCTCCAGCAATGAGACCACAGGGCCCCCTGGGACTGCCTGAGCCACAGGAGCTGCGGGCAGAGCTGGGCAGAGCTGGGCTGGGCAGAGCTGGGCTGGCACCTCCCAAGCACTGCAGCCCAGGGGAGGCCGGGCTCAGCAATGCCCCAGGCTGCAGGAAGGGACATGGGCTGGGCACAAGGGAAAAGCAGCTCACAGGATAAGAACAGCATCATGGCAGGCACTGCAATCTCTGTCCTCCCACACTGCCACAGCTTAGCCATGGAAGTTTCCCCACATGAGCTTCAGCCCCAGCAAGAGCCTGGTCTAAATCTCCAGTTGTCTGTCTGCCCTAAATCCTTCTGAACTCTTCTCATTTTCCCCATAAGTCTTAAAACACTAGAAAACTGATAACTAAACCAATTAACATTTACATTAGTAATCTGATTAATATCAGCTGGCAATTAATATCAAATTACAGCCAGACAGGTAAAACTCAAACTGTTCTAGCAACAAATGCAGTGAGCAATTCCAGATGCTCAATTTGCTACCAGTGCTGTCCCAGACTGTGTCTAGATGTTATTTAGTATTTTGCTACCTTGAAGTTGACATGAGGCTTCCAGCTTCTGCACAGAAGTTTCTATTGAACACAAAGGCCCTCTTAGTGCAGTCTGTTTAGACTCCTGAGAGTATGTTCAGGAATACCCACTGCTGTTGCAAGCTTTATGGCACATTTTAGCAGAAAGTTGTATATTGTTGTTTTATTTCCACTCCTGTCACGAGGCTTTTCACAAAACTGCTGTAGAACTGCCTGGTCTTGTTACTAGCAGGGCACTGCTTCTCCCTGGACCAAGCCACCAGCAGAAGCACTGCTTCCTCCATGTGTGCTTATCTGAAAGACTGACTTTGTTACCACAAGCAGGGGAAATTTGCAAGAGCACACACAGCTGTTGCACAGTTTCAGCAGACACTGTGCCCCTCTCTCTCTTCTCTTTAAACCACATGAAATTAATAATTGTGGTCAAATATGGCTTTAAAGTGAAATATCCACTGATTTTTTTTATTCAAGAAGCACACTACAAATTCTGTGAATACAGAAGAATTCAGACCTTGCAAAACTGAAAAAATTAGTCCAAATCCTTTACTAAGGAAGGCATAACTAAGTAAGGCTACTAAGTAGCCCACGTAAGTATTTCAGTTTAACATGAAGACAAAGGGAGAGAACAATGCCAGCATGCTTTGATTACCTGCAAGACTAAAAGCTGTTCCAGCTGGCACTGACCAAAGCTCCCTCCCCTGCATGGACTGCCCTCCCAGCACACGTGCAGCACTGTGAAAGGCACTTGCACACAGAGAGCCAGGGAAGGTCCCCTGGCACAGACAGCCACCGCATACTAATGACAAGCTGAGATTAAGCAACAGCGTGAGCACCACAGAACCTCAGCCTGCAGCAGGAGCCATGTTCTGGCAAACAGTCACCCACTATGTGAGGCTGCTGGGGAGGGGAAGCTAGAACACCATGAAGCTGCACAGAAATGCAGGAAAATCTGTATTTATTTCTGAAGCATTAAATAGCAGTTCTTTGTCACTTCATTTTTTTTTCCCAAAAGTGAGTAATTCTTCTGATTTGGAATACTGTTGAAAACTGCAGAAACACCTGGACTTTCTCCCTTAGTAATAAAAACTTACAAGTATTACCCCTGCAAACTCCATAAAGCACTAAGAAATTGGGATATAATCAGCCTCCAAACACACCCATTAGGAATTCCCAACTGCATCTCCTGGCACCGCAGGGCACCAGAGGGGCAGCAGCTGCTGGCACCACCCCCAGAGAGCATCGTACCATACTTGGCGCCTCCGAGCTTGGACACATTGTAAAACTTTTTCTCTGGGTGGCTTTCCAAAGCTTCAATGGCGGGCTGGTAAGGGCTTCCTGCGGGATGAAACAAACAAAGTTACAGCCACAAAACAACGGGGTGTTTCAGCACTGACTGACGACTCACAAAAAGAGATTTGACTTCTGATTCCGCCAGAAATAACGTTCCTCTAGACTGTAATTAGATGCAACACGGAAAGGTTTCTAAATGGATTGAGACACCTCGTGATGTGGATGTGTGACTAAGATGAACTTTAAAAGCATCGCTAATGGTAAATGCATATAGGTCAATGCAGGTCGCCGGCACAGCCCGAACACACCTGACCTTTGTTGTCTCAGTCTGCCATCTACACACAGGATAAGACACCTCACCAGCGCAGATAAGAGACACGGCTTTTAATACGGCACGAAGCCCAAAGCATTGACTGCCAAGCCAACGTCAAGGGAACAAGACACAAAAATAAACCTCACAGCAACCATTAGGTGCTCGGAATAAATAACCCCCGGCACGGAGCGGACAGCGGGGCGGGGACGGGGCCGCTCTCCCCAGGAGGGACTCCTGCGGCCCGGGACAGCGCCGTTCGGCGGCGAAGAGGGCGAGGCGGTGTCCCGGGCCGCGGTGTCCCGGCGGGCGGAGGGGCCCCGTCCCCGCAGTGACCGACCTGTCCTGGGAGGGTCCATCGCCGGCGACCATGTCAGCGTGAGGGAGCGGGCCGGGGAGCGCCGGCGGGCCCGCAGCTCTCGCGAGACTGCACCGCGCCCCGCCCCCGCGCAGCTCTCGCGAGACTGCACCCGCGCTCCGCCCCCTCCCGGCTCTCGCGAGACTGCACCCCGAGCCCCGCCCCGCAGTCGCAGCACGCCCCGCTCTCGCGAGACTCCGAGCACGCTGCCCGAGAGGAAAGAGCACGAGATCGCGCGAGGCTTCACGGGGAGGGCGGAAGTAGCCAGGAGTAGGCAGCCCCTGCTCTCGCGATAGCAATGACGAGCGCGCGGGCGGAGCTGCCGATCAGGACGCGCCGGGGGCGGGACCACGATGGGGCGTGGCCACTCTGAGGGCGAGGCCGTGCTGGGGGCGGGGCTATGATGGGACGGAGCTGTTGGGGCGGGGTCATGCTGGGGGTGGGGCCGCAGGCCCGCGCTGTGGCGCCGCCTGCTGGCGCGGCGCGGTGCCGGGCGCGGGCGGGCGGCGCCCCCGGGGCTGGGGCTGACGCTCCCCGGGCGCGGTCCCGCAGCGCAGGGGCCCCGCAGCCCAGCGCAGCGTGAGAGGCTGAGGGGTGCAATGGGCCCTGAAGATCGTACGCTGCCATTTTAAGCTCCATCCGACCTGACTTTGAACGCTTGCAGGGATGAGGCATACACAGCGTCCCTGGACAGCCTGTTCCAGTGCCTCACCACCCTCACAGTAAAGAATGTCTTCCTAATATCTCATCTAAATTTCCCCCTTTCAATTTGTATCCATTCCCCCTTGTCCTATCACCATAGCTCCTGCACATCTTTCCTGTAGGGCCCTTTCAGGTACTGGAACGAGTTGCGAGCTCCCACACAACCTTCTCTTTCCCGGACTCCACGGCCGCGGCTTTCCCAGCCCGGCTCCACGGGGGAGCTGCTCCAGCCCCCGTGGCCCCTCCGCAGCTGCTCCAGCAGCTCGGGCGCTGCCCGCAGCTGGCACTAAGGGCAGGGCAGCCGGGGCTGTGGGCAGCTGGCACTAAGGGCAGGGCAGCGGGCACTAAGGGCAGAGCAGCCGGGGCTGTGGGCAGCGGGCACTAAGGGCAGAGCAGCCGGGGCTGTGGGCAGCTGCACTAAGGGCAGGGCAGCCGGGGCTGTGGGCAAAGCAGCCGAGGCTGTGGGCAGCGCCCAGCGGAGCCCTGCAGGCCCAGCAGCAGCGCCCCGAACACGGCACAACTCATGGCGCTCCCGCCTCGCACTGCTCCGAAGGCAAAGGGTTGTCCTTAAGGAAATAACCTCGTGCTAGCACACCTGTCCCAGGGCACGCCGTTGGAATCCTCCATGAGCTGGGTCCTAGGGCAGGGCAGGAACATTACCACAGCCCACACTGAGGGCAGAAAGGCCTGTGCTCAGTCTTCTACAGCTGGGCCTGACCTGGCTCTTGCTTTTAGTCTCTGATGCTAGATTCCTTCACAAGGATTTTTCCTTTGTATATCTTTCTTCTTTTCTTCTCTTAAATAAGAGGCTTTTTGCTTTGCTGGATGGTGCAATTTTATTTTTGTCTTCATCTTTAGCGCAGCAGTAGTAGTACATGAGGCCACACTCCCAGTGGTGAGTGAGTCAAGCAATAGTCATTTCTCCGGGCTGTAAGACATAGATAATACCTGGGGTTTAGACACTAATGCAGCCAGAACTCATCACCAGGCTCAGGCAGAAAAGAAGATTACCAAAAAGATGTCTCCATCTCAGCCTCTAATCAATCCATTTTCCTTTATGCCTATGTCTCTTTTGACCTAAACTGCCATTGTCTTCCTGATTAGTGACAGAGGGACTTGACACACTGATTGCAATAGTTATGCTTAAAACTGCATGAGCAACCCTAATTCTGGCCACTTTTTCCCTGTTCCATGTCGCAATGATGCCTGACCTATCTCTGACAGACTGCAGGAAGATGGGATGGGTGGAAAGATGGTGGAGAATGTGGCCAAGATGTGTCTAGAGGGGCTCCCCAAATTCTGCTGTGTAAAGCACGTTCAGGGTGCCCAAAGCTGAATGTCTTTGAAGAGATCACTCAAGTGTGATATCTCAGGTGTAGTTTACCCTTGCTGGATCAGTGCAGTCCTTTCCCATGACAGAACCCAGCCCAGACCCTCGCCCCAGCACACGAGGCTGCCTCTCATGCTGGCCGCACGTGAGCTCCATGGGAACCAGGCAGGAGTGTCTGGGGCTGGTGCTGGCAGCTGCGGTGACAAGAAAATGAAGTGTTGGCAGACGAATGCTGGAGCTCTGTCTCTTGACAAATTCTGATAAGAAGTATCTCCAGGGATGTGCTGCACCATCACTCACCGGTTGTTTTCCTTTGCCAAAGAGCCCAGTCTTGCAGGGCTCAGTGCTCAGGATGCCAGTGAATAAACAGCTGGTGGTTATCTCCCTTTGCTGGCTGAAGGCTGACCTCGGTGTGTCAGGTACATCCAGGGAAAGGAATTTTAGGGAGCATGGAGTATTTCTTGCTCACATGTAAAATCCTTTAACCCCAAATATTTAGAGGTTTGTGCCCTTCCTACATACCAGACAGATCCTTGGAAAGCAAATTGCATATATATTTGGTTTTAACACAATGATTGGCTTTCAATTTATACTGAAAATTTTCTTTCTTTTTGCTTATTACCCCCTGAGCTACTGCACTGTTCTGCTTACTATATTTTATGTGATTCTTCTAGAATTAAGTCCCTTAAGGAAATGTGTAACTGTCTAGGAAGAAAGATGGTTTTGCAGTTTCCAGAATGTATTTTCCATTTCCCAGCTGGCATCCAACATCCTGAAATAAGTCAAATTCAAGGGAGAGCTTATCCAGAAGAAAGCAGGGATGGGTATTGCTGGTTTGTAATTGGAGCTGACAGAAGCAGGCTAAGCAGAGCCTTAGTGAAGAAGAGAATGTGAGTAGAGGGAATTACGTTGTGCTACATGTGTGAAAGGCAGTCACTCCATAGAGAGAATTTCAATATTGCTGTTCACCATATTTCAGGCTTCAAACAGAGAAAGCAGTTTTGCTCTGGAAAAAGCTGAGCTAAATATTGCTCTCAGGTCTGTGTTCCACAGCAAACCAGAGAGAACCCAGTGCAGTGCAAGACACTTTTCTAGTTGTGCCCTTCTTTTGTCTTCCTCCATTTTCCCTATAAAGACAGATGAAAGGCAATAGCAGTGACAACCAGACAGCATCCACAGCATCCATTCCTCTGCAAGAGAAGCAGGTTGATTCAGGAGTTTGAAGTACAGCCCTTTGAATAAAATCACTTCTAATCCTGGCTTCCATATGACTGCTGTACTTGAAGCTCAGCTGCACTAAATCTTACACTGTTCTTGTGAGGCAGTGAGAGATCTTTAGAAGAAGGGAGTAAAACTGTTCATAACTACCTATCGATGGAAAAAATAACCCAGCAGCTTGGTTTTATTCCAACTGAATGAATGCATGAGGTTTAGAAAGAAAATTTGGGAAACCTCTTTAGAATATTTACTTAAGAAATTTAGGTCAGTCCAATCAATTGAGTCTAAAATCCACAGGTGATGGTACAGAGCAGGTAAGACACGCAGTAAGCATAGTCAAAGTTGGGGCAGCTGATTAAAAAGATCACAAAGATATTTTGACATTGTCACATTTCAGTAACAAACTGAAAGAAAGGGTTTGTAAAATTCAGATTGCACAATTTGTAAGAAGAAAATCAAGTGGTCACATTCTCCCGTGTCTTGTGCCACAGCAGCAAAGCCACAGGAATTGGGCTGTAAACTGAGTACATGGCAGGCTGGATATTTCATTAAGAACATGACTGAATATTTAGTTTTGACACCACATGGTCTGAGATACAATCTTTGTTTGTGTAAATTTATTTTTTTGAATACAGTATCCTCAGTGCCACCATGTTATCTTCAAGAATAGGAATGTAAGCTTTGCTTTTTTTGTCCCTTATGTCAAAATAAGTAGATTCATAACTGCCAGAGGAAAAACCATTTCTTCTTGACACAAGGGTATGGCAACAAGTCTGTGCTGTCTGAGTCCGTGTTATGAAAGACACTAAAAGTCAGGTTCCTTACTCATGCTAAGGCTCCACTAAGAAATAACACTACCTACATTTCTCATACCTGGAATATTTGTTATCTCACACTGGTGTTTACTAATTGATTCTCTGCTGGCAATTCGAGTTGCTGTCATAATTTTTCAACTAAAATGCTGACTAAAAAAATCAGTCTCTTCTTACTAGAGCAGCCATTTAAACAGAAGTACACAACTCTAACATCCCTCTAAAAGTCCCTCCCTAGCACTCAGCAGACTCTTAGTAAATCAGATGATAATGCTGTCTCGTGGATATCTAGAGATAGCACATGAACTGTTCTAAGGTTGGGTATATGAAGAGGTTCAAGTATCATGGAAGCTGCTTTTCAAAATTTATTACTTGAGCTCAGTACGTTTTATTCTCCAGGTGGAGGAAAGGTGTTCAAGATGATTTTCACATGTGAGAGAAGTGCTTGTGTACAGGATCCTACAGAAACTGTGTTTGGGAGAACAGCCTTGTGGTGAAGAGTTCATTAGCACTAAAAGTGAAATTCAGTAAACATGCTTACTTCCAATTACATCATGTAATAGAGGAATAGGATGGTGAACCTTTGCTAATCTGAAACCAGGCACCTGTTTTCAGGTTGCAGCACTGTTGGGCCTCCTGTATCATTAGCAAGCTTGAAAAATTGCCTTTTCTAGTTACTCAACAGAGTCTAAGTGAGTGCAAAGTCTTTTCCCAGAGATGTCAGGAAGAAGAAGGACTCTTTTGTGCTGATGGCAGATCAATTGAACTCTGAGTTGCGAGCCTGAGGTCTTCATTTCAGGAAGTGCAACAAGCAACTGGGGAGCCTCAAGCTACACTGCCCAGCTCTTAGAGCAGTCTGTGCAGTATCAGGCTTAACAGCCCTAGAGATCACATCTGGTTTGGTTCAGGCTGTGGTTGTTACTGACATGCTTGTTTTAAATGGATGGCATCTGTTGCCTTCTTTCCTCAACGCTGCTGGAAAGGGAGATGGGAGGCACAGTTCAGCTTTCTTACTTCAGGATTTTTTGGAAGCTCAGGCACTGCTGGCCTCTGGGAACAATTGTTTTCCTTCTCAGGAAGGTAGTGGTCACCTGCCATGTGCTCATACATGCCTTGGGGAGCCAAATTGCTTTCTTTCCTCACTCACTGCAGGAGAAAGCTCCATTAGGTAAGTACCACTAGGGGCTTTTCTCACACCTGCAGGGAAGAAGGTGATGCAGAGGGGGCGAGGTTTGGAGTGCTGGGAATGCTGGGCATTTGGAGTTTGGAGTGGAGATGGAATGCTGGGCACCACTGTTGGGTGCATCCCAGCTGCAGAGGGCCATGAGCTCCATCCCCTCGTGGAGGGATGGCAGCAGGGAACACGCTGCATACATCCACAAGAAAGAAATTTGGGGGATTTAGTGACAGTTGGCAAGAACAATCATTAAGTAACACCCTTCAGCACCAGGCCCTGCAATTCCCTAGTGCATAAGGGAAGTATGGATGGTGTTAAAACTCCTTTTAACTGCTGATTGCTATTAACTGCTTCTAATATGATGACAGCTCATCCACACCTGACAGTCCTCAGTCATCCATGGAAACCTCCACAGCAGGATAAGCCACTTCCTGTGTTTGTTTTCTGGAGACCTGGGATGTGGCTTACAGCAAGTTGTGCTTTGAGCTCAGCCATTGTGATCCAAAGGACAGAGAGGTATTGGAGGTGTACTTAGGACTTCTTAATATAGTGAAGTGTTTGAGGCTTTTAGCAAGATAATCCCCAACTCCTGAAGCTAATGGCCACTCAAAACCATACCCCTCCTTCCTACAAACTGCCAACAGTGTGAGCTAGGAATTGCATCCTCTGTCTGAGAAAATGGTCCTCAAGTCAGCACTGGGTAAGTCCCACAGACCTACGAGGCATACTGGGAGAGAAATCTGCTGTGGGAGCAGACAACCCCAACCTTTCTGCCTAAATACTGTCAAACACACTTTTGCTGGAGGTGGGAAGCCCTCAGCTGTACATGGAGAGACTTTCAACTTACACCCTAAAACAGGCAGGGTGCCTGAGCAAACTAATCTCCCTCACCCCTGGACCCTGCCTGAGAGAGGAGGTTTTCATGCCACCCACCATGGCAGTTCTCTCTGCAAAAAGGGGCTGTGCTTCCTTCCTGGGGTGCAGGCAGGGAGACAGATGGAGTCTCTCTTCTGTCATCTCTTTGACTATTAGAATTAGATCTTCCCTTCACAGCTATTGTAGCTTGTAGGAGGCTGGATCGAGTGGCTCCTGCAGATGGCATCTGCATTCTAGGGATGGAGTGAAATCTAGGCTGGAGCACAGCAGTGCACTAGAGAGATATCAAAGGAGCTTAGACAACTCTGAACCCTACTTCTGTCACTGTTGTTCAGCATCCCACCGGGATCACCCATCTGCAGTTCTTTAACAGAAGAGGAGCTGCTCCAGTTCTGCTGGCCTGGCTTCTTCTGCACAGACACTCTGAACTATTTTCTTTTAAATTTACACTCTCTTCCAAGTGCACTTAATTCTTCCTGCCCCTCTTCATCCCTACTTTGCTGCCAGAGATTTCTTCACCCCTTTATCCACAGCAGAGGCAGAAACACCTGTTATTGCTGCTTTTACAGTCCTCACTACCTGAAAGTTTCACCTCCACGTGGCATGTCCAAGGAAAAAGCCATCCTGCCTCAGCTGAGCAGCTCCCTAGCACCCAGGGGGTTTGCTGGCTCCAGCAGAGCTCACCTGTCCATCAGTGCAGGCAGAGCCAAGGAGAACACCCAGTCCTGGTGCCAAGCCCAGTGTAGAGGGGAGAGCAGAGCAAGAGTAACCTGGCATCTCTCATACTCACAGCCCCACTTCTTCTTGTGAGCAATTCCATTTCCTTACTAGTAACCCCCACCATCCCACTCATCAATGTTGTGCTGAAGGTTGTGGCTGGGAAGTGCAGGGGATATAGGGATGGAGACTCTTGGGTCTAAAGCAAACACACAGGGAAGGAGGAGGAAGAGGAGGGGGAGGAGGGGGTAGAAGAGCAGGCATTTGAGCTAAGCTAAGCAGGATGATGCAGCTTCTAGAAGGAGGGACAGCAACAGCAGGAAGTGGCATTTAGTGGAAGCATTTTTAAAGTCAGTTGGGGAACAGCTGTGCTGATTTTAATCCAACTGGACTGAAGTGGCTCCAGAAGAGCCAAAAAGCCCTTTGATACCTACCACCCAGGCAATAAAATGTTAATCACAGTTGAAAGTCTTTGTTCTCTTAGTAGCAGTATTTTTCTGTTTAGCAGAAATGTACTGCTGCCTCCAGTCCCAGAGCCCACTGCAATATGGACCGTGCACGTGGAACAGAGACTGCTCCTGCTGCAATGGCCTCAGCATCTGAGAACTGGCAGGAGCTCAGAGTACCAGTGACCATCAGGAGCGGTGGCACGGCCCTTCTGCCTCCACAGCACTGCCCTGTGGGTCAGAGACCGCTTGGTACAGGCAGGTTTTCTAAAGATGGGTGATACTGTGGCTCTGGGGGCTTTTGCAAATGTGTGAAAGTCTAAGAGAGCTAACAGGGCAAACTTAAAAATGTGCAGGCTGAGGTTTGAAGGTCAGGTGTGAAATAGATTCTCAAAACTAAATGATTAAAATGATGAATCAGTAGAGGAGAGGCCTTGAAGGGCCTAATTTCTAACCCATCCTAGTGAAGTTAGCAGTCGGTCTCCCTCGGGAGGTCACAGGCTCCTGTGATATATGTACGTTCTCCTTGGATAACAGATTAAACCTTATTAATACAAGCTGCCAGCTGCTCTTTCAGCACTGATCTCTAAGTACAGCTATTCCAATGGTGCGTGTCCCTTACACCTACAGCCTTGTTCTTACCAGACCTCAGTGACAGCTTGGTATGTTTTGTACATAGAGCAGGCCTGCCCTGCTGCTCAGGGTTCATCAGGGCTCAGTTCCTGCGTTATCATCCAGGAATGCTGTGAGGAGTTGCACAGAAATGAACCAGGCTTCCTACTTCCCCAGATGGTTCACCCCATCCTTGAATTTTCTCAATTCCCTTTTTGGCTCAAAATATGCTTTTTTCCTATTTAGTTTAATTTAAATTATGTCCCAAATTTTCTTAAAAATCAGAGGAAGTAAGACAAAAAGACACTCCAGCCTTGCTGTGTTATCAGATAGCATTAAGTGTGAACTGATAAGGTGACCAGTATTCTGTTTTAGAAGTGCGTCTAGTTTAGATTTCTTTCTCTCAGACCTTTTCATCACTTTCAGGGATTAGGAGAATCTCCAGGCTGCCAAAAAGCTCTTACCAAAAGCAGGCATTTTCTATATCATCTGACTGAAGCTCATGGCATCGTCTAAACAGGAAGAGGAACTTGGAACAAACTTTTCTGTGTCTCTTGTAATACTGTTGAGTGCCAAAATCACTGGGATGTTTTCTGTAATTGGCTGCTTTTTCAGTAGAAATACTACCCTAAACCTACTGAGTTTTCATAGTTAATCTTCCTTGCTGATAGGAGAAGTTTGGGCCTTGACTGATGTTTCTTGACAAAAAGAAGTGTGTTTCTGAAAACATTCTTACTGTTTTCCACTTAATGCTGTTTGCTGAAATATCTAATTTTGCAGAGGGCACTAGAGATGTTACTCCTTCTATCTGCAAATAAAGGTAGGTCATAAAGTATTTCTGATATTCATCATGACTGTTCATGCTTTCATGATCTCAGTGATGATTTCCTGCCTCAGACTCTTTTGTATACATCTCTTGGAGATTTTAAGTAACCCTTCAGCCTTGCAGTTTTTGTCTGTTTCTGACTCTTACTGTATTAATAGGCTTCTTTATACTCTTACCTTTGTTGCCATCAGAATCTAAAGCTGAGATGAATTCTAGGCATAGCCTGTTTCCATTATTATCTTTATTTTGAAGGAATCATTTGTCTTCATTATCTGCAGCTGCATCCTGAAGGATTTTAAAAAGGTACATATGATATTTTCCACTTATGGGAGCTTGGGCTTTATGCAGGGCTTTCCCCCCTCCTCCTGCCTGTTAAAAAAAGAAGTTTCCGCTCCACTGCTGGCGTGACAGTATAGAAAGTGTCTCACAGACAGACTGTCTCTCAAAGAGGCAAGAATCCTAAAACCCAGCAGATTCATGTCTAAACCTCATTCTTTCCCTGCTGCATTATGAATCAGTGTACCCTGCTGCAGTTTCTTTCCCTCTGCAGTTTTCAGCATACTCCACCTTTTTAATTTCCTCTGTAGCTCTACCTACAGCTGGCAAACTAATCAGTTTGTCTGAGCAGTGCCCCTCAAAATATTTGTTTATGTGGAGTGAGTCTAGCTTCATTTTCTGTTTCCCATCATCTGCTGATCATCTTAATCTCTTTCAATGTTTGGTTCAGGTACTGGCTGGTCATCTTAATCTCTTTCAATGTTTGGTCCAGGTACTGAGCTCAAAGAACAATTATTTTCTTCAGAGCAAGGAGGTGAGGCACTAGAAAAAACATAACATGAGCCAGCTGTGAAAATGAGTGTTTGGCACACTTTTAGCATGAAGAGAAGCAGAGACTTTTAGCAATAGCACAAGTAAGAGAGTTATGAAGTCACTGTGTGGACTTATAGAAATGCACAATTCAATTTCTTCCCACTATAGGGTCTACATTGCTACAAACCTCTGTTGCCACAGAATATTTAATGTTAAAAACATCTGGCTTAGACTTAGACAGCTGTTGAACATAGGCAATTTCAGCTTCACTCCTTTTGCCTTCAGTCAATCCCTCCCACAGCCTTTGTTGCTGTGACCTACATTTTGAGCAAATGCTTTCTGATGGCATTTCAAAAGAAACTAATCTTGCACTCAGACTGAATCATGGCTGGATTGATCTGTGCTCCATATTCTGTGCATATGTAAGTTTATTTCTGCCTCCATCCCAGAGCAGCAAATCCTTAATGATCTGTCCTTACACACAGGCTCAACTGCAAGGCACAACTGCCTGGAAGGAACTTCCAGGGCTTTTCTTTCTCCAAAAGCTAAGCTGCTGCTGGCTACAAGGACTAAAGATTTATTAATGGTATCGAATCTTTTTTCAAAATTCTAAATGTGCCAAGGAAGATAAAAGCTTTCATTAATAACTTTAAAAACATGCCATAAGACTAATAATGATGCTCCAGTAATTACCACATACCCTGGTTATACTGTGCTAACTAAATTCCCTATCCAATTGTACTGTCAATAATACACCATGTGGAGAGCAGGATACCAGCGTGAGTGTTTTCCTTGAAGTGAAGCATCCTCGCAGCCTCCAGAGCTCTGGGATCAACAATGAGACAGAGTGAAAGAAAAGTACAAGAAAGGCAGCTACTCAGAGAGCTCTTTTAAGTTAAAGAATGTACTGTTAGATTTCTGCATGAAAATGGTGACATTGAAATGGCTCTTCGAGAACGATGGATCAATATTTGTCTCCTAAACGTGTCATATACCTACACCCTATAAGGCAACTTTATTTATTTCTCCAAAGTACAGTGCCCATTCCCTTCCTGTTGAAGGTGCTGAAGCATCTACTGCTGCAGTCCATAAACTTGTCCTTATTGTTTTTACACAGACAGTGCAATTGTCCTGTTCAGGCATTATTAAAGCCTTGCTATTACAAGGGGACAGTCTGATTCAGACTTTGCTGTCACATTTACACAAGCACTCACTCCATAAGAGGGACTGCTGCAGAGAAAGTGCTACACTTATGGACTTGAACCATGCACTACCACACCCTCAGGTGTGGAAGGGTTTGAGTTTGCATCCCTCTGAAGCAACCTCTCATAGACTAAGAGCAACATAATAGAATAACACCAGTCTCTTTCCAGTCGTCTCCCAGGACATCACTGGGATTATTCCTGCACCCACAGTGAAATGCTTCACGCTGCCACCAAAGCTGCAACATGGACGCAAAGGGAAATGCAATCAGCTGTAGTAATTTCTGGCACTGAGGCCCAGAGCTGATGGGGTTCCTTGCAGGGACATCTGGTCATTAACCCTCACAGAATAAGGGCTTTTAGATCCTTTCAGTCAGGACAATGGGCTATATGCTAGGAAATGCTAACTTTGTGAAGCAGAGATTTACCCACACCTTTTGGGACCTTAAAAGCTGGTAGCTATTGATTGAGGCAAGGGTGATGAAGCACAGTCACAGCTGCCTTCATCTTTCATATGGGGTCCATGGAGACCACACGTAGTAGCATGCAGAGTTCCCTATTGATTCAAGTGGCTTGGCAATTAAAAAACCCGTTTTCATTCTTTCAGTCATTTACCTTTCACCAGATGAAGCCAAGAGGCTCAACCAACCTCAGCCAATGGCTGCCCAACTAAGGTGGATGCGCCCAGCTGTAACTGCAGATAAAGCTGAGCGCAGCTTCATTTCATGCAAGTGAGAGTTGCCTGGGACACACACCCCCCAACAGATGGGGCAATGTTTCCCAGACACAGACTGAGGCCAAAAACCTGATGAAGTGAAAATGGTGTGGCTCTGGAGAAAGGCCTTGCTCTGCAGAGAGCTGAGAGGGGAGGCACTGAAGCAAGGCTGTGTGAATGATTTATTTTCTGTGCTGCTTAAATCCTTCTCCTTTCCCTCCAGCTCTCCACTGAAATTCAAGAGATGACAACCACCGTGTGGGTCATTTGAACCCCATGGGGAAGAGGAGTGTGTCTTTCTGTCCCCAGGACTATTGTCCCAGAGTGTTTACAAAGGCTGAAGCTGAGGAGGGCCTCAAACCATCTTTGTTCAGCATAGAGCACAGTGGAGTTGGGGGCAGTAGAGGGGCTCTGTCCTCCTGTGCACTCCAGTAATACCAATGGTAACAACTATGGCAAAGGCATGGCCTCAGCCCAGTCCATTTGGGGGCTTAAAGCACACATGGACTTTCCATCAGGGAAGTGGATGTGTTTTTTCATAAATCACTTTGCTGCCTAAATAAAATAAAAGGCCATTTCATTTTCTTAGCCACAGTTTCATAAAACAATAGACAAGAATGCCCAGTTTATCATGCACATGGAAGACAAGACAGCAGAATAATGCATTCAAGCTACAAAGATTCCCAGAAACAATAGAGGACTTTGCCATGTGTTGTGGAGAAAACATCTCTGGTGAAGGCTCATGCAGGCTGAATGCCTTCTGGCTATTCTTGCAACACTATGCATGAGAAGACTGTAGTTGTACCAATATAGGACAAATGATGCCCTAAAAGTCACATATAAGAAAAAGCACTGTTGCTATTTTTAGAGTTAGAAATGCAGCTGGCACTCTCCAAATTGACTTTGAAAGAAATCCTTTATGCCTACACCCATAGTTTCCCTGAGCAGCCTTGCACTGAGATCTCCTAGTGCTGAAGTGTGTGTGTGCTTGGGCAGCTTTGAGCAAGGAACCATCTTCCTGTCAGGTGAGCAGCACTGAACACAACTTGCAGGACTGAAACCTCAGCTAGGTGGAGTGAAAAAGCTGTGTAAGACATCCTTAAATGTAAGGACACCCTTGCATCTATTTTGAAGTGATAAAAGTGTATTTCACACAAACACCTTCTGTTCATGGCTGCAATTCCTGACCATTCACCTTCCTGTCATTTCCTCCATTCCTGAGCCTTATTCCTCGACTCAGCCAGAAAGGCACATCTTGACTCTGTTCAGGCAGGGGCAGAGGAGGAGCAAGAGCTTCTTCCTTGACCAAAAGCAAGTTTTGTGCTGCTGAGTGGCACTGGCTCTGTGTATTGCATCCCTGTTGCTTCATGAGCCTTTCTCACATTTTGTTGCCATGGATAACCCTCCAGAGCCAGCCCCTTCCATCTTCTGTTAAACTCTGGACAGTGTAGAAACTCAGTGGACTCCACTGAGAACATCTGTCCAAACTACAGAGAGAAAACTTCATTTTAAAAAGCACCTTTACATATATGTGGGTACTTTGGTAATAAAATTCTTGCAAAGCAACAATGCAACTTCATAGGAATAAGTTTAAAATTGCTGCCCAGAGTGCAGTATAACAGGGTGATTATGTGCCTCCAGGACTGCTGAGTGAGGCAGAGATTCACACTATTCCCACCTGCTGAGCACCCTGGTGTTTGTAGGTTCTTATCTTTTCCTTGAGACTGATCTCCTGTTTAGAACCAGCTATGTGAGCTGTTCTCTTCACCAGCTGGATGTTCTGGGGCTGCCATTAGAGGCTGGTACTGTTCCCAGGACAAAGAGTGGTGGCCCCCTGCCATCCCCACGGGCTGCCTCTGCCTCCAGCCACCCAGCTGTGACGCTGCTGCCTGCCACAGGAACGCTGGCACTGGGGCTCTCTTGAATCAGCTCCAGAAACTTAACAGTTAACTCCTGTCTTGCTTATAGAGAAATGTATTTTAAATTCTTATCCCAATATCTTCTTCTTCAACATACCAACTTTCTCTCCTCAATTTCCCTCTGTATTTACTTTGTGTTATTAGATGATGAAATCTGGCTAATGGGCACCCTAATTATTGCAGCATCCAAATGACAGGCTTCAGGCAAAATGATAATTACTTATTCAGAAGTATTCATAAAATTAACATATTCTGAATAAATTCAGGCTTAATTTAACAGGCCACTGCACTTATTACAAGCATTTAGCACATGCAATTGTTTAAACTTAGTAGAAAGCAACTTACTCTTTCAAAAAATATCCGGGTCAGAAGTAGATGTAACCATAATTTGCCCTAACAAGAGCAAATGTCTAACAGTTTAGGGAGCTATACAGCAATTTGTTCAAATGCTTGTAAGTTAAAAAGCCTACAAAGAAGCTCTTCCCAGGCTTTTAATTATGGCAAAGTATCCAAAGCCTTTCTTAAATTTTGTTTCTCAGCCAAAATCAAGAAGGAAAAAAGTTATAGAAAAAGTTATAAATTACCTTTTTCTTCTCCTCCTCCTCCCTATCTTGGAACAGACACAGGGCTTTATGCTGAAATCCTTCTATGATTCCAAGTATTATATTTGAGATTTATTAGACTTTGATATACAATGCAGAGTGTTCCCCACTGACATACTAACACACTAAGTACTAGCTCTGGTGAGAGGGGAAGGAGCTATTTGTGTTCACATGGAAAATCTTGTGTGCCACAGTGTCAACCCCCACGGCAAAATCAAAAAGCCTTGGGAAAATAATGGAACGATTTATTTCATAGCACCATTCACCCTACCTGCAGGAGTGTCCAGTGTTCCTTTTGTCACCAAACCTGTGTCACCTGTACATGTCTCATTGTATTTCAGCCTGGTTTCTCAAGACTGCGAGGAGGTCTTTCAGTCATGCCACCTCTGTATCTTTCAGTCAGGGAGAAGTGAATAAATTTTGAACAAAATGGGTCACTTTCCAATAAACTGAAAGAAAAGCAAGCAAGCTGTGTGAAAATCAAGTCCTGTGGCATGATGGCTATTTCACACACAGACAAACACACACTACACCTCTCTTAACTCCTCCTTCCCTTTCTTAAAAACACAGTTTTGTGCCCATACCACTTGGGACCCTGACTATGAGGTCAGGAGAAACATTGCAAGGTGTCCCCCATCCCAAGTCCTGGAGTATATTCTTAGGTATTTTTCCAGCAGGATGAAACATTGGCAGCAAACCAGTGAATTAACTAATTCTCCTGTTACTTAAACAATGGCAAGGAAGAAAGCTCTATCCCTGAAAAAGATCCTTTTACAGCACTCTGACCATTTCCATAGCTGCCCTGTGACCTGTATTGAAGATTTCTTTTGTTGCTGCAACAAAATCAGCAACAGCAACATTTCTGTATAACCTGTACTGGAAATGTATAACCTGTAATGGAAAACATTACAGATCCTTGCTGTTTATTCTTCCTGTTCATCAGATAGTATTGATATCCAGTTCATTAAAAGAATTATGGAGTAAATCACACTTGAAAGAACAGGATACCAGTCAGGTCCAGATGCTTCCAATTTACTTCACTAAAATACTTCTGATTAAAACACATTACTAGTGACGTGTCTTAAAAGGAACTTGGACTTCAAGCTCTGTAATAACTGCAATATGTTCCCAGTCTCTAGCCTTGCCACGTGCCTAAGCTCAGTGTTAAAAACTCCTGCAAAAAGAGTTATTAGGTGCTTCCTTCAGAGACAGGCTTTCTCACTGCAGTCATTGCTGATGTCCTGGCACACCCTATGAAGGATCATGCAAATTAATATCATTATTTAGATGTTCCAAACTCACTACGCATCATTATGGCATAGTGTCAGTTCTACACAAACTTCCACATATGGAACAATTTAAAAATCTCCCAGCTACAGCAAGAGAAATGGAAAGCAATAGCTACAGCAATCAGCAGCATCTTAAAAGCAGCAGAATCTCAGCACTGACATGGACTATATATTAGTGCTCAAGAGATCCTTCTGAGTAGCTTTGATATGCAGGCTCCCAGAAGTCTCAGGGAAGAGCCTTAGGCACTGAATTCTGGAGGAGAGAGGACCTGACCCACTACAGCTACTCCTATCTGCAATTCTGTAAGAACACTACAACTCCAATTGCACCTTTATCTCCCAGCACCAGCAGCTACTGAGACACGAAAGCTTCAGCACCTTGAAAACTTTCTGTGAACTCATCAGACTTATGATGAAATCAATCCTCTAGCTCCACATGAACATCCTGTGAAGATTAACGTTGAGATACTTATCTGCAGGGCTTTTAAGAAATCTGTCGTTCAGACAGTCACCTAGGCTGTCACATCCTTTCTGCATGAGCAACTGAACTGTCTCTCCTCATGAGCCACTGGTTTTTGCAGGAGAGACCAGTATCTGGCAGAAGATCGTGGTATTGTCTGCTGCAGAAACCATTTCAAGCCTCACCATCTTCTTTTCTGGTTGCAGTGTGTGACCATACAGCAAATTCTAATGGCAAATCTTACTCAAGCTTGTAAAAGAGTTTAGCTGCCTTGTTCCTCTTTGTTCTGAGAACATGGCCAAAGAACTGTGTGCCTGCCACAAATCACGTCGGCAGAGCATCAGATTGTCCCACTTCTGACATGGCAGTGCTCAGACAGCATGTATTTTAAAAATATTCAAAGACTCTGGATTCTGTAGCCATGTGGGATTTGGGGCTTCCTGTTAGCAGAAATGTTCCCTTTGCACTCAGTGTGCAAGAAGCAATCACTTGAGCTAAAGCAGCACTAGGTTTTCAGAGCATACAGCACGCAGTGGGACAGCTCCGATCCACACAAAAAGAGCTGGTGAGACAGATATCTGTGAACTGAACTATTCAATGCAGTGTCACATTCCTGCTGAGAATTTTTTTTGTATTTTGGGTCTCCCACTGTGGATAATTTTGATTCCAGCTTCACTGTCTGATCTGTTTACTGGTTAGGATGTTTATTTTTCCTGAAGAAAAACAACAAATGTTTTATGAAAGCAGCTTAAGAATAAAGTATAGAAAATCAAAGGAAAATCCTAAAATGAACTCTTCTTGCCTTAGGGCAGAGAACGTGGCCACTGGATCCTAGTGTTCCACTCATGTGGGCAAGAATTGTTGTTGTGAGATGTTCCCCATGTGCCACGTTGCTGCAGATACCCCTGGAACCCTTGCTTTGTCCCGCTGTAGCAGTTGCTTATCAGCATGGCCTGGGCAGTGCTCAGTGCCAAGCCTGCAGGCACAGAGGCTGGCAGTCTCTCACCCAGTCACAGCCACCCCAGTTGTGATGCCCTCAGGCTTTGTCCCTGGTCTCCTGCTGTCCTTCCAGAAAAAGGTACAGCTCCCCTGAAGATCCTGCTTTGTGCAGATGTCTTGGATACAGAGCATATCTAAAACAGCTGTAGAAAGTTATGTTTAGACATAATACTGAATACTCGTACTGTATCCATTCAAGGACTGTTCAGACAATGGCAAGACAAAGCCTTTAAACTTCAAGGAGGAAGACTTTTCACCTTCTTCTGGCTGTATTCTGCTGCCTTTGTGTGGAGAAATGCTCTCAAACATAAACAGCAGTACATAACACTCACAAGGAAAGTTCCTCGTGCATTCATTTCTACGTTCAGAAGTCTGGCCCTCAGCATCATCCTGCAGAGCTCAGGAGTTTGGCTTGTAGGGCACAGGGATGTGCAAGACAGCAGATGGGGGGTTGGTGCTTATGCATCCAGTGCTCAGTCAGCAGCCATCCAGATGGAGGTGGGCCATGTTTGTCACCAGTCAGTGCTTAGAACCACAGAGGGTTTCCAGCCCAAGTGACAAAAGTGTTGCTTAGAACACAGAAGCAGGAGGGGAAGCTTCTGCTTGCTCACTGATACATGTAACTGTGAGCCAGGCTCTGGCCCTGCTTGAGCAACTGAACTGAGCCACAGACAGTGTCTCTTTGACTTGAATCTGGAAGACAATATCTGTGAAATCCCTGGGGCCTTTTTCAGACATCTACATGCTATCAACTCATCAACAAACCACTTATGTAACCCTTAGGTGCTGCATTGTCCTTTGGTTTTTTAGGCACCTTTGCCTCTAAAAGTCCCTCTCTCCTGTGTGCAGAGAGCAGCCCCCTGAAGCTCTCAGGACCCTATTCTGCTAAGCAACCATTTAACACTCAGACATCATGAAACTTAATTTTTGTGGATGCAATACAGTAACTCTACTCCACTTCCATCACCTCATCTAGGGGTGTGTGTGTGCATGTGAATTCATTACTTTTTACACAAAAATTGGATAACACTGTATCTGTTGGCTGCCATGGCATTATTCAACATCCATGTTCCCAAAGGAGCTTAATCTCAGCAATGTAAAACAAAAAAGCAGGAGACAACTGCAAGGCTTTTGGCCAATAAATTCACTCCAAATCCTTTACTGCCTAGATTTGAAGGCTTTTAAATCCAAGAGGACTCACAAAATGCAATTTGGCCTTTGCACTTTCAACAATGAGCCATAAAACTAACACCCTGGACCAGTTCTATTCTCTGTTCATGGGAATTTACCCATGCACTAGTAAGTTGATTAGAACTTCACGAAAGTCAATCAAGTGGTAAATCTTCCACACTGAAATTATTAAAGAAAGGAACTTCTATCATGCCAGACTGCAAATGAAGCTTAGGAGAACAGCTTCAAGCCTGTAAGAAGAAAGTTCCCAGTTATTCAGAGTTGCTCATGTCTCCAGAGCCTGTTTCTAATCATAACTCCTACAAGCTCGTTACATAGCTCATGCTTTACTACTTGGATAGTAGTTGCCAACTGGATGGAAACCGGACTTGGGATTTTCCAGTTTTTGGGAAAATTTGGGAAAGTTTTCTGAAGGACATTTGCTCAAGCAGCACAACAGCTTAGGTTGAGCCTTCCTAGAAATGAAGCACAGAAATCCTACTTCTATTAAATGCACTCACTGGCTTTAGACAGTTTGAGGCCCATGTCAATACCTTGCTGAACCCTCACAAACTGTGCATTAGGGTTGTTTTAGACACAGGTGGAAAAGGTAATTGCTAAGAGTGGCATTCTTTTTTGGAATGGCAAAACAGCCCTGCTACTCACTGGCTTTGTCTCTACTACTTGCCTCTCCAGCTTGTACCATCCTCTACATCCACCACACAATGTTTTGGTGGTGGAGGCAGAGCCTTTGTGGTGTTGGTGGGCTCCTGGTGCTCTGGGATATGACTTGTGCCAACATGTCCTGCAACACAGTGTTATTGACTGCTCAGCCTTGATGTGGGAAGACAGTCTTGTCTGCATCCCTGAGCAGCTTTGAGCAAGCTCAAAGCCTGGCACTTTTTTGTGGAGTCCCTTTGGCACAGCTGATTGCACAAGCAGATCCAGATACTCCTGAAGTGGAACTTGTTTATAACAAAACACCCAACTATTTTAATTTGAATCTTAAAAGATGATAGAAAATAAAGATAGATCCCTGTCTTCCACTCTCTTGGTTTCGTTCTTACAGGGGGTAGCATAAGAACGAAACCAAGAGGGAGGAAGACAGGGATCTATCTTTATTTTCTATCTTCTTCCAAACCTCAATGAACTAATTTCAGCCCCTGCCTCAGTGTTGGCCAGCATGCACTCTATTTAATTGTTACCAATAGAACCAAGGTCTCAGAAACAGGATTTGGCTTAAGGTTAGAGTGTGGAAGAAAAGAAGCCTCCTTTCAGATTGCTCCTTTCAGCTGCAATATGGTATCTTGAGTGCTGATGGCAGACAAAGCAAGCATGACCTGTCAGAGCAGAGGAGACAGAAAACACTGTATGTTTCTCTCCTGTTGTGCTTTTGTAGGCCACATTGCAATAAACAGAACAGCTGGCTGATGTCTTCATGGCAGTTCAGCAAGCCTATCAAAGGGGATTTCTCTGCATAGCTACGTGAGGGATGAAGAGACAGAGTCATTTTTCATGAATGTCCCAAGATGAGTAAGTTTTAGTCCTATTTTCCTGTTGTGAGTAGTGAGCAGAATCCAATGAACAGGGCATATATTCTGCTAACATTGAACCGCTTAAAAATCTTATATTACTGTGTGACATGGAGCAGAAAGATTACTCTTGCAAAGATAAAAGCTGGTCAGATAATATTGGATATTGCAGTGAAAAAAGTAATGCTCCTAGTCTCAATCTCCAGACATTTCCAAGGCTGAAGAACTGAAGATTATCTGGTTCATTAGTGGAATGTCTGCTCAGCTTGAATCTAATACTTGATAGTGCTGCGGCCAGAACTCTGAGCCAGAACAAATACATTAAATGTCGTGGGTTTTTAATTCTTGAACTATGGCCCTGGTTTGTGAAACACTTAGTTGCTCAAAGAATTGAAGGTTGAATCACCAGAAGTGAGAGCTATAACATGGAGGGGGAGTGAAGCCATTGGAAATTCTCCTTGTCACAGGTGAGAAGGTAGGAGAAAAGCAGCATTCCTCAGCTTTGTATTTTTATGGCCAAAACAAGTAAAGTCTGTCAGACTCTTCTGGCTCCCTGATCAGGCCAGAGGTGCTTGGATGTGATGACAATGAGTATTAGTCATGATCATGGTGTTATTTGTCCTGTACAGGAAAGGGGAAAGATCTTACCTTGTCTTGTCTGGTTCAGCTTAACCCCAGTCCTAGCAATCACAGCATACACGAATTGTTCCTCAACAGGGAGGAAGAGAGGACAAGAGAGAGAGAGGAGGAAGCAGGAGAGAGGACAGAAAGAAGGAAAGAAGCAGAGCTGTGGGTTCAAGAGAGCAGCCTGCAGCTCTTTGAAAGGCCTTGCCATCCAGTTGCTCTCCATCCCTTGGTGTTGCCCTGGGAGGTGTTCCCTGACAGCACAGGACCTGCCAACAGCAGGGAAACTCCACACTGACTTCAGCAGAGGCTAAAAAGTGCTTCAGTCCTAACCAAAGCACTGCTGGGTTTTCAATTAAAAACACCCCCAAACAGCTGTGAGTTATGCCCAATACATTTAATAACCGAGGAAGCCATAGCAAGTGACAACTACAAAATACAAAGCAGACATGAAAATTGATGGCATAAAAGTGGAGAGGAATAGTGTCTGAAATGAAAACTGAAAGCAAAATACACTTAACAGAGGATCTGGGTTCAGATCTAGCACACACGGTCACATACAACACTGCCTTAGTAACAGCACACACAGATACTCGTTGTACTGGGGGTTTTCACAGTTCTCCACTTCATCCCAGATGACAAGTAAATTGATGCTTTTATTCTCTTACATAAATTCTTGTGCACACAACATCATCAGCACCAAAGGTCTGGAAAAGAAATAAGAATCAATCAAAAGAGATGGAACCAGCAAATATTTAACACCATTTCAAAGTGTTATTTTTACTAAAGTAACTAGTTCTACAGCAGAAATACTTTTTCTTATGTCTTTTGACAGATGAGAGTAAAGAAAGAAATCATTTTGAAAGAGGAAAGCAATGTAAATGACCTGTTTTTCAAGGCAGGGTGGATTTTGTCAGAATGATAAATGATGCTTAAATTCTCTTTTTCTGTAGTTTCTTGGCATGAATTGATAAATAAATATGAGAAAATAAAGTGAATTCGGAATGTACTGTTGTTATATTTAGAAACAGTTGCAGCACTTTGAACTAGAAATGCTGAGGGTGGAATTCAGATGGCATGTTCCAAAGGTATTCTTTGATATTTGCAGATATAAATCCAAGCAGGCAAATGAAGTCAGTGGAGGAAAGATGAAGACCAGGAGAATGTACATCTGTAAACATAGTGCTGCTGCAAGCAGCTGTCAGCTCCTCCTGGAACACCAAAGCCTCTCTTCCAGGCTGGAGGGTGGGCAGTGTCAATGACAACCTTCCTTCAGGACACTGTGCCCTTAACCAGTGAGTTTGTTGGCCATGAGAAGGATCTGGAATGCCCTACAGATTATCAGAACATGTAGGCAGGACAGTGGTTGTGGGGCTGTCTGAGAAAGCCACCTGAATCCCAAAGTGTATGTAATTTGTATGTAATTTCAGGTCTGGCAGGCTAAAATTTGAGCAATGAAGCATGAGGGAAACAAAAGGGGTAAGAGTGAGGAAATAGAGACTGCAAAAAACTTTTTCACATTCAGCTATGCAGACAGGTTTTGAGCTCAGCACTAACAAGGTCTGAGTTGGGATGTCTGGCTGTGGTCACTGCCAAGGTCTCACTGGAAAGCATGCATTAAGAACTACCCCAGTGCATTATGAAAATTCAGCTGGGCTATTTGTCTTAATGCTTTCTACACCTGTTTTGGCCAATAATTTGAAAAGACTTGGCTTTAAAACTGACTCTGGCTTATACTTTGTTCACTTTGTTGGGGACAAAAGTCTGTTAGTATTTTGGAGATACAGACTTTGTTTTTATGCACACCAATATCATATCAGTACTTAATATATATTTTTTAGATTTTACATTAATACATCCGAAAATAAACATTAAAAGATGTGGGTAGTTCTCTAATGTTCACAACACCAGCTGCAAATACCCTTATTATGGCTTCCTTCAACATTTCCAAATTCTCCACAAAGGCAAAATTATTTCAGCAGGAGTTTTGCCAGAGAGAAGAAGTAAGAGTCAAGACCATCCAGGGCTCAAGGTTTTCTGTGGAGACTGTAAGATCCCTGTAACAGTGATTGTCTTTCACACTCAGGCACTGCTAAGCACAGGGAGATTTGGGTCCCCTGCTGCTACTTCAACACAAATCATAAACAGTAGTAAAACAATTCCTGTGTAGTGTTCTCCCAGAGCTGGCACAGCCCCAGTGTGAGAGCTGGAGCTGCACAGCCATGCAGCCACATCGTGAGGTGGGAATGGATGTCACATCAGTCAATTTAATGAGAAAGGCTGCAGCCAAAATTCATCTAACCTCCCTGACAAATTTATGTCTGTTCTTCCAGGCAAGTTAAGAGAGAAACTCCTTCCCCCAAAGCTAAGCAACAGCAGTTATTCTCAGAACAGCTCAGCAGTTCTATTGAGAAGGAACACTGCAGGGAAGAGTAGATGGAAATAGATGTGATTGATACTGCAAAGGAGCCACTGTAGATCTGAGCTTCTGAAATTGCAGTGCCCAGGTCTAAGATTGTGCTCCTGGGCAGAGCTTGCTGCTAAGAAATCAGTGTAGTCTGACTGGCAGCTTCCTTGGAAGATTTACAGGATGGAGTGTGGAAAGAAAGACTAAAATTTGCGGAGGAAGAAAAAAGACATAAGACTTTCTGGAAAAGCTCAGTAGTATGGGTGAGTAGCAGCACCACAGAGAGTCACAGCTCAGCATGTTTGTGACACAGGACACAGGCTCCTCACTTTGTACTTCCAGCATCCAGCTCCAGCTAGACTTCTGGACTTCTGAAAATTGCAGGCAAAGGACTACATTCAAATTACTGTGGACAAAAATGAAGTGCTGAAAATATGGACATTTTCAGGGAATCCAAATTTTAAAAAATCAGTTGCTACACACAAGGATTCCACAACACACTATTCTCAGGGTCTGTAAAACCACTATAATTTAACACAATAATGTCTTTAAGTCTGGATTACAAAGAGATAGAAATCATGCAAAGCACAGTTACAACACCACTGTGCCCTTCTCAAACAACCAAGACATCCTTTCCTTGAAGACCCAGCTTAGGTTATGTGGCCTCTGACCTGTTTCAGGAATAAACTGCATTTTTTAGCACTGGGATTTCATACCTTATACACATTCAGATGATTAACAACGTAATTGAAGCACATAAAGGGCTTTATTATCACAGTAATGTACAGGTTTCAATGTGGACTTTCACAAAAGGTGTTTTCCTATCTTATCATGACTCACTATCATTTGTTCATAAAACTCCACTCAGTGTTACTAAAGCAAGCAAGGAGGAATATGTTCTAACTTGCTGCATTCTTTTTCTTGTGGTAACTCACAGAAATGTCTAATGTACAGCTGGGCCCAGGGTCAGGGGAGGATCCAAATCCAAAGGGTGCTATTCCTCTGTTCTTCACATTTAAATCCTTGTATTCAATGGTAGGATAAAGCAGTTTAGTGTGGTTTTAATTTTAGACTCAAAAGAAGTGATAGTTCCTGTCCCAATAGGCAGACTTTAAAGACTTCCATGACCCAAAGCAGTAGAACTTCCAAATGAAAAGGGAATGAGCAATCCTGGCTATTTGGTGTTGCAGTTTCATCAGAGCAACAGAAAAAAGTGCAATGCTACCAAATTGTAATTCAGATGTAACAGGAAGATGCAGGATTTTCAAACACCACCTTCTCATTGGCTTGGAAAGGTCCCACTTATCTCATAAAATGCTACAAGGCAAGGCTTCTATCTAAATCTAAAATAGGATTTTAAATGTGCAATGACTGCAAATTACAGAATTGTTTTCTTCACTTAGCTTGTCATAATCTGTAGCTAAGAGTCCAAAAGCACACTGCAAACAAAGCCCTGTGCAGGGGATAATCCAATAAATTGACCTCTCTCAGTTCACTCAAAATCTGATGACCACTGACATCATGAGAGATTAAAAGAGAATTACAGGGCAGTAATATATTTCTGTAGGAGCAAATCTCCTTTTTGAAGGCCTTCTTTATAAATATTCGCTGAGGAGGCTTTGTGGTAAGTGGAGCACACAGTATAAGGAAGAGTGTCATTGAAACAATCACCTGGGAAAGATCACTTCTGCCAGTGTATGCAAAAATCCCTTTAGCTGCTCATGACTGATCAAAATGCAGAGACAACTTACAAAAGGAAGACAGAATCCATCAGCAAACTGATGGAGAAAAGAAGGTATTACTTAAATGAGTCCTCAGAAAAGGCTTTGTCCATGTGCACACTTCCATGTTATCTAGAATAAAGATATAAATTTTCACAACAAAGGCATGCTGCCTATTTCCATTCTCCTCTTGACTCCCACAAAATTTTAAGAAAGAGGTTGATCCTTACAAGGCCATAGTCACTGAATGTGCAGCCCTCACTTTCAAACTTGTCTATTAATAGCAAATCACCAATTCAAAACCTCATGTTCCTCAGGATATCAATTGACAGCACCATGCAAAATTAGGCAATTTCTCAAGGGGCCTAAATGTCAGTATTTGTGTTTGAGCACTGCTATATTATACAGCTTTTTCACAGTGTATGACACAGATCTGAGACAATGGCATCTCCCAGGTATAGTTGAAAGCCAGTGCACAGAGAACATCTAATCTACAAGAGATATTACAAAAGGATACATTCAGGATCAGGTGCAGCCAAAATGCAAAGGGCTTTGGCTTTTTTTTTTGTTTGGGATGTGATCCAGACAAGGCTGTAGTAATGAGCAGGGGCTATAGATCCCTAAGCCCCCTTGTAAATCTGCTCATGGCAAAGAGTAAATTAAAGCATTAGGCCCATGCAACACACATGCCTGCATTATTACAGGTTTCTGAACTTCTGTCAAGGCTGCTCTAATGGGAACAGCAGCAACCCCCTCATTCTGAGCTTGATATGACTAGACCCTTCTTTTGAGAATTGATTTTATAGAAGATCCCTCTCCAAAAGTGATAGAAAAGTTAAACACTTAGGTAGTTTGACATGGTTTGATACAAGGCTTAGGTATATCACACATTTCAGCATTCCGCTGCAAAATCTTTTTCCAAATCTGCATTGACCCTTCTCACATACTATGTTTAATTTCAGAAGTCAGCAAAATAATTTTAGAAATGTTTGCTCACTCATCTAGGCTCCACAGTTCACTAGTTTTAATCAACGATGGCATGATTTTTCTGAGGAGGGAATGTAGAATAGAAACCATGCTTGAACCCCCACCAATGTTCTGATCTTTGACCCTTGCTACAATTGATTCTGAGAACCCCTGTGTGATAGGTGAACTGTGTAAAATGTGCTCAGAGGCTGTTTTTAAAGCCCCTCTTCAGTAATCATCCACTTTAAAATGTTTGTGTGTTACAAATTAAACTTAAATCGATAGAGGCATGAGCAGCTGTGAAAGCAGCAATGCACCTAAGGTTTGAATATAAATGTATCTCATTTGAATAGCTGATATTTGTAAGCAGTATCCTTCAACTTTGCAAAGAGCAGATCTTTTGTTCTGCTGACTTACATAAGTGATTGATAGCTCATTAATGTCCCTGACGAAAACACACAGCAACAACAAAAACACTGTGAGTATAATAAAGGGAAGAAAAGGCACTTAATTCCAGGTCATAATTTTCAAACAAGTAAAAGAAATATATATTTTTGGTGTTAGATTCTGATCTTGATTGCTCAAATGCTAATCCAAGTATAGTTTATGAATGTAGAGTTGTAAATACAGATATCCTGAGTCCATGTATGCATTACAATCCTAAAGTACAATACAATATAAAGATGCAGTCAAGACAAATAAATGTAGACTTCAGTGGGGAGCTACCCTTTCCACCCTCCCTTGCTTGCACATTCCATGTAATTTTTATCTACATCATTCAGTAATTTTAAAAGTGCGGCGCTGAAATCCCAGCAAGCGCATCAGATGAGAGTAGAATAAACAGCTCTGATAAAAGACGTTGCAATGTTCTAGTTTTAGATCAATGTTCTAGTTTTCAGACCATCTTTTTATAATGCAGAACTTGATCCTCCCCTTCCTTGGCTGAAAGAATTCTTTTTCTAACAGGACTTCAGGCCCACATCTGTCATTGTATGAGCCAAATATTATTTATCTACTAATAAGAGCAATTTTATTCTCCATCCTGCAAGGAGCTAAGGAGAACTGAAGGCAACTGAAGGTAAAGAAAACCTTTGCTAAATAAATAGTGTGTTCTCAGCATCTGTGTACCAGAGGACATGATGTGACTTGCAAGACCATCATTTTACTCCAAGGAAATATCTTTGAAGAACAAGGAATTCTTCTGCCAGGATGCAAGAAAGATTGAAAATTATAGAGTAATATGGTTTCTGTTTTAGCTCTGTGGTAGTCATGGCAATTAAACACTGATTTTTTTTTATTATTATATGGGCTAATAAATGCATTTTATTTAATAATGCTGTGTTGGAGAGAAAAATATAGTCATACACTAGGAAAATACTATAATCAAATGGATCCCCTAAGCAATGCAGCATTTTAGACCAAAATTATGTGGCAAAGATCCAACACTTATGGAGCCAATACTAACACAGTAAAACTAATTTCTTACCCCCTGCCTGTCACCCCAAGCCTTTCTTCAATTCATGCTTAAGTCTAACACAGTTTACATTCTTTCTTGCAACTTCTTTCAAACTGGGTATGACTTTTCTTGATTTCCTCTGCAACTGCATCTAATAGCGAACAAGGAGTCTCAAGACTTCTTGAAAGAATTTTTTGGATAGAGAAACAGAAACAGAGACTTACTGAAGCACATCAGAGAGAGCAAAGGAACAGATAACATCTCTTAGGTAAGCAGGGAGATTTGAGAAG
Source organism: Camarhynchus parvulus (assembly GCF_901933205.1). NCBI lineage: Eukaryota > Metazoa > Chordata > Aves > Passeriformes > Thraupidae > Camarhynchus > Camarhynchus parvulus. Next base: position 4,857,231 of record NC_044580.1, read on the forward strand.
TGTGAAGATGGGAATTGTTAAATATTTGAAGCAATATGGACAGCAAAAGTGAATGAGAATTAATTTCAGGTCCTAAAGATCCCTAAGAAAGTTCTGAGGGTGGGAGAAGAAAGAAATCGATTCAAGTTTCAACTGTAACACACAAACATTTTAAAGTGGTTGATGACTGATGAAGGGCTTTAAAAGAAGAAGAATACAGAGATCTCTCCTCATCGTGATCTTGGTTTTGAAGAAGATATAAGTGGGGGTTTGCAGACTCAAATCCAAGGAAATTCCCCAAGCCTAAAATAAAATAATCTCATGTTGAATCTTTGCTCACTGTAGTGATGAAAAACCCAAACACAGTGGATGGGCAAGAGATCAATAAAGTCTTCTCACTAAGGGCTCTTATTCCTACCTTGTTCCCTTTTACAGCTGCTGAACACACCTCAGCCAATCCCTTCAAATAGTTTAGCTTCTAAAGCCCAATTCTCTGAAGGAACGTTGTGGGGCTTTAAAATGAGGGACCACAGACAAGAAAATGTAGCTTCTCCTCTTCTGTCTCTCTCCAACCATTAGAACCTTTTGTTGCTTCCCAGAATGTTTACTTTTCAGCTTTTTTTTTTCCTTTTTTTTTTCCCTTTTTTTTTTTTCCAGAAGGGCCATTTCAACTTCTGCAAAGGACCAGAGGTCTCACACCACCATTACACAAACACCTCATTACTGAGTCTTTGGCTCTCAGATCTTGAATGTCAACCCACATCTTTAATAGATCTCTACATTCAGTCCCATCAAATGCCATGAGGGCTTGAAAATGCTTGTCCTGAGGATGAATTATTGTCATAATACTTTATAAAGCAAAAGAGGTCACTATGCTCAAAGAAGTAGGAGAATGAAACTGTATATCATATTGAATAGTAAAAGTGAAGAGAGAATGATCTGGATCACTTGGAAACAAATACCAAATTTTCATAATGGCCACTGTAAAATCAGATATTACAACCAATGAATGTAATTCCAGCTTGCCTGAGACAAGAAGGGGATCAGTCTGGGGAAATGGAAACCAGAAAAGAGTTAAAAAAACTCTTGCAAATAAATCAGGATCATTTTAGATAGGAGTAAGGAGAGGAAATCATGTAACATTAGGTGCTAGATTGCTAGCAAAACAGTACCTGCCATTTGGGTTTTCTTAGTTTAGGAGGGAAATTTGTAAATTGGACAGGCTTAAAAAGCACTCACATGATGACTCAATGAAAGTTTTCTTTACAATGAAAGACTTCAGGTCTTCCAGTGGTTTAGCTTCACAACCACAAAGTTCTCCTAAGAGGTGGCTTGATCAGTGGTGTTAAGAGAAGTATTTGCAATAACAAATTCTAGGCATATTATTTAGGTTCTTTTATACACCATATATAATGACTGGAAGTTGAATCTACATATGCATAGATTAAAAGAAGTATGTATATTCTAATGGCAAGGAAATTAGCCAGGAAACCAACTTATTGAAAGTTCTGAGTTCCTATACAAGGAAATATTTTAATAAGAAGCAAGTTGTTTTAATTTATACCCTAATTGGAAAAATAATTAATTCACAAAAGTTCAACAGACTGTATTAAACAAGAAAAAAGGTTAGATGGCTTTAAATCTTTGAATCCCTCTAGTTTGTTATCCAGGTTCATTATTCCTCCCCAGCAGGGTAAGTTCACATTGCTGCTAGCAGGAGGCAATTGTATTATGAGCAGCTTTCTTGCTTTGCTCAGAGCAGTGCACTTTATTTAACAGCTGCCTCTTCAGCTTGTTGCTTAAATAATAAACTACAGAAATGTATTGTTAGAAAGCTGGAAAATTATAGGAATAACTTTTAGTTAGAGAATATATTTTGTCCACTGCATTTCATCTAAAGATGCAAAGAAGAGATCAAAGTACTTTGCCTCCTGAAGTTTTGTGATAATATAAAGCATTCCAGTGGTTGAGTCAAAAGAAATTATGCAGCATTGGAGTATTCATTCATTAGAAACCAGTGTGATTTCACTAACAGCACACATTCTCATGTGGGTGAACAGTTCCAAGATGTCTGGAAAAATATTAACACCTTAGAAGCTTTTTGTTTATGCTTGGTTAGGTTTGGGTCCTGTTTTTGTTTCAGATACAATCTTAAAAACAGAACTCCATCTGCTTTAGAGAAACACTTGGGAGGCTGTTTGTTTTTTAAAGTGCAGAGGTTTAGTTAGTGTGATAGTTAGAAATAAAACCTCCCTGCTTTGATGTTTTCTTACCCACCACTCCAGGAGCCTGTCTTCCATGTCCAAACTGATGAGGCATAACAGTCTAATCAACTATTTATCCAGAATTCACTAGTTAGAACATGTGCAATAAAATGATATTGAACTCGAGCTGAACTGCGCTGCTGTGTCTTTACTCAGATGCGGATACTGGTAAATTAATCTGGAGTGACTACTGAGGAAAGTAACAGAAGTTAGAGTATTAATTAAGTTACCAAAGCACAATCTGAATAAACAAACCCTTTGTGACTGAGGGTGGGCACAGCCAGGCGGTTGCAGAGGTGCTGCTCAGAATGCCCACGGTCACCCTGCTGCCAGTTGGAAGCTTACACACCACTGGGGGATATTGGCTGACAGCAAATGTGCAAATCTCTGTATTTCTAAGAAATTCATGAAGGCAGTTCTCAATCTGACTCGGAGGTGATCAGGGAAGTGGGGAAGGTGGCAGAGATATGGGAGGAAATGATATATTTTTCATGAACAGGAGGGATTAGAGCATACTAACAACATGCATATCTTTCCTGCTATATGCCACGTGACCATGGATAAGAAGAAGTATTATGCACATGCCTAAAAAGAAGATTCTCCAGAAATGAGGTCAAATGCCTTGATCTCACTTTCATCAGAGAAAATCTGCAATAAAGCAAATTCTTTGATGATGTTGTGAATTTACAGAGCAGAAGTGGCCAACTTGTGATTATTCTGCCAGTACTAGCATGGTGACAGTTTAAACAATCAAAAGCAAGTCAGAGCATGCATATATATCCATTTGCTTTAAAAAAAATTAAAAAGAAAGGGAAAAAAAGCGATGTATTAATTGTAAGGTAGAGGATTATAACAATGGTAGTCTTCCAGATGGATTTAGGTAAGGAAAAATAATAACTCATACTATGTGATAACAAAAAACCCTGATAATATGGTGCACGTATTGAGGGAGTTCAAGGTTCTTACCAAAATCAGTTCATCATTAGCTAATTCTCTAGTCCAGTATGTTTTGGGACCTTCTCCCTCAATAAGAGTTTGTTTGCAGTAGATCTTGTTTTCATTCTCCCAAGTGGCCAAACTCTGCAGGCAAGAAAACCATTAGGAAATACATTAATTATATTCCCCAGCAGCATGAGACAGAAACAACAATGAGCAGTAGTGAGAATAATTGCTCCACTAAAGGAGTAACACATAGATAGTCAAAGGCAGAGGAAAAAAAGTAATCAGTGGAAAGTGGTGAAATAAAAATTAAGCTGTGATGGGGCATTTTGGAAAGAGGAATATATTAGTAACAAAGTAATTGCAAATGTGTCTTTTCAGTGTGAAGACACTCAGTTTCCATCAAATGCTTGATGCTGGAAAGTGTAATTTAGGAACATGCAAATGTAATGTCTACATTCCCAATCATCTTTGTAAAGATGATTTGATCTGACATGTTATTTATCACTACAGTCCCCTAAGAGTAAAAGCATAAACAATTGTATATATCAAGTTGTAGTCATAAATAATGCAGTATTTGTCACTTACAATCTTTCCTGCTCTATGGCACTGTGCCAAGTTAACTGTGTATTAAACATATCGAGCTAACAAACTAGAATAAATCACAGCTAAATTTTAAAAAATGTCAGAATTCAATTGTTTGTGACATTACTTTTTTAAGGTTGTGAGTCTGAGGATTGGAATACCCTTGGGCATTTTTCAAAGCATTTGAATAACAACTATGAAACCACTGAAAAATAAAAGACCCTAGAACTACATGATTTTGTTAAACTTTCACAAACAGGCAAGCCCTGACTGTTGCTTTTCACTCGAGCACTGAACTCCACAGTGCAAAGGAACAGCTGTGCAGAAGGATGCCCTGTAATGAATGTTCAAGTAATCCCTTTATAACTACACAGGGGAGACATTTATTAGTCTGTGATTATATACCTGTACATATACACATGTGCATGTGCATATGTATGCCTAAATTCAAGTTAACACTTCCCAGACTTTCCAAGGGAAAAACCCTTTACTTTGATTAAAAATTAGCTGTTTACTTTTTAAATATTTTTCAAAACAATAGATTTTATAAACCAACAAGCCATCTCAAATGGCAGTTATAGAAGCTGTGCCTTGAAGTACAAGCATATATGATGCCGTCTTTGTCTGCACAAACAATGGATCAAGTTAGTTGGCAGCACAAAACCCTCCACCCCATAAAGTATATCAAAATCTATCACCAGTCAGCAGTTTTGCCAGATACTGCAAACTACATTCTGGAGCATTATTTTATTATCTGTCAGTTTCTGCTCTGTGGCCACATCTTGGTTATATACACACAGCAGTACAACTTATTCCTGAGAGCGGACTATAAATAATTTCACAACACATGGAAAAAATTTACTTCTTCACAAAACCCATTTCTTTCAGGTTTTTCCAACTTTCATAGCTTACAGCCTAATTATTGTTTTTCCATCTTCAGCAATAAATCCTTCTCTGGAAAGCGGGTCACATTTATTGTATATGCATTATGTATGAAGACACTTTTGTCGAACAAGATAAATTAACAAAGCCTGCAACATTTCCTGGACAAACTGTTAAATATATGATAACTCATCCTAGAGAGCAAGTGGATGTTCTAAATATTCACTGATTCCCAGAATCTGTTTCTTGTTTCATAAATTTGTGTTGACACCAATTGCACTGAAGACAGTAAGTTCTGAATTTTTAGTGATAAAGATGGTCTCAAAAGCTGACCCAAGAATTAGGAGAGGTCCTATTTTGGAAAGTAGATTATTTTACCAACACTGGATACTTTTAAAACTGGATCCTCATTTGAGATTACCTTCTAATAATCTTTATTTGTATTCTTTTATAAGAGTTTTATGTACACTTATACATACTCCTTTATAATTATGAGAGTAAACTGTCTGAAGAAAGCATAACTAACCCATGCCTTCAATAATGGTTTTCAAGGGCAGCTATGACCACAGCCCAGCTCCCCAAATCTCAGATCCCACATATCTACACCAGCAAGAACCTGGTGTCAGATGCTGCCGACTTAAATCCCCCTCCACAGCCACAGAAGTGGTTACAGAGGTAGAGGAGCAGGGTCTCACACACAGAATCAAGCCCAAACCACTCCAGGGAATGCATCTAATGCACTTCTGCTCAAGGAGATGGTGTAACTGTGTCTGGTATAACACCTGCTGAAAGCCTGTCTTACACTGTTAAAGAGCTATGTATCAGTAAACTGGACATATGCACTTGGCAAGAGTGTGAAAGAGGATTTCAGCCCCAACCAACCAACAGTCTGTGGTCCTGCTTGAGAACTCATCTGATTCAATCTAAGACAAAAGCTATGTCAGATTCGTGCGCTAAATCCTGACTCTTGAGGTCTCTCTTGCTCCACCATTTCCTATGTTTGTGTCAGGGACAGAAGCTGGGGAGAGCTTTCTCTGCATCTGAGGTCTTCAGGGTAGATGAAAGCAAAAAGAGAACTAAACCCTGACAAGCTGGAAACCAGATACCTGAACTCTGCTTTTGGGACCTTTCATGTCCTGTTGCCTTGAGATTTTAGTTTTATCCCAAAAGAGGGACAAGGGAAGTGGTGACCATCAAGAACCCCCATGAGTGTTTCAAGAAGAGGGTGGAGGGCAGCAATGCCTCTGTCTAGGGACACAGATGTGTTTGTCCCATCTAAAAATAACTTGGTAACACACACACCCCCCACACATATGCACATGCCCCAGCTCCCCTCCTACCCTGCACTTCCGTCCATCCACCGTCTCCTCCTCAAAGCTCTCCCCGATTTTGAAGTTGATCTCAGTGGTGCGGACAGTTGTAGAAGTTTTGATGTAGAACTGGTCCCCGTCCTGGCGGATCTCCACATGGGGTTTGGAGGCGGCTGCCACCGCCACTTTCCTGAGCATGGCATTGACACCTGGGCGAAGCGGGGAGGAAACAGCTTGAAGTCGCCAGCCGTGCCCTGGGCTGACCTCGCCCAGCATCACACAGATGAGGGAGCGGGGCGAGCGGCCGGGGCACCGCGCGTAGCCCCCAGCACAGCTGCGGCGCTGGGCAGCGGCGGCGCTCGGGCAGGCTCCGCACGGCCGGCGGCACACGCGGGCTCCGGCAGCGATCCCCGCGGCAGAACGCCGGGCCAGCGGCAGCCCAGCTCCTCGGGCAGGAGCGCGGGCGAGGCGGGGACCGTGCCGTGCCTCGACCGCCCCTTCCCGGGTAGGGCTCTGAGCCATGCTCCGCACCGGCGGGAGCCTCTCCTGCCCGCGGCCGACGCGCGGAGCTCTCCCGGAGACACCGGGCACCGGAGCGCGGCCGCAGCTGCCGCCCCGTGTCCCCTCCCGCGGGACACAGCCCGCTGCCCGGCTCCCCGCCACTCACCCAGCGCCTTGAGCAGCTCGTCGAAATTCTCGCTGCTCTTCATCTTCCAAGTGCCGGCGAAGTTGGGCATGGTGGGTCGGGCGCTGCGGAGGGCGGCGGGGACGCGGCGCTGCTGCTCGCTCTCCGGCTCAGGCACCTTGTGAGTGGGGCGGACCGCGGCGGTAGCGGCAGGGAGAGCCGGGCACACCCACCCGGCCCCCCACCCCTTGCCTCGGGCCAGCATCACACCGCCAGACAGCCGGCCCCCTCCCAGTCATAGCCATCCATCCATCCATCCATCCATCCATCCATCCATCCATCCATCCATCCATCCATCCATCCATCCATCCTGCCCTTTCCATCCATCACCGTTTGCCGCCTGCCTTGCAGGCTCCACAGCTGCTCCTCCTGGGGCTGCCCAAGAACGAGAGCCCGATTGCCACTTGTGCGACAAATGAGGTGGACAGTGAGGACCTGATGAAAAGCCCCAGAAGCAGGCAGGAAAAGCAGAGGACTATCCAGCCAGGCGCCGGTCTCTCCAGGCTCACTCTGGGCTGACCCCACCACGGCAGGGCCGAGGCACAGAGCCCATCACACCTCACCCCGAGCCCTGCATGCACGGGCCCTCCCGCTGCCAGCCTGCCCCCAGCACTGCTCACTGGGACAGCCAGCAGGTCCAAGGGGTGGCAGGGAGCAGAACACTTTCCAGGACAGGGAACTGTTGTAAGGAAGCTGCCACTGCCCTGAGCTGAGTCTCCCCTTCGAGAAGGGTGAAGGACAAAGAGCTACACAGCGCCTAAAGCATTCCCCCACTTCCTTAAATCAGCACCAGTGTACTGAAGATTAGAGTGCTGTTCTGAGCCTTTCCATGACCATTTCCATTGTCTTTGCTTTGAGTCCCTCCGTTTCAGGTCAAAGATGCTAGATTAAAGTTCCTTATCGCAGCTGATTTATCCACATGATAAAATGGAACAGAATTTGACAGGTTAAGGCATATGGAGTTTTTCTGCTGCTATTGTGCATAAGAAAATAGTCAAAACATTCAAAGGTCTGTGATTTCCCACACAGAACAGAGCCAGATGTATTTTAATTATAGGAAAACCTTTGCTGAACAAACTTCACGGTATATTCACAATCATTCTTCACTTGTTAGATTCTGTAAAATGAACACGAAGGTTACTTGAATTATGTATAAAATGTGTTTGCTCCTGGAAAATGAATAGTTCTGGGAGGTACTTTAGTATGTTAGGCAGGATTCTATATATGCTGAAATTTGCTCTCATTTTTTGTTCCAGGAAGAACCTCACCTGAGTAAGAACCATAGAGCAGAACCAAGTATTTGTCTGTTGATTGTCACTCTTTTTCTACTGATTTTTGTTTCTGCCTTTCCAGAAGAACACCCTGAAGACCTGGCATAGCTCTTTAACGAAATATTTTGATGAAAAATCTGGGTTTTTTCCAGGAAATGAACATTTCAGAGAGAAATATATGTTTTCAATAACAGGGTTTGTCTAAAAAGAGAAATGGAGCAATACAAACCCAAAACAAAAACCAGAGCACAAAGCATCCTTCAGTTGTTTTAGCAAATGGCAATAAATTCATCTCCATCTGAATTACTTTGTTTAAAATTTCAAATCCCCTCAAAGAAAAACACTTCTGAAAAAAAAAGACAGACACACAAACAATTTCCTATTGCAAGTAGGTTTAAGATTTTCAAATGTAAGGCTGCAGGCCCAACAAACACATACACTGAAGAACAAACACTGAAGAAAAACCCTGCTCAGACCCTCGGTTTCAACTTCCCAACTACACAACTGAAAACATGCTACATGCTTTGCTTCCAGAATCCTGCAGAATGTGTATACCTGGAGCCCAGTGGAAGTGTTATGGCTCACTCTTTGCAGGACAAAGTTCTTAGCTACCTATGACAATGAGTATGAGCAGCATAAACCAGATGGGAACTCCTATCTCTACATGAGAAAATAAATAGGCTCTGTCACTATCGGACACACAAGAACGCAAGCACACCACGGTTCTCCAGGTGAAGGAAGAAAGAGGAAGTTTATTCTCTGACTCCAACATTTATAGTTTTCCAAAAGTGACAGTGGATTGGAGGGTGATAGGGACACCTCTCCAATGACACTGGTCAAACCAGCAGTCTATCAACTTTCTCCTCCTCCATAAAAGAAGACAAAACAATCAGTTATTTACAGAAAGTGTCTGGAAAAGTTCACTACAAGAATGTCTATATCAAAAGGCCTAGAAGATCTTAAAAAAACAGGGTGACAAGGCTCAGATGATTTTAAGGAAAGACAATTTCTTCTTTAAAGGACCATTTAAGCTCTTTTGTTTGCTGACCTGCTGATACAAGCAGGAACTATTCCAGCAGATGTGACCTGAGAGAGTGTCTCTAAGACGTAGGACATGCTTTCTAGGTGGTGCACTGCGGCCACTGACCTGTTCCATGAGGACCTAGAGGGAGCCTTCAAAATACCCCTCATCTGGAAAGTGGATCAGGCTGGAAGGAAGAAATACCTTCAGTCAATAAAGGCTCTATTCTGCAATGGCAGCACATTGAGCTATTTATCCTCAATACAGAGATATTAAATTACATGTTTGTTTACGTTATAATCTTACCTAAATACCATGAGGCACTGTGGCACCTACACAATACAGTTTCTAAAACAAAAGCCCAGTTACACTCTAGAGTGTCTAACTGCCTCTCTGTGGCAATGTGCACACATTCAGACCTCATTCATACAGAGAGGCAGCTTCCTTCCAGCACTGCGTAATGCAGACTTAGCAACTATTCAGAATTAGACTTCAAAGTTCAACTCCAGAAGAAGTTGCTCCCCTCTGAGAGTGAGGGTCCACTCTTGCCAGCACAGGCAGGAGACAAGCATGTGCATTTCCAGAGCCAATGACTTCCCTCTCACCCATAGTTCTTCACGTACACACGGTAGTTGAACTGATCACCAACAGTCATTCCCCCCTTAATCTTTGAGTTGCACTTCTTTTTGTATCCTTTCTGCATTGCTGCTTCTCTTTTATTTTAAATAATTTATAGTTTTCCTCTTGTTCTCAAAAATAAGCCTTCATGTTTCTCTGGCTTTACTAATTAATTTAGAAGTCACAATGAGTTAAAATCCAAAGTCAAAAGGAACCCAACTTTGCTGCAACAAAAGTTTAAAAGCAAAACATCTCTAGTATTTGTCCCTTAAGACAACTAAAGCTCAGTGAGAAAAATGATATTCCTGTTTTTCCATGTGGTGTTTCATGAAAACATTGTGGATTGTAATCCCATTGCATGGTGGAACACAAATCCCCACTCAGGCTGATAAGGCAACAGAGTGAAGTGTAACTTAAATGGCAACAAATTTCATACGGTTTATGCACTAGTTCCACCAATTTATTATATATAAACGAATAAATGATATAAAAGTCAGTAAGAGCTGAGTTTCTATTTTACAAGCTGTGATCATATCAGTTTGCTCAATGCTATGAGACTCATTTGCATGCTGAACTGTTTGAAGGAGAGGGAAGGAAAGACAAGGAAGAAAATATGGAAAGAAGCTTAAAGGAAAGGAAAACAGAGGTGTGATGTAAGACCCATAAGGTATATAGCACTGCTATAATAAAAAAAATTGGGACAGAATGTGAATTAGGATCAGTTTACTGCATATTGGATCACTCAAATGAAGGACAGAAATAACATCTCTGGCAGACACGACACAAGTCTCTACTGTTATAAAGTGAAGATCAGAAAGTTATACTGATTTATATTAGCTGAGAATGTTGCCCATGGACTTTTAATTTAGCCCACTTCATAGATCCTTTTTCCTACCACAGCAGCAATAGGAGATGTTTATCAGGTCATGCTGAAATAACCCAGACTGAATGACAGTTTTACTTTTCTTTCAATCTCCTTCTGCATGTAATTTCCCCATTAATGTTATGAAAACCAGTTTGATTTTCAAAACATGCCTCTCAGCACTTTTTCCCCTAGGCATTTACTTTATTTACCTGAATCCCTTAAGGCTGATCCTTTCCTACAGATGGACCTAATTAATCTTTCCAGCAGCGCCCCTAAGACAAAGGAAAGTAATATATGTACAGATGGGACCAGGGTACTCCATCATCTATACAAATAAGTGACCAGTAATGTGACCAAAACTATCCCCTTGAGGTTATTGACTGACCACTGTGAAGTCACACAAGGCTCAGTGTAAACAATAGATTTTATTTACTAAGGTGGTACCCTAGGAAGAAAAATAAAAGAAAAAAAAAGAAAAGATTGGTTTAAGGGACAATATAATAAATTATTTCTGACATAAATAAATTGTACAACTGGAAGGCAAATTGCCATCGTAAATTTATCTGCCAAATTAATTTACAATGGGCCTCTAGCATGACAATAGGTGAAATGTAATATGATGTGTGCAACATCAACAGCATTTCTGCAGTGTTGCACCGTATACTCTACTGCATTCTTATTAAGTTGAAAAAATACTGATTATTCCCAAACTGAAATGCTAGAGGGATTTCCAATGCCAATCTATCCTTTTCACTTTTGAGACCTAACTCATAGGAAAGTAAATGAATTCTTGCATTGTTAGGGTCAAAGAGTAAAGTTTTTACCAGTTCTATGTTCAGCAAGAAAAATAGATATGATTATCTTAATTCCTTCCCTGTAATATTCCCTTCCATGGGGAACTAGTTGATCTCTGTTCTTTCCCACAATCAGGCTTTAAGCTGGCCACCTGCTCTATCTTCTGATGTGCTACAAGGATACAATAAAACTGAGAATTGTTTCCTTAACCAAAGTAAAATTTGCTTCTCTGACTCTGAAAACAAAGGGAGTTTGACTGTGGTTTCACTTGGGTATTAATTCTGCAGACTGCTGAGCAACTTGATCCTGATCCAGCAATGTGTAGTAGCAATGTAGTAACACGATCACCATGAACTGTGCTTTAAAGGTGCTCATGACTGTGTTTTCCTGGGCAAGCACCAGAATAAAGCCACAAATATCAGGAAAGAGGAAAATCAAGATCACTCCATCTCAGACTATTGTACTGTCTGTAATATAAACTAGTTTAGAATTTTGGAAACAGTTTTGGAAAATGACTTACAAACTGTTAAATAATTTTGTAGAAGGGCCATACTGAATAACCAACATCCAATACAGATTTTCAGTAGCTGGACCTTTTAACATACATTTGAGCATTTGTAACATATCAAATTTGAGCATTGACCAAGAGTGTGAGCAAGTGACATTACCTTCTGTCCAAACTGCCCAGCTACCACCAGCTGCCTTGAACAATTCCTGCCTCCTGAAAGTCAGATTCTGCCTGTGGCTTGGCAGCTGAAAGGGAGTCATCAATCCCCAAGCCCCTCTGGTTCAGACAAAGCAACATGGCAGAAAGTGACAGCTTAGGAGCAACATTCACAATCTGCCAATTTTAAAATACAGTATTGTATGAACAGGAAGGAAAAAAATCTATTCACATGATTAAACAGAGCTTTCTGTTCTATTGGGCAAACAATGTTATTCAGAAAGAAAAAACTAAACCAAGGATTTATTGATTTCAGAATCTATGGCCTGAGGTGAAAATCATCCTCTGTGAGTGCATTACACATGTTTAAATGGATTTTTTTGTGGAACTCTTTGTCAAGGATAGCTCTCTGAATTAAGAAGGTCGTGGAAAGTCCCAATAGGTTTTTTCACAAACTAGTAAATAAGACATTAGCTTTCTTTTCTTTTTCCTCAACTTTCCTTTTCTTTTGCTGAAGGAAGCTATTCAGACTGATTTGACTAATTTTGGCACAATACTTCACAATACTTCAGCACAATACTTTCACTTCAGACAAGATAACAAACATCTCTTTAAGCAGTGGAGTTACTGCACCTGCTCACAGGCAACCTAAGACAAGGACTAAGCCAGGAGAGTAGAGGATCTGAGGCAGGAGTGTCCTAGACTCCTGAAGTTGGGATACACTGGTCTACATAAATCTCTAGGAGATAAAATCAAGTCGGCTCCAAGCCAAAGAGTCCTTCATAGGCATGTCCAACAGTCAAGAGCATAGTTACAGCTCCCCTATCAGAGGCTTTTAAGGAAATAGCTCATAGGATGTATTTATTTGATGTCTCCAAATGTGTGCTTCAGTCTGGCAAAGGGTAGAGGTGATAAAGCAGCTCTTAAAACCCAACCTTTCCCTTGAGCTATGTCTGGTAGTTTCCCCATGTGGTCACTACAAAAATCTGAACAATGCTAGAAAAGTGAGAGCAGTGCTCTGGGTGTCACAGCCTTGCTTTGCTATTTCAGCCCGTGACATTGCTGAAGTTGTTAAATTGGAAATGCTCCCTATAATTACTAATGCAGAAGAGTTGTTTCTTTTTCATAAAGGGGTTACCACGACATTTGAAACCAGGGATTTTCATAGAGGCTTTCAGGAACCCAGCAAGTCTCCTTTTCCTGAACAAAAGGCATTAATAAAGCCATAGCTGTCAATAGAAAAGTAATCAAACTGTGGCAGCTCTCTGAAGACAATGCAGGTCTATTAAGACTGACTTAGTCAGGCAGATGGACCGAGCTGATGTGTGGTCATTAGAGATTCTTAAAGGACCTTCGTCTCCAGGGATAGAGGACCATGGTATTTTTTCCAAATGTCCAGAAGAAGAATGAGTGAATTCAAAGGAATACATTCTCATTTAGGTCTGGACTGAACTCCCAACAGGGCCATGTCCTGAAGCTATAGAGGCCGTGCCATTTGCACAACCGGAGGTTTTACTCTGGTGCCCTGACCTTTGTGTATGTGCTAAATTCAAAAGCTTTTCACTACATCTGGCAGACAAAAAGAAGATGAAGAAACTTCATTTTCCCTTTCCTAGCAAAACAGAGTATTTAGCATTCCACATAAATTAGAACCAGGAAATAAGGATCTTATCCATTAATTCAATTTAAAATTCCAAATGTCTTTGAAAGGTTTTTCATCATTTTGAAGCAATAATAAGTCTAAGCATTTGAGCTAGTTCTTACCAATACAAACAGCTATAACTGCACTAGTTTCAAGGAAGACACGACAATTTATACTATGAGGAGATGAGGTCCAGAAATATGTAAGCTGTAGGTGTTCTAACTCCTATCAATTCTTCTCCCAGCTTTGTTTTGTCCTGGTAGACTTTGCTCAGAAAATGACCTTGAGTACAACTGCTCTTTCTGTTGTTAACCCTCTGACCTTCTAAACTAACATCCTTTGCTCTTTCTAATTCAGAAGGTTTCTGGGGCTTATTAACTGAACAGGCCAAGTGACCGTTCCCAACTGAAACCAGAGTCCCTGACAAGGAGTTCATTGTTTTCCAGGCTTCCTCCCTAGTACTAGATCTGCAGATTTCAGACTGAAAAAGAATAATGCAGACATTCTTTGTCTAAACATTATCTGGAAAGCATCAAGATAACCCAAGCCACTTCCTCGCCTATTAAAATTAGAGGGGTCATCTCTTGGGACCTAAGTGATTATGGCCACAGTTTTCAAACTTGGATGATGAAATTTGTAGCAAACTATATCATGAGGCATCTAAAGAAAAGAACCTCAGTCTTCAGAATTAAAAATAATTTGAACTAATGTCAGTCAAAAGAGAGGGTACTCAGCATTCCCATGAATTGCAATATTTTTACTTATGTCCCTCACTATATACTTCAATGAATAGCCAAAAGCAATCAAATTTGGAAAGTGTGAACAAATTTCTCAAAAGAAGATGCTGTAATTAGGCTTCTAAGTCTAGGATTTAGGATCCACGAGATCCTTCTGTAATACATCCTCGAAAAACAGAAATTCTAGTCTAGGCATATTAGTATGGGCTTCAGCCTCTCAGTAACAGCAGACCATATTCATGCAACTCATTCCATTAGTACAAATAAGTCATTTTCTACAGCATTTGTCTCACTTTTCCCAAGAGCCCCTCCCTCACAAGAGGCCATTAAAAAGTGAATAATCTAGGAAATCAATTCTCTACATTTTAAAACCTGTTTGAAGCCCTCTTATTTCCAAGGTGGTGGCAGTGAGCGCGCCGGTTCCCGGAGGAGGCTGCAGCTCCTGCCAGCAGCACCACCTAGTGCAGAGCACGCTCCGTGTCCCTGCTCCTCCATCTGCATCCCAGATGCACTCAGCCTGGAGCGGCTTCCTACGAGCATCTCCCATCAATAATGTTAACAGCAAAGACAAGGCAGAGGGACAGGATGTTATGGCAAGTAATTTCGAGACATCAACTCTCAAAGTAAGGCTAGGTGAAATACTACAGTTGAATTTTAGGAGGGTATTTTTAGAAAAGCTGACAAATAGAAAGTTCATTACATAAGGTACACTGTTAAAAGGGAATTGCTAAACTTTACACTTGGTCGTGCTGATGCAATCTCTTTACTTTTCAGAGAGCTGACAGAAAAAGGGACCACAGTGAAACTGCAGGGATATTAAAATTTTTATTTTAATGCAGTATTGGTTTATTTTGCAAAGAACAGCAACATCTTTCCATGCCAGAAACGTAAACAGCAATCCCCAACCACAAATTTCTAGAGCAAAAAGTTAAACACTTCCTTTTTACCATTAATTACTGTGGGTCACTGACTAAAGAGCACTCTCCTCATCTGAACAGAATTTCTGCCACCAGACTGTTGGGATGGCTACGGCTTTCCAGCCATACAAGAGATTCTCCCTTTAGAAAAGACAAAAAGAAAGGCTTGGTTTTTATAACATTTAGAGTGTTTGTGACTGGGCAGATAGTTTATAAAAGCAGAAATGTCATTACATGCACATTTTTAAAGCAATAGTCTACAACTAAAGAAAAAAATTTAATAGTTCCATGTAAACAACCAGACCTAAATCATAAAAGGGCTGATGACCACAGACAACATTCATCTTTTTCAACTATGTACTGTTCTCTAATGTTGCATTTAAGAGGCCCCCCCAAGATTTAAGTCCCCATTATGTCATATGCTATAGATGTGATTCTGCCTACACTTTTCCATTCATAAACCATGGTGAATGCTATTTTCTTGGTAGAAACAAATCAATGTGCATATCTGGGACCCAAGCTGTTAAATCTCTATTAAAATGAAGGCTACAAGCCCAAGCAGAATCTCCAAAGAGAAATGGAGCCCATATGTCAGAGACACAACTTCAGATTATCACAGTTGGAAATGAAGAAATTGTGGTGTATTGATTAATTTTGATTTTGCTTAATGAGCTATGACAGAAAGCCACTAAGATGAATGCATCTTCCTTTCTGGAACAGGAGGAGTTCTGCTCATAAGATCACTGACTTTGAATGGGGTCTTTCTAATGTTTTTTTGGATTTGTTTCAGAAATTGCAGTAATGAATACAGACCAGCCAACTTAAAGAGTAATGGAGGCTACTTTTGTGAACAAAGAGATGTTCCAGTATCAGAAGCAAGCTTACTGGGAGGGCTGTCTGTGATCTAAAACAGCAGGAGAAGTGAATAATATCAAGGCAATTAAACTGTATTCAGGAGCTTCTTGTGCTCCAGGAATCAGAACTCACTGTCCAGTAAGGATTTGATCTGTTACAGATTTCAGTGGACTCTGGCATAGGTTAGCACAGGTGTGGCACAGGTGGCAAATGCCTAAGCAGCCTATGGGATACCAAATACCTCTGCTTCCAAGTGCCACATATGGGAGCTGTACCTGCAAAGCAAGAAACTGAGGAGCAGAAGCCTTGATCAAAGGAGGGAACTAAGAACTGGATAGGATTCAGCACCTTGTTTCAGTCACAATGGACTTACACTCTCCAGACCAGCACACAAGGACAGATTGTGACACCAGCTACAGTTATCTTTGTCCAATGTTATATACATGACAGGTTTGTTGGTCTTTTCAAACAAAACAAAACTCCCCGCAAAAGAACAATACCTCGCTTCTTATGATTTTGAGATGTCCCAGTTCTAGAAGCAGTATTTGCCTTTAGGATGTGGGCTAAACATCATGGACTTAATAATGAAACACTTCACTCATTAGAACAATTATAAGAATGAAAAAAAAAAGTTTACCATCCCTTTCAAGGTAAACACCATATAAACTCCTGACTTTCTGCTGTTAAATAGGACCTTCATTCTGATGATTTATTTCTTGCTTCAGAAAGACACTGCCTGTAGCTGTGATTAGACAGAATATACTTTCACAACAATCTCTAATGTGCTTCTCATGGTTTTTAAACTGTGAAAGCATAGTTTGCTGCTGGCTAAAGGTTTAAAATTCTGTTTTATCTGACAGTTCTGAAGGCTTGGTTATACCATACTCACATGCAGGGAGAGGTGTGACACTGGCTATATACAGTGTGCCCCCACCATGAGTCACTCTGGGGAGAAAGAAACCCCACAAATACATGTAATGTATTAATGGCTTAAGCCATTCTCTGCCACATCTGAAATGACCTCTGTGCCCAGTTCAGCTGGCACACCTTCCACATGGAGTCCCCAACCTTGGAAAAGGGTAGGCAAGAAACAGGTGAAGTATTTGACCAGTAATATTGTATGATCTTGATGAGGGAAGCAGTCTGTGCAGTCAGCTCCAAAATGTCATTCCTTCCTGTGGATGCTGTGACACTAATTACATGTGACAAGAAGAGTAGGTAGGCCACCATGTTAAATACAAACAGACTCACAATAGCAATGAAAAGTGAGATGGGAGCAGGAAGGATAAGTGATAGACTGAAAAGACAGACTGACAGCTGACTACCTATGTAGGATTTTAATTGAAGTTGTACCCAATGTATGCCTTCTGAGGCAAGAACTAAAAGCCCTCAGTACCTTGCAGGATCTGTAAAACTTGATTTCTTAATTTTGGGCACAGATTTTAGCTCTTCAGAAAAAACCCACCAGTAAACTGGAAATAAAGATCTACAGCATGGTGTCCTGATTATAAATGTGTACCAAAAATGCAATGTAAATAGTGTGTAAGGCCAGCTAGAGCTCATATAGCACTAATTAAGTGCATGACAGTCCTGACTATTATATCCAGAAGCCTGTTTATTTCTGCTTGTCACAGCCCAGCAGCAGCACATCAGCAACCCTCGTCTCAGAATAAATTAAAACCTTTCATTTCCTGGCCTTGGGCACTGAGAGCAATAGAAAAGAGAAGGTCATTTACTCATGATACCGCTGCTTGTTTTGGAGTAGCTGTGCTGGACTGACTCTGTGATCTCTAGACACCATGTAATGTTGTAGTGGATGAGAATATGAGGAGAACACCATGTGCATGTGTAGAAAGATGATGGGAGTATTAGAAACATTTACTTCACAAAGCCATCAGGCGTACAAACCAACACATTGAAATAGTTTTTAAGTTCTTGGCATCTCCCCCAGGCAAATTGTTTCACTTGTGGGACAAAAAGTAATAACTGATATTTGGAATCTTATCAGAAGATTATGAAGAAAAATCACGTCCCTTTGTCTGCAATTTAAAAGAATGCTACTGTAGGAATCAAATGCTTTATTACTGCCTATCTGAGTATTATGCTTGCATAAAGCTGATACAATTTAGAGGTGCCACAAACTAAGAAAACAAATCATACCTATCTGTGATTTTCTTGCAAATTCCTGTAAATGTAGAAGAGCAGAGAGAGCATTATTCTGATATTCTTTACAACTCATTTACTCTGTGAACTGTTGGCTCCAGTAAATTCTGGTGCTTTGCTCAAATCCTCTCTGGAGGCAGCTCAGCCCTGTAGGGTTAGTTCAGTTTGGAGATGGGAGGGAAAATTTTAGCCAGGACTATGCATGTTCACTGTGGTCACCCATGAGCATGCAGGAGCAGTGTCACAGCATTCAGGTGTTCCACATCCCCTTTTATATCTTTACCAAATAAACAGTACAGAGAAAAGCATTAAAAAAAATAAGAGAAGTAGTAACAAAACGCAGACTTGCAGGAGGACTCCCTGCTGCACCTACTTCAGTTTTAAACTCATTGCTTTAAATTGATTTGGTTTTCTGCCAGCTATATCTCACTAGGGTGCCTATTTTCAGCAATAGCATGAAAGCAAGCTCACACTTTTAAGTGAGATGTCTGAGTTGGATTTAGTAAGGGGAAAAAAAAAGGAAATTAAAATTTAAAACTCCTTGTTATATCCCCATCTTCACATGAAAGTACAATGTCAGAATAAGCCTCTGGGTCAGGCAAAAATAGAAAATAAAGATGAGACTACTGCACTTCACACTTGTAGAGGAAGCCCTGTGGCACAAATCTTTGCATGAAGAATGTGGCAGAAACACAGACTTTCCCTGCAGATGCTAATATGATCTGCTGCTTTAGGAAATCATTATTTCTCTGCCACTTGGATCAGTTCTGTGAAGATTAACTCATACCAGAACGGATGTCACTGTACTGATATCTAAGAACTTTATCTGATGAAACCCCAAATTTATGTCTTTCACATATATACACTTTTGTAAACAGCACCTCCTCACCATTTCTCCCTAACACACAGAACGGCGCACAACAGAATAATAAAACTTTATCCATGAGACTGATTGATGTCCCTCACTGGAGATATTAAAAATCCATCTGAATGCAATCCTGTACAATATTCTCTAGAATGACCCTGCCTGAGCAGGGAAGTTGGACGAGATCCACTGTAGTGCTTTCCAGCCTTACCTATTCTGTGAACTGGTGACTTCACTATTACACAAGTTTTTAAGAAAAGGCACTGTTTTATCTGGAACATTATGAGAATTCAGCCATTTTCTATCACTTCCATTAAATGCATGTCACATTCATACACAAAGAATATTTTCCAAAAAGCTTAGAAAGGCACATTGATATGAATACACTCCTAAAGCAATTGAAAATGGGGGAATCTACTCCCAGGGAAAGATAAGGAAAAGCAGGAAACTACTTATTTATGCCACTTTCAGAGTTTTAGGCATACTTTTTTACATCAGTCTACATAAAACATGTTTTTCACCCTACAACATTTAAAAAATAAACTATATTGATCTCCAAGTTTTCAGTTATTATCCACTCCAAAGCAGTCAAGTGCTAACTTTCTGATAAAGCATAATACACACAGAGAAAGACCTCTTTGGAAAGACACACTAGACAAATAGACAAACAAAACAGAGAAGTACTATTCTTCATCATGGCAATGAATCTCAGCTGCTATTCTAGCAAAGTCTAAATCTTGGACTTGAAAGGAGCTGTTTTGTTTACTGAAACTGTTAAATCCAATCATCTCTCTGTGACTGCATGTTTCTCTGTGATCACAAGAGATATTTCTAGTTTATTTAATGATATTTAATCAAGTCTCCATTAATGCTTATTCTAAAACAGTTTCATCATTACCAAGAATGACTGCTATTAACTGCAAAGAGGGTAGCCCTGGGCACTGAAAGATCAAAGAGTAATAAATCATCTTATTGGTTGAGAAAGGCACTTTTAAATCTGTCTATAACAGTTTCTGAAAACTTTCTAAACTTGCTAATGGTGCAGTATTATAGTTCTGATTGCATTTGAGTTTATTTAATTATGCTAATTATTCACAGTTTTCTTACCTTGGTTGTTACAGACCATGAGCTGATGGATGTTACATCAGTTGGGGCATTCATGCACAGGCATCTATTTACTTCATTTCTAATGCATGCTAACATGCAGATACATCTGTTCTTGTTACTTGACTGTTTCAAAGGATACTGATTTTGACATGGATCCAATTATTTCATCTGGAGATTATTTATTATATAATAATAATAATAATAATTCTGAGCAGATCTTCCTACCCGACAAACTCGGGCTGGGCTGTCTGCAATCTCACAAGTGTGCTCAGTGAAACCAAAGAGGCTGCTTCAGGAGTAATGTACTCTTGCATGTGAAAAAGAGAAGCAGACTCCAGCCTATTGTTACAGGATTATTGCAGAACCCATTGTACTGAGTGCTAGATGATGAAAGGGCCAGCGTTTGTAGCTAGGAACAATCTTGAGAGTGAAGACAAGTCGCTTATGCTTAGCAAGATCCAGTTACAAAAACAAGTGAGTCTGTGCGGATGAGTCAGAGTTGTGATAGGAGAATTGTGGATAGAACAATCCAAACCATCAAGAAACAGAAAAGAATATTACTGCAGCAGACACTCAAGTCCCAGGATGAAAGTTTAGCCCTGTGGCTCTCATTATCATAGAGATGTTATGGAGAAAATCTCTGAAGGCTTTAGAGACAGGCAGATAAAAACATAGGAAAGAGGCAAGTCAAAAATAAAGTCTAAGTCTGGAAACAGACCTGAGAAATACACTGAATTATTGTGTTTTCCTCAGTGACTGGGAAAAACATAGGGAAGATAATGAGTTCTTTTTGGTTAGCTTCAACTTCAGCTGGTTGTGAGGCCTTAATGAAAAAAGGCAGGAACAAGTATAGTGATTCCAACTGAAATAGAGGGGGAAATTACATTACTCAGAGATATGTAAGAGAAGAGATTTATTTCAACAAATATGCATTGATAATTACAAGCTGTTATTAATTTTGCACTAATTTTACAAGGTCACTTCTACCTACAAACACAGCTGAACAACTAGAGCTACACACAGAATGTATTTCTCTTGAAATAGTGGGGAATCAGAAACATCAAGGGGACACTGACCTTTACAGAGATCTTCAGAAGAAATCTACAGGCCCCTACTAGAGTGGGGTCCTTGGATTAATTCTGAATCCTCAAGTCTGTTCTTCCTTTTTCAGATATATGCTTAGAGTTCTTTTTTCTGCAATGCTTATTGTCTTGTGGTGCAGACTTCATTTACACTCCACACGAATCCTTTATCACATACAGCCTCACACAGGACACAAAGGGATGCCAGCTCCACATTTCTGGACCTCTCATATGAATGTTTTTCATTATAACAATTTTTCAAGAGAGTATCAGTACTATTTACTATAAACCACAAGCACTATGCCTATGGCAATAATTTCTCTCACTATGTGTGTTTGCCTTGAATGCACTGCAATGACAGGATAAAACACTTCTGATCAGAATTCAGTACACAGATAATATTTCAGAACACAGGACACGGAGATTGGTTTCATCAGAGATGAAAACAAAATATAGCCACTCTAAAAAGGAAAAGTTATAGCTGTTCATGTGAGGAGTTTGGCATGATTTAAAAAAAATGTTGTCTTGATTGGATTGCTTTAGGGCAGGATCCTCTAGGAAACACAGGGATTTCTCATCTTTTGTAAGTAATTATCTGAAAGAGTAGAGGGGGATGAAGGAAACTCTGGAAAAGGGGTAAACACATTCCCCAGCCACCATGTATGCAGCACCATCAGTTCATGGAGAGCAAGAAGCAGCAATATCATGTAGCAGAGAGCACTGCCTCTGCCTTTCCCTCCAACCTTCCCCTCCACCAATAAATGTTCTGGTTCCCTGGAGCAAAGTTCTGGTTCCCTGGAGCCCAGTACCTGCCCATACTGCCCAGTTTGTCTCCTCTTGCCTCAGCAAAGAGGTTTACAAGGCTTGCACTAGCTGGATTTCACCACAGAGAAGCAGGTAAAGAAAGAAGAAGTAGGCAGGGGCTGTTTCCTTTCTTCTTGCACAATGTAGCAGTCTGAAAACGTTCAGATCAGCCTGGCAGGCCGGTCTTTTCCACAGTGACTTGCTGTGTATCTCAGGTATCCCTGCTCGTTTTCCCCTTTGCTTATGCACTGCCTCCCAGATCTCTTTACCAATCAAAACATAGTCCAATGAAGTTTTCAGCAGTTTGCTGAAAAGTCAGTCAATGAAGAGCCTGGAAGCACTCGAGATTCTGTGTTCCAATAGATTAAATTCCTTCAGAGGCAGAGCCTTCCTTTGCTGCCTCACACCTCCCTCTTGAAAACACTGAAACATTTGGGGAACTGTCAAATTGGATATTGTTACCATGCTCTAATGCAAGGAGACTGGAAAGTGACCTGATTCATACGAAAAGAAAAAACCCCAACAGACTAGCAATAACAAAATGAATTTGTGCAGACAGCGATGCAGAGATGGCAAAGCAAAGGGGATTGTGTTTACTTAGCAAGCTGATATTTTCTTGAAGGAGCTAGACAATGTAAATCCTCAAAGGCAAGCTCACTGATGAAAACTGGATTTGCTCATTTGCATTTGGCAGAAATCTAGCTCTCAAATTCAAGATGATTATTACTCAAGGCAATCAAAAACACTTTTGCTTTTGTTCAGTCCCTCTAGGGTAAAACTGTCCACTGAGACCATGACATACAGTCTGCATGTCTTTAAATCAGCCCCTTATCAGCAGTTACAATAATATATTTTTATTACCACATGCAATAAACCCAAGAACTTTCCATCTCTGGAAAAGAGGCTGCTCTTGCTGTGATTTGCTCAGAAGAGGTGAATACACAATGCAGCATCACTGGCCAACAGCTGCCATGGCACTGGGGACAAACAGCCAGCCAGGTTTACCACGCTGCCACACACGGGCTCGAGGATGAGTAATTCTGGCTATGCAGAGCTTAGGGCTCCAAAGGGTATCAGAGTCCAGCTCACATTACTGAGTGTCCTTTAGCTTTTGTGCATTTCTCTCCCAGATGAGGCCTTTACCTGAGCCTTGTTTGGTTTCTCAGAAAACAAAACCTGGCACAGGAAGCAGTATATGGAAACAAGAGACGACTGGTCCTTCATACTTACACTAGAAATCTGTAATTTGTTTTTTCTTCACATCGTAAATTATTCCAATTCTAAACACGTGCTGGAAAAGCTGCTTTTCAAAATCTAAAACTGCTGCAGAGGATCATGTGCCAATATTTAGACCACCAGCTGTGAAGCTGAATTTTCCATTTTCCCTTCTGATGTTTGATAGAGTACCTTTTATACTGAAAAATTACTCTTCTCAGAGAGGGCCCCATAGCACACACATCTTTTATCAAAATGTATGGAGAGTCTACTAGGAGCAATCCCATCTCAGGAGCTGACAAATCTGACCTAGGCAAAACATCAGTCTAAAATATCTCCTTAAAACAAATTCTTCATGACTTGTGCAACAACCTTCACTGAGACAATCTTCACCGAGGAGATAGGACAAGGCTTTTATTATCTTCATCTCCTGTAACTAAGACTGAGAACCAGCAAAATACTTAAACATCATGATTCCAAATATTTGTATTTCAATGCTAAAACACTTAGTTTGTGCTTAAATACTGCACTGGATCAGGACTGGAGCACATTTGTGTGCACCCAGTTCAGCAGTGCAAAAGAGTCAGACAAACACCTCCACTTTCTGAGCACTCTCTTAAAATCCCTGTTTATAATATCAGTTCAGACAGGACCACTGCTGTCCCTTGTGTGGGCCAAAACTCTAGTTCTCTGCTTTCTAACACTGTGTTTGTGTTGTCTGTTTGCACTAGACTAGTCAATGCTATGCTGGCCAACACTCACATATTTTTACTACCACCTTGCTTGTTGCTCAAACCCCTATGACAGAGTTTTTGCTGCCAGTTAGGGGCTTGTACGAGTCCCATACACCCCTGCTGTGATCATTGGATGTCACAGGAACATCCAGTGGCGGCACTCAAATTCAAAATATCCCAGTAATTCCTATGATGACTGTAGCACTTCAAACAATAACCTGCTAAATCTCTGCCTTTAAACAACACACTAACTAAGACTAAAAAATGAAAGCTGCTGACTGCACTTTATGGAATGTGGTGGTGCCTTGCAAGGGCCTAAAAGATCACTCCCTTCCTGACCTCGGAAGTGTAGGGGTCAGCGTGTAATTGTTTTCATGCAGGATCAGCTCTGGCCTAGGTGTCATTACTGAGATGTGCATGACTTCCCTCCATTAGGCAGCACCAAGAGCTGCAGCTAAGTGGGTCACAGATGCGAACAGAGCTCAGGGCAGCTGCTTAAATTCGTTGTTCTCTTTCAGCTGAGCATGGCAAGCACTGACTCCTGTGCACCGAAAAAGCCACTTCACCAGCACTTGTCAAATGTCATATGATGAACACATTTAGGGGTTCCTCACTCTTAGTACCTCTGAGTCTACCCTCAAGGGCCAAGACACCACATGGAAAATTGCACTCTCAGTATTTTCAATGCATCAATCTCTGCAAGCAAGCCTTTCCTCAGCAGTTTCCCTACATGGTTTTTGAGAATTTGCAACCTCAGTTTTGAAGGGACACTTGCATTTTAGACAGCATTTCCAAACCACCAAACCTGAAAAATCAAAAAGCACAGGGTTCCAGGTGCCACTTCATAAATTAACTCAAATATCAGAAGTGTAGAAGGGAAGGTTTTCTTGCCCCAGAAAACACAAAGAACTGAAGATTTCCCATTATCACAGCATCCAAATTCCAGTACAGTGTTATGTGATCTCAGCAACAATCCTCCAGTCACACAATTGATCTGAAGTTCACAGAAATCAGGAATTGTTTTTCCTCTCTTTTTTTTTTTGTTGGTTCTATGTCTGACTTAGAAAGCCTCAAACCCAGAAGACAATTACCTTACATACAAAATCTCTTATTTCCTCATGTCATGTTTCTGCTAATGTCAGTAACACATCACTAAACATAGGTGGACCTATGTTTAGCAGTCAAACAATCACCTCATTACATGTCTGAAATTTTTTTTCATTATATGAAACACCCATCACTGATACAATGTCAAATGTGAATGAAGTACTTATGATGGGAACTCACAAAAGTGTCTAGGATTTTATATGAGGTATTTATGGAACCGATTCAGTAGAGATTTGAACATGTGTTCAGGACCCAGTAAAATCCACGAGATATGAACACATGGTCTTGCTGTGCAGGAGTAGAATGTTGAATCACCACTGTAAAATGGGCTCTCACAGCCAGCAACAACACAGTGATTTAACCAATTTGTATGGTTTGAGTCAAACATCTCATCCAGAGGTGGCTGAACATAATCATAATGCTTTATGATGTGCCATACTTAGTCCTTCTCCCTCTGACTTCCATGGAGCCAGAGCTTGCAGAGCACTGGCATTTATCCTGCAGCACAACTCCTCTGTGTAAGGTTAATACTGTCAATTCGATTCACAGGGGTTTGTGAGCCAGACAGGCAAACTGAAGAAGAAAAAGCCTCTCTCACAAGGAGACAAGGACACGAAAGAGGTTGCCCAGCAAAGTCATCAAAGCAAACAGCATGAATGAGACAGTGTTGATGAAGACAGAAGTGGCATTGAAGGCTGCAATAACAAAGCAGGGCAGTGACATGAAGATAAGTGGCAAAGTAATTGTCTGGTTGAGCCAAGTGTATCCATACAGTCCATCTGCCAGCAACCCATGCAAATGGACACCAAGCACTGAAGATCTAAGTACCTATTTATGTAAATATATTCCAAATGGTGACACAAAAATGCATAGGAACAAATAATTAGTAAACACAACAAAAAGTTTTTGAGAGTATTGGAGGTAATTATTATGAACAGTCTTAGCATCTACTGCCAACAAATAAAGGATTTTCTTCCTGGTTTTTCTTACTAATTATTCTAAAAACCCAGAGTTGTGTCCTCAACATTTGATCCTGTAAAAGTTTATCACATAAAAAAGACTCCTGATGTAACAAAGGAGCCACATTGCCAGACCAGTTTCTGGATCCCCACTCCAGCAAAAAAATTGTCTAAAAGCCAATTTTAGCAGCTAAGTGGATTATCAATTTCGAAAGAGAGTCTCTAAGAAGAATAAAGTTAATAGCATTTTACAGTGGAACAAATAACATATCCAGAGACTGGATCCATGGTGCCTTCATTTCATCCTTAGTGAATTGTAAATAGCTAGGTCAGGCAGAGAATGTTACATAGCAGATGAAGGAAAACCCTTCCCTCCTCTCTGTCTCCCAGTTCATCAGCCTATTCAAGCCTTTATCTGTATGGATCAGAAAAAGAAAAAAAAAAGGTGCTTTCTCTTGTCTTTACTGCCACTCATCATAAGCTCAAGTGACCCAGATGCAAGTAGAGCCAGCATTCTGGGTAGAGAAGTGCAGAGCAGCCCCCAAGCCTTCCTCCTCCTGCTTTGTGAGAGCAGCATCTCACTTCACACAGGCAGTGACTGCAGACATTCACTGGCACTTGGGGGCTGAACAGCACTTGCCTGAGGATGGCACAGAAGAGCCTTCTATCACACGCTGTGTATGGATACCAAAGTAAAAAGGACACAGTCAGGCTTAGAAGAGAGCCTTAGATTATGTGGTCAATACTTAGTAGCTCACAACTACACAGCCAATTATTAATTGATAGCCAAAAGTGTTTTCCTAGAGCTCAAGTGGTTCAGTTTTGGTGCATAAGGTCATCAGGTCATCCCCAGCTGTCATATATATCTGAAGCCACAATAGCAAAGGACACACATTAATTTTGGTAAAACATGTGAAATTCATCATTCTGGAGAAAAAAGTTTTACTGCTAGACTTGATGTATGGGTTGAAACTTTGTGCCTTCTGTAAGTCAGTCCCAACTACATGCATGATGTTTTAAAGGGCCTTATTTCAATCCTGACAAATGAGCACCAGATGTTTCTTTTATCGTAGTTGCATTCTATATGCAACTATATATTCTATATATCCAACATTTCAGACTCATGTTCAGGTCTGAGAAACTCTCTCTGATCCACCTCTTGCTCCTTAAAAAAAGAAGACTGTGTGAGAGAATAAAATAAAGAATAAAATATTATAATTCTGATAAAGTAAATAAATGAATGAAGAACGGAAGTCTTCTCACTGAGAGAAGGAGAAGATAGGTAGAAAAAAACCATCTGGGTTCAGTTATCATCAAGAATAGACTGATTTTTCATTAGAAAATCTCTCATGAAGAACAATTACTTCTGCTAATTTTTTTGCTTATTTCATTATTCCTTTCAAAACAACTGTACTCTGAAAGGTTCTCTTTGACCTATACATATCATAAGCAGGAGGTTAAAAGGCCTGTAATTACATCTGACCATTCTGGCTTCTCTGCAGATGACAGTGGGGATGAGGTTCCTTCCATGGGGAAGAGAGTCTAGTTTTTAGGATTTATTTGTTTAGTTAACTGTTTTATTTTCTTCTTTTCTTCCTAAAAGCAGCTGCTCATTCACTCCACTCTCACTGTCCACCTTACCCACTCCAAAGGAACCTGATCCATTCTAAAGGAAAGTACTCTCCTGGCTAAGCTTTCCCCTGACCAGAAGCCGACCAGGACACCTTGGGCTGGAACTGCATAGTGCCAGCCAGAGAAAGATTTGTTCCTGCAAGTGCTAAGTACTATTTTCATTCCTGTTAGGCTGAGTCTCCTTTTCATTTTTGTCTGTCCCAAGTACTTTTCCTTGCTTGTTGAATAAATACTTTGAAATACTTCCTTTCTCATCAGCAAAACAATGTAGTATTTAAATGCAAACTTAAAGCAATGTCAGTGTGTAGATACACACTGAGCTAGAGCACATACCAAGAAGCTGAGAAACAGTTCCATTCCTCGATCTACCACTGACTAAATTCGTCACCTTGCTTCAGATTTCACCCGTCTGTGAAATGGGATAATGATCCTTCCTTAACTCATAGGGCAAGAATGTCATTAATATTTGGTCTTGGTTTCAGATTCTTGAAGAAGAGCTTTTCCATTATATCATTTCCCTGTTTTGGCCAGCCCTTGGACTACAGTTGTGACTGTAGTTCCAACTCTATATTCTATAAGGTATGATGGCTGGGTTTGGTGCCACGTTTGGTGCCACCACTTGCAACATGCAGCGCCCTTACAATGAATGTTTTTTGAAATAAGACAAGAGCTTTTTTAAAGCAAAGCTTTTGTTTGAAACTCTTCAAACTTCAGGAAAGTTTATACTTGACTCCAGATCCCAATTCAGCTGCTTGGGACCATCAAAGAGAAACCTATCCGTGAAAAAGTATATGAAGTTGCAAGAAAAGGGAAGAAAGGGGACAGCAGCTGACAAAAAGATATAAGAAAGAAATAAGGAGCAGAGAAAAACCAACAAAAGCTGAAAGTTCATCAAATCTGCATGCAAGGAACTGGACTTGTTTCAAAAGTGGAACTGAAGACTGTATTAAGACTCAGTTTTCTGTGGCTCTTGTCTTTTGCCTCAACTGCCCCAATGCTAATGCACTACAATACTGACACATGCTATACAAAAAGCTGTAGATGCTCTGAGTGACTTGGTGGAGCAGTCAGAGATCTGAAATGAATGAGCAAACAGTGCAAATGCTATTCCAATTCATTCCCAGGAACGCAGTCCCTTGGTGGTTTCTTAGGGACACAGCAAGCAACAGAAGCAGAGGATTCTTTGCTCCTGCCACAACTGTTCAGAGTCCCCAGAACACAGAAGGATGTGAAATGATTAATGTTTGACTGTGAATGCCAACCTCCTGGAAAGAGGATGGAGATGCTCTTGCTGCTGCTGCCTCACAACAGGGAGATGGTATACATATGCATATATATATATATATATATATATATATATATAAATATAAATCTGCACACAGGCTCCATGCTCTGTCACAAGTTGCCCTTTGTTTCTGCAGCACCTGTGGGTGACCAATCCTACACTGAACCCTAAGATGGAAAAACAAACCCAAAACTTATGGATCAGTCCTGAAAGAAGCCTGGAATTGAATCCAGCTCTCTGCAGGCACAGTTGTAATACATAGTCACTTTTCTAAACTGACATGGCCTGACATTAGTAACCACAAAAATGCATATTCCTGTATTACTCGCTTTGGCAAACACCACCACATAACTTAAATACCATTCTCATCTTCCTCAAACCCACTAGCAAATGAATTATTTAGTGTGGAGCAGGGAGAGAAGCTGACACGTCTGGTACTTGAATGCTGCAGTGCTCATGTACCTGCAGAGCTGGAGCCCCCAGTTAATTATCTAGCCTTCCTGTTTTATGGAAGCTCATGTGTCTTCAAGACCTTAATGAATCAAGGCTTACTTGGCATTCATCTTGTGTGTGAGGCTGGTGTTGAACTGTGAGTGCTGATCTGAACTGGGGCTGTAGTACCAGGCCACAATGGCACTCAGCCTGTGTTTTTAAATTGTCCTGCTCCCAATGTGTTCTCTGCATCTGACCTTTGGGCTAGGAAGTGCCTTTTGCAATGTTCATGTGGCACCCAAAGTCATGACCTTATTCACTTCTGTGTGTAAGCACAATATGAGGGTGATCACAATGATAATTTTAATATGTCAGGTTTCTTCCCTGTAACACTGTTTTAAAAGCTGTCATTTGAAGCCAGAGGCACTCCCAAGGCATTGTTGTGATTAGGGCTGAAATACCTATACTGACACAGCGCTCCACAACAAGGACAGACATACAGAAACCTGCTCTCAGTTACTATTCCACAGAGGCAATTTATCTGTAAATCAAACATGTGGCACACTTTGCTTCAGCTTATCCTCTTGATGCACCAAAGCAGCATCTAATCAGCTTTCACTCTATCAAATACAGATTTGTGTCATAAGTGATGTAGGAAATAACCCACAATCTCATTCTGTCCTCTCACAGGAGAACAGGAACAACCTTATCCCATGAAGGCCTAAGGTGTTCACTGTACAGAGTAAATCCCAGTGCACAGAGAGAACTTTGAAACCTCTGGAAGGATTAGAAACACTTTGTCTGTCAAAGATTATGTTACAGTCCTGCAGTACTCTATACAGAATTGCAAGACCAAGCTTGATTATTTGAACATAAGGTGAAAGTGGTACATTTTAAGTGCACATTTAAATGAAAGAATTCTTAGAAGAACCCTGGCAAGAAATAGAATAACTTCTTTTACTTTTGGAGAATGTTTACCATTGCGTCACTACAAACGAGAAAATGAGGATTTCTGAAATTAAAGACATTAAAGCTGTATGCCTTAAAATCTTCTCAAAGCTCAACCTAATCAGAGAACTAAGGATTCTGTAATTATATGTAAAAGTCTGTAATTATGTGTAAGAGTTTTACCCAGATTTTCATTCTTGACTGCAGAACTGTGTTAAGACACATTCAGAATTCCTGTTTTGGTTGTTACTCTGCTTACTCAGACAAGTTCTATTGATCTCAAAGAGCTTTGTGTACATATGAAAACTGATTAAGAGCTGTGAAAGACCACTGATCCTTTGTCTTTAGTTTTAAGCCTCAGGGAATCTGATTAATTCTCCTGAACTTAAATTCTGACATTTTTTGCACTTTTAACTCAAGCAGAGACAGCAACTTGAGAAACTTCAGCTTCCAAAAGAAAAGTCATACCTTTTTTTTTTTTTTTTTTGATCTGACACAGATGATTATCAGGGAATCTTCCTTTCTGCTTTCTGGAGCACAAGGAGTGGCTGAGGGCCCTGTGGGAGCTCAGCCTGGAGGAGGCTCGGGGGGACTTTCTTGCTCTCTGTAACTCCCTGACAGAAGGGTGTAGCTAGCTGGGGATCACGCTCTTCCCCCAGGAAACAAGTGACATGACCAGAGAAACAGCCACAAGTTGTGTCAAAGGAGTTTCAGGCTGAACATCAGGAAGAATTTCTTCACAGAAAAGGCGGTCAGGCATTGGAATGAGCTGCTCAGGGAGGTGGTGGAATCACGATTCCTGAAGTGTTCAAGAAATGATATGGGGTGGCACTTCGTGCTCTGGCCTGGTTGACAAGGTGGTGAACTTAGGCTGGATTTGATCATCTTGCAGGTTCCTTCCAACCTTAATGACTGTGATTCTGTGGTTCTGTGAAGTTAAAGCCTTCTGTGCCGTGGTAAGAGCCATGGGCAGCGCGGCAGCCCAAGGAGCGCGGGGTCGGGCAGTGCTGTGCTCGGCCTGCCCCTCGCCTCCTGCACGCCTCAGACAAGCGGCAGCCAGCCCAGCCTTCCCTCAGGAGCTTCTGCACGGCTGGGCCGGCGGACCTGACCGCATCCCACAGCTCACACCAGCACCGCCATTGCAGCACCGCAGGGCACCACTGCCACCGCTACCGCACACCCAACCTCTGAGGGCCGCCCACAGCGATGGCGCCGGGGCCGCGCCCGCCTGTCCTGTGGGTGAGCGGGAAGGGATGAATGAGAGGCGGCGATGAAGGTGTCAACTGTGCGACGCCACTGCGGGACGCGGGGCCGGGGGCTCAGTCCCGCGGTCCCTGAGGGCACTGGACGGGCAGGACGCGGGGCCGGGGGCTCGGTGCCGCTGTCCCTGAGGGCACTGGACGGGCAGGACGCGGGGCCGGGGGCTCGATGCCGCTGTCCCTGAGGGCGCTGACGGGCAGGACGCGGGGCCGGGGGCTCGATGCCGCTGTCCCTGAGGGCACTGACGGGCAGGACGCGGGGCCGGGGGCTCGGTGCCGCTGTCCCTGAGGGCGCTGACGGGCAGGACGCGGGGCTGGGGGCTCGGTGCCGCTGTCCCTGAGGGCACTGGACGGGCAGGACGCGGGGCCGGGGCCTCGGTGCCGCTGTCCCTGAGGGCGCTGACGGGCAGGACGCGGGGCCGGGGGCTCGGTGCCGCTGTCCCTGAGGGCGCTGACGGGCAGGACGCGGGGCCGTTTCAGCCGGCGGGATGTGTCCGGCTGCGCCTCCCGGCCACAGGGCGGCGGCAGAGGCGCGGGGCCGGAGGGCGCGGGGGAGCGGCGCTCTCGGTGGTACCGAGGTCATCACGGCGCGACGGCGGCGGGAGCTGTGTCCGGCTGCTCTGGGCGCGCTCCCCTCGGGATTGTTTTCAGAAAGACATGACCACACAGGTAATTAAAAACACAGCGTTAGCTAAGCTAATTGCTCGCTTGAGGTATGTGTATGTCTATGTATATATATATGTATAGGCTGCTCATGTGTAATATTAATTATTTTTTCTTTCTAGTACGGTATTCTCTTCAAGCAAGAGCAAGGTGAGCAAACGCTAGCGGGTACTGAGCAATGTTGGTGTTCTGGGATGATGTTAAGTTGATAACGGCAGGTATCAGTGTGTGGAGACCTGGTTATGTTTATATTGGGCATAAATCTGAGTAACTCAGAGGTAGCTGTGCTGCTTTTTCAGCAGTGACGCTGCTCGCACAACGCATTGCACATTTTGGAACAAAGAAGGCAGTGATAAGGCTCTCAGAGCGCTCAACAGACCTGAGGAGCAGGGCAGGGTCTATTGCCAACATTGCAGCTGGCCAGTTCAGCATTACCAAAACCAGTTGTGATCTTCTATCAAAAGAAAATACTTATTTTTTAATTAATGTGCTTATATTCTCTTGTAGCTCACGATGATGCCATTTGGTCAGTTGCTTGGGGCAAAAATAAAAATGATGGTTCTGAAACAGTGATCTCTGGCTCTTTGGATGATCTGGTAAAGGTCTGGAAGTGGTAAGTGCCCCATATTAATCTGTTTTAGGCCTTAGAAATGGTCTGTGTGGAGCAGCCTTGAATTTCCACAATCTGCAGGGATGTTAGAAGAATGGCACACAGAGCTGCTTCTTTGAGCAGGTTTATCTCCATTTGCCTTGTGTGCTTTCTCTTGGAGTAGTGGCATTCTGGTGTGCTTTAATTAAAAAAAAAAATGAGAATCCTTTTGAAAATGCATTTCAGAGAATACTTAATGTACTTCTAAACCAAAGAATGAGAAATGTATCTTCTGATGAGACAGTGCATTGGGAGATGTGTATTGTGAAAGAAATAATGGGAATAGTGAGAAAGAGGAAATGACATCTTCCTTTTTTATTGAAAAAAAGATCCTGATAATCCTTATGGAAGTGTGCTTTTGCAAAGAAACTATTGTCTCTTAGGCAAAGCAGTGTGAAGGATGTGCTTCACTTCATTGGTAGGTTTAGCTTGGGTGGAGTGACTGTGAAGATGTCAGTCATGGTACTTTGTGCTGAGCTCACAGGTCGGCTCTGTGAGCACCCACAGACTGGTGTGTGATGGACATTTTTTGGTGGGATGCCTTCCAAACTTAGGATAAAGTACCTGCTTCGCAGGAATATGGTAAATTATTGATTTGTCAGTTCTTTAAGTACAGAGAGTTTGTGTGTAGCCTTTCACATTTCACAGGAGAACTTGGATTGCCTTGTGTTGAACAGAGGGAGGAATGCGGATTGTTTGTTTTGTGTGAGGCTGGGGATGTTCAGCCCCCCCAGCTGTTCCCAACGAGGCTTTTCTTTCCCTTGCACGGCAGGAATGATGAAAAGCTGGATCTGCAGTGGACTCTGGAGGGGCACCAGCTGGGGGTGGTGTCTGTGGACATCAGCCACACGGGTGCCATTGCAGCCTCCAGCTCCCTGGACGCCCACATTCGCCTCTGGGACTTAGAGACTGGCAAGCAGATCAAGTCCATAGATGCTGGTCCTGGTAAGACACCAGAGCTGAGCTGGCTCTGCCGGGGAGCAGTGTGACTCTTCCTGGCAAATACTGGGGCACTGGGGTACCTGAGGGCATTAAGGTCTTTGGGTGGTTTCATCTTTCCTATATTTGCAGAAGTCTTTAAGGTTTTATGAACTCGACACAAAGCAGCATCAGACAATTTTACATTTATTTTTACACACTACTTGTGCTTTCTCAGGTATACATAGTAGGCTTTTTGCTGTATGCATAAAGCAGAAGCTTCTCTTACACATGCATTGGTTAAGGGATATTTAGAAGAAATAATTCAAGTGCTTATTCAGATGGATTTACAAAGGAGCTCTGAATGTTCTTCATAACACTGCAGTGAATTTGAGCCGTGCATCTGATCCTTTTTTATCCATCATGTCCAATCCTGAGCAAGCAAGTCAAAACAGCTACCAATGGTAACAATGCTGATGTTCTCCAAGCTGGAATTCAGGGCCTAAGGATTTATTCCAAGTATTTCATGAGCCCACTGGGACTCACGAATTTAAGAATAATCTTGCAGTGTTTTAGGCAATTAATATTTAACTTTTAGAAAAAAACCCTGTAAATTACGTTGTGCCAGATAAATACATTGCACTGCTATGAAAAATGATGGGTTTTGACATTCAATTGTAGGAATGTTATCTATGTTACATTTGTATATCTGCATTTCTCCTGTGCTTTCATCTTCTGTGCTTTACTACATACTTGTGTTGCTTTTTTCAGTAGTTTCAATCTTTTGGTTCCAGGAAAAAAGTAAGAATTTCGACTTAACTGATGCAGTCTTAAATTCTAAATTTATTGTTACATGAGGGTTTCATAAGGTCAGGGTCTTACTAGAAATGTAATCTTTTACCAAATGTAAGTCAATAGCTCAAGATACACTCCATTAGTTACATAGAAGGGGTAACTTGATGAGGTTGTACATTCTTAGGGGGTTGCACATCTAAACAGATGCATACACAACTGACACTGTTGAATAAGAACCAGGAACAGGATCCAGCTAACTGGTTTTTATTTTTTAATACAGTTGATGCTTGGTCCCTGGCTTTTTCACCTGATTCCCAGTACCTTGCAACAGGAAGTCACGTGGGGAAAGTAAATATTTTCGGTGTTGAAACTGGAAAGAAAGAATATTCTCTAGACACCAGAGGAAAGTTCATCCTTAGCATTGCATATGTAAGAAGCACAATTGATAATTCCTTATGAGAAATTGCTATTGCTGTAATATGTTGTAAATAGGTATTTTTGTTTCCATCTATCAGTTTATCTCTGCAATAATACTAGGTGACAGCCATAGTTCCAAATACAAATTGTGTGACATTTCCCCCTGCACATCTGGAAAATATATTTGGATCTTGTTTATAGCTTTCAGGATTTTTGGAGCCCAGGTATCTTGCATCGATTGCTATTTGTGAAAAGTTGCCAAGGGAATGTTAGGGCTTACACAGCATAAATACACACAGATGTTGAATCACACTTTTTGTGTTTTCTTACAGAGTCCAGATGGAAAATACTTGGCCAGTGGAGCAATAGATGGCATTATCAATATTTTTGATATTGCAACTGGAAAACTTCTGCATACGCTAGAAGGTATGGTTTGGTTATTTGCAGTACCTAATTCTGACCTCAGTTCTGACAAAATTAAAAGATATAATGCAAGTCAGAATAAGCTACAACAACCATGGCAAAAGTGAGTTGACATGTTTGTCCATTAGACAGTATTTAATTATTTAGTGTGCTGTAACCTAACCACTTAAATATTAGAGGCAAACTGTAAACTCAGGCTTGCATCACAAATGCCTTTTTTAGAAGATACAGTCAGTAATGCTTAACTAAATTCTTAAATTAGAGCTCCTTGTATTGCAGAAAGCTACAAGGGAATGAAGCCAAGCCAAATGTGTGCTGCCCTGCACATGATTTTTCTTTTTCTTACGTTACTTGTTCTAAAGCAATGTTTTGCTGGTCTAAAAAGTAACTGAACATTTCATGTTGTAGAATACATGCATTTTTTTTCTAACAGATAAATGGGCTTTTAATGTTCATGTAGTTTCTGCCCAGTTGTAACCAAAACCCCAACCATTTAAATATGGAATCATACTATAACATATGACATGATTTCTAATAGAGATCCACAGCTGAATGAAGCTAGATAGTCTTTGTGTTGCAGCCATGCCTTAACATTCACAGTTGAGAATTGCTGTCTGTTTCCATTTTCCCTTGTGTGAAGAAGCCTCTAGAGAGAAAGAGGCTTCAGAGGCTGCTGTGTCTGAGCAGGCAGAGCTGTTGTAGCTTGCTGGGCGCTGTGTCAGTGAGAGGAGTGCCAGCCCTGCCCTGTGTCCCTGTCCCTGCAGGCCATGCCATGCCCATCCGCTCGCTGACCTTCTCCCCTGACTCCCAGCTGCTCGTCACCGCCTCCGACGACGGCTACATCAAAATCTACGATGTGTGAGTGGGGACTTCAACTGCTTAGAGAGGCTGATGCTGTGAAACATAGAGCAAACCCTCCGCTCTCCAGAATTCCTTTCAGCTTTTGGTGACTTTTTATGTAATAAATAATCTTAAATCATAAAATACTACATCCTTCGATAGTTCTTGAAAGTGTAGAGGTAGAAGAAAGCTGTAAATTGAAAACAAATTACTTTCCTCATATTTGCCTGTAGGCAGTAAGCTAATTCTTCTGTGTATCTGTCCTGTGAGCTTGTGTTCACCTCTCCTAAACATCTGTTCTGTACACAGGAAATTATATTTATGACCTATTTCTGTTGCATCTTGCAATACCTTGGAAGACCCTGGGGAGGAACTGGCCCTGTTTCAGTGGTCTTCACCTGCTAAACCTGCATTGCTTTGGCTTTGGTGAAACTATTTGTCCTCCAGTCCATCTTCTTAGTGACATCTTTTTATTTTAACTATTTGAAATGGAAAAACAGAATCTGCTGTAACACCAGTTCAGCTTGGATGAACAAATGTCCAGAAGTCACCTTCCATTGAACCATTCTTGATTGCACTAGCTAGAGTATATTCCTGTTGCTTTTTCCCTGGAATTCACAAAGCAAATGCTGACGTGTTCTTTCCACAGGCAACATGCAAACTTGGCTGGCACATTAAGTGGTCACGGATCCTGGGTTTTAAATGTAGCATTTTGTCCTGATGATACCCATTTTGTTTCCAGGTATTGAGGATTTTTAATTGTTTTTGATTACTGAAAAAAAATGTGTACAAATTACAGTGGGATCTGTAATGAAATCAGATAAAATTTAAAGGCTTGAGTCAATCTGTGATGTGATACCAGCTGCAGTGAGAGCATTTTACAGAGTAAAATGTAAAAGTCTTCCCATTGCAGTGTAGTTCCTGACAAGTAAAAAACACCTAACCTAAGAGAATGGCAGTTTGATTCTAAATAGCTGAAAAATTGCTCTTCAATCAAGAATTACAAACTAAAGTAGTAGTACATTAATCTACTTGAATTTTAGTATTAATTCTTAGAACAGCTGAGGCAGCTGGGGGACCAAGTATATGTAACAGGAATTTCCTTATCCAAAGAACTTGCCTTAAAGAATTTTTTGGCCAAAATGGGAGTCTTCATTTTCACATTGCAGGTGTTGGAACAGTAGATTTATTTTAAAGGTAGTGGAACCTAGCAGAAGATGCAGTCTTTTGCTACTTCATCCCTGTATTTAATGGGTGAAAGAGGGTTTCTTATGTCTACCATATGAGACCCTTTAATGTTTGCATTAAACTTTAGTTAATATATTAATTTAAACATTAATCAGTATTATTTTTCTTTCAGTTCATCTGATAAAAGTGTGAAGGTTTGGGATGCTGGAACAAGGACCTGTGTCCATACTTTTTTTGACCACCAAGATCAGGTATGGCTGCTATTCCCTGGGTCACCACATTCCCAGGAGAGCTTGTGTAGTTGAGCACATTTGTGCTTCACCTTGGTGCTGCAGCTCCGGGCTTGCAGTAATGCAGCTTTAGCCTGCTATAATGAAATTTTAGCAGTTGTGGTTATTTAGCACTTAATATTCAACTAGTACTCCCAGGTGTATATGCTGATCTCTTCCAAGTCATTAACATTTTTCAGGCCCAAAAAAGGCAATCCTGAGTGGCCTAAGTCTCACCAGACTCTGTTACCTTTGTCTCTGGTTTTACTTATTTCTGTGACTAACACAGCATGTGTAAGGTTGGAATTACTTAAACAGATGCCTGAAAGCAGCCTGGAAACTTGGGAGTTTTTCCTCCTTCACTGTCAGTAATACTGTGGGTTTTTAATTTATTGTTAAGTGATAGCTACCTGTGAGGGAAGGAGTTAGGTTTCTACCCATTTACTCTTTGTCCAAATATAAGGTGATAAACAGAACAGTGTTTTATTTTAATGGACCACTGAACAAGAAACAAAAGGATATTCTTTCAGATTTTATTTGAATGTTTTCTTCTGTAGTACTTTCTTGCTGGTAACCTTCTTTTCAGATACCTATAGTTGTGGGGGTTTTAATACTGAAGTACCAAGTGGGACTTGCTTTCCCTTGTTGCTTTAGCTGTTGTGTATGATCTCATTCAGTCTGTGGCAAACAGACATGTGTTAGTTACTGGGAATGCTGGGTTTGGGTACTAATGCAAAATAGCGTCCAAGGTTACCCAAAACATACTGCTGTCAACACACCCATTCTGCATTTCACATTAACGTGCTGGGTAGCCTTCACCCTTCCTGATGTCATTCTGATAGAGATGGGTGTCAGGTAAGAGCTTGTGTAACTGTCTTAGATCGGAGTGACCTGAATTTTTCAAAGTTTTGTACTGGTAGGTAAATGGTTCTCCGAAAGAGCTCAAGGATAAAACCCAGTCGTTCTTCAGTCTGTCACAATGTCTCTGCTGCATGACAAATACTTCTCTTCCTTTCCTGCACTGTAAAGTTCTCTTTTCAGAAAGGGCTGCACGATGGGCAGGAGTGAAAATGCTTGGGTTATTTATGCAAACTGGGGCAAGCACTTTTCGGCCCTGCCCGAGTGTCTCTGGCCAGGGTAAGGCACAGTCAGTGGGAGTGGTGTAGGAGCTCGGCAGGCTCCTAGAGGGCAGTGTCCTGCTCTGCTTCGGCAGTCTCAGCTGCTGGTGAAGCAGAAGCCACAACTACACCAGCTCTAATTAGGTGACTTTTCAATAATCTTTCCTCTACTCCTTATAATAAATATTACTGCTGCAAAGATTCTTTTTCTTTGTCCTTTCTGGATAAACTTGCATATGTCTTATTTACAGGTTTGGGGAGTGAAATACAACGGAAGTGGGTCCAAAATTGTGTCTGTTGGTGATGACCAAGAAATTCATATTTATGACTGTCCAGTTTAAATGTCTTGACTCAGATGCTTCAGTAAATATCTTGTAGCAGTTTCAAGGGACTGCTACTGTCCTATGTAATTTTTTAGTATGATATAAGCATTCATACTGATCTGCAGAACCAGATCTAATTTTGATTTTGCTTAGCACGAGAGAAAGCCTTACTTTTTTAAAATAAAAGCTACAACTCTTAAGTCCTTGTGTCTAATTCTTGGGAAAAAAGTATTTTTAGAAATAGGTAGTCATGGATGAAGTTAACTGCTCAGCTAATCACCCCTGCCTTTAAACATAAATAGACCAGAGCTGGAAAGCATGGCCTAAGTGTTACAGCAGCTTATTTTAGCAGAAGGAAAATGACTGAGGCTGTGTTACAGACATGGGAAATGAGAGCCCAGCTTCTCCTGCTGCTAGTGAGTGCAAGAGGATCACTTAAGCTGAACACCTGTTTCAACAATTGTGTGGTACATGGACACAGATCATTCATCATGGGGGCCACTTGTTCCTAACCCTGACTTAACAGAAACACTACCAACAAATAGGTAAAATGGAAAAAAAGCTTTAATGGGATTGCTGTACTGTGGTATCGTGTATGTTACAAAACAGCAGCGGTATACCCAGTGCAAGTGGTTTTGGTTTATTCATTTTAGTTAAGGCACAAGTATACAATGCCTAGGATGAAGTAAAAACCCTTTCTAGGGAAGGCTGAAATACAAAGCTTGAGCTTCTGAAAGGTCAAACTTTTATTTGCAACTATTTGCTTATATGTAACACATTAGAGGACAGCTTGTAACCTTAGGTCACACACAGAGAAGCAGCTGAAGGAATGCTACTGTAAACCCACAAAACACAGAAGAGGAGTATGAGGCAGAGAGGAGGGCATGCACAAAATGCTTCTGAAATACAAAATGAGACGGGTATGAGTGGTGCAGCTAACACAAATAATCTAGACTAGATGACAGGAGTCTGAGCTTAGAAGAACTTGTTTAAATAAAGGGGGTTCCAGAATGGCTTAGAAAGTACAAGAGAAGCACAAGAAAAGGTGAAGTACTATTTATTAGAAGTTATTCTGCTATGCTTTATTCTATGAAATTCATTTTCCAGTATGAAAGTATTTACATAAGACACTCCACTTAGCCTCTATTGATATTGCCAAAGTCTTATAGAAATAGCACAGGTGAATAAATTGAGAACCTTCACAGCAAGGAAAATGCATACCAACTTGGTTCTCAGCTGTATGACATTTGCTTTATATAGAAAGACTACAAGAACACAATATAAATTAGTTACAAAAAGGTGATACTGACAGCGCAGCAACTCAATTTGCTGAACACAAAAACCACAAGCAGTGGCTATTACAGCCATGCAGTTTTCATTGTGAAAATTTACATCTTAGATGACATCCGCTCCACCTTGCTTTAAGATGCCTGACATTGTACTCCCGTTCTTGGACCCTCCTCATCTTCTTCATATGCTTCTCCTGCACTGTTACGGTAGGTTTGCTCATTTGGATCAAAATCTTCAAGGTCTACCTGATCCATCTCATCTGTAACCATAACATCTTCTCGTGAAGGAAGCAGAGCCTCCAGCAGAGACAGTTTCTCCCTTGGGAGCCAGTAGTGCTCTGGAAACTGGACCTACAATGTTACATATTTTTTAAAATGAGTATTTATTCATGTGCAAACATGAGTATATTGGCTACAGAAAAGCATGCAGCTTACCAAAAATTGTATGATCAGGCTGCCTTTGTCCATTGGAGATTTGTAGACAGGCATCCCTTCGTTGTAGATACATTTTAGGTCACCATGTTTTATCACTTCACCTATGGAGGCAAGAGCTGTAAGTGGGCTGCTGTGATGGGATAGGCATTTCAGCCACACGAGGCAGGGCTGTACACTGTGTTCTCATGGCACCTCAGGGAGATTGTAAGCAGTTCACAGCTAAGACCTAAACCCAAGCTGTACACAACTAAGGCCATTTAGACTACTTCCCCTGCTATAAGAGAAATCAGCTTTTCTTGGCACAGCCTTCAGGCTGAATGAACAGATAATTTAGTAGAATTAGGATTCTTTCCTCTTTAATATCTTCCTGGCTATCCACCAGCTGGGGCTGATATTAAGAGGTATTTGACAGCTTTAGGTATAACTCTGCATGTCTTAGAAAGAGTAACAATAACAAAGAACCAACTAGGTTAAGTGACTGCCTCATGAACCTGTTGCATCATCTGGTTAGAAAAAAAACAACCCAAATAGAACAATCTCCCCCAAAAACTCCAGTCC
This sequence comes from Camarhynchus parvulus, assembly GCF_901933205.1. NCBI lineage: Eukaryota > Metazoa > Chordata > Aves > Passeriformes > Thraupidae > Camarhynchus > Camarhynchus parvulus. The sequence continues at coordinate 4,898,737 of NC_044580.1, forward strand.
ACGTATAATTAAACCAAGTAGTTTATGTAGTATTAGTACTCTTAATGACCTACCTGGCCTAGTAGATATGACAAGAACTCTGTTGTCCAGAGTTTCAATTGTCTTTCTGAAACCACATAAAGCCTCTGAGAGTTGAATTCTCATTTTTGTGATTAAGTCATGCCCTCGTCTCTGAAAGACACTGTGATCCTTTTGGTCAAGCACAATTATAACATCGCCAGGCTCCAAATCAGGCTCCTGGTCACCTTCTCCATGAAATACTATCTTCTGACCATCTTTCATACCTGAAGAAAAGAAGCCCATTTATTCTCTGCAGAACTATAGACTAGTATTGACTATTATTTGGGAACCAATACAAATATACAGTTCTTACCTTTATCAACATGAACTTCTATGATCTTTTTCTCTCTTACAACCTTACAGCCATTGCAGTTGTCACATCTGTCTTTTGGATTTATTCTTTCACCTTGGCCTTTGCACTCTGGGCACACAGTCTGGATTTGCTGCACCATGCCAGGTCCGATCTGCTGAACTATAACTTGCATCCCTCTTCCTTTACACACAGGACATTTTTCTACTGCCCCTCTCTTTCCGCCATAACCTTTGACAAAAGAATTAAATTGCATCTCAGTCTCAAAAAATTACAGTAGTCAGGCTGGAACTCACTGACTTCAAGAGCATGTTTAGGGAAACTTCAGAGTAGTTCAGTAATAGAATTTAGCTGCCATCACAAAACATACCCCACAAGCTGGAGGTTTCTACAAACAAAATGTTTATACAGCTTATTGTATTAGCCTCTGCCCCACCCCCCCCAGTAACTTCTGGTTTCCAAGGAACTGTCAGCATACCAAATTCAAGACATAAACATTCCACTAATACTTGGGAAAGAATCTGCTTACGAAATATTTAACAGAGTACTAAGATATAAGACCTTATTAAAATTTACCTCAAAGAGGACCAGTCTAGGGAGTACTTAGTAACTGTAAAATTACTAGCATAACACAAGCTAGTCTTCCACCCGCAGCAATTAAAGAAGTTTTACAGAATAAATATTTATATCCAAGTTCTGGGTGAAGATAATTTTAATTTAGGTACCCCTAACTGCAACTCACAGTGGGTTTTAGTTTGCAATTAGAATAATCACTTTGTAACACTGTCGAGAGACTTACTTTTGGATAAGCATAAGTAAGAATTAAATACCCTGGCAGACTTTCAGGGATCAGGCAAAGAATGAAGACATAAAAAAAGTAAGAAAGCATTCAGACTTTCTTCTCAGCCTCAGACAAGCCACACAAACAACTTGAAGAGGGATTTGAAACCACTACTTGTGTTTTTTTACCTTCACACTTTGCACAAATAACATTCTTTTGCAGTGCCAGTTTCCTTGTAATGCCATTATACAGGTCTTCAAGAGATACACCTAACTGGTGCACCACATTTTTGCCTTCAGAAAAAAAAAGGAAAATATTAATACTTGTTCAGCTCTTGTGAAGACAAATGTTCATGCAGTCTCACTGAAGAAATGCAGAGTTCATTCCAAACTTTGAACACAATTCAGCCCCCTTAAAAGCATGTGCAATTCCATCAGCTTCCACTAAGCTCCACCCATTTATTTCCAAACATAAAGGCTGAGCTGTAATTAAGCAAAGCATCATCAAAGCTACCCTATCCCTGCTCCTACTCCGAATTTTATAAGCTTAACTGAAACAGCAAGATGCAAGGACACTACCAGCTTCAGATCTGTCAATTTAGAAGTTGCTATTTATGCCTGCCTATGAATTTCCATGCCACTTCATAGCATAATTTCAGTGATTTTACAGCAAGTTACTACTTGCTCCTTTAACAGGCATTGGGCTTGGAAGAGACAAAAATCAGATCATGCTTTTGGGAGCACACTGTACTCAGTTCCATGTAATTTCTCCCAAATATTTTAATGGGATTTAAAATTACTGAGGTTTAAGTTGATGGTGTCCTTTGAAGCAAATTGCCCAAAAACATATGAGCAAGTGAGGCACAGATTTAGAAAAAAGGTAACTTAAACAGGTCTAAATCAACTGCTGACTTACTGATGTTTCCCCCTCCCCTACCGACTACCCATTCCCCCTTCAACAAAAAATAAATAGAACTTAGCAGAAAGATGGCTATGGCTAAGCCACGTTATCTACTTTATTAGACTCTTAATGCTAGAGTAACTAGAAAAATCATAGTTTACTTATTCTATTGTTGCAACAAGTAATATCCACACTATGTGCACTCAGCAGAACAGCAGTACCATAGCACAGGTGTTTTATGCTTAAGTGCATGGTTAGAGTTTCTAGAACTTGTTTAGAACTGTGTACCTCTTCTCTCTCTATTCATTCGGCCTCCACCACCAAAGAACATGTCAAAGATGTCCATGGGTGAAGAGAAGCTGCCGCCACTCAGGCCTCCTTCTTTAATAGCCTGCTCCCCACCCTGGTCATAGAGGTCCCTTTTCTTTGGGTCCGACAGAACTTCATATGCCTGGGATATAAGTTTAAACTAAAAAGAAAAAAGAAGCTCTGAACAACTATGACCAAAAGGAAAAGTAGCCCTCTCATATGTAACTCCATCTACAGATTGAGCCACTACAAACACCCCCTTGCAGCGTTTGTTTCCAAAAGGAAACTCCCTGGGTAACAGACTATAATAGTACACTTTTGTCCAGGAAAACCACCCCTTTCCTCCCTCTCCCCCCTCCTCCCATGTTTTAAGTGGGCTTAATTCAGTCACATCCACCTCACAAGTATACACCAACTACATTTTGCTGATTGTGGTAGTTGCAACAACCATTATAACCGCTAACAAATCCATTTAGAAAGGAATATGGTGCTATCCCTGAAGTCCTGCAGGTGCCCAACTGCTCATGGCCACAGCAGTGCTAGTCAGCCTAGAGCTACACAGGGATCCTCCATGCCTGCTGAGCTGGTACATCCAGCCACAGCAGAGATTTATGTGACCAGACACGGGTGTTGCTTACTCATCACAAACACAAGGACTCAGATACAAATCAAAACAATTAAGGAATTTTCTTAAATAGCTATGAAGAATTTCCTATTACTAACATTACCAACTGAATTTTTAAAAAGAATTTGTTATTACTGGAATGACCACTTCAATTTTAAAATTTCATTTACTCATGGCCATGTAAAGTGGTGTAAGCAAAAAAAGCAGGCCCAAAATAAAAGCAGAAAAGGTCGACTAAAAAAATATGAGCAGAAAAGGTTGCCTTTGACTATGTTACTGTTTGAGTTCCATAAATTAGTATTCTTGAGTCTAACATAAGGTAAATATGGACCTTCTATTCCTATATTAATGTATTAGTAAGCCAGCTTTTAGATAAACAATCTCATCATTCATGTTTTCCTTAGTTCTCCAATTGTGGTGCTCGTTTATCATCCAAGTCAGCACAGGCAGCTGAGCGGGTCTGTGCTGATAGCATGTAAAATAATTCTCTTGTAAGCAGTCCACCCACGTACAGCCCAGTGACTTCCCGGGTATAGTTACCTTGGACATCTGCATTAGCATTTTTCTCTGAAGAAAACCCATCCCGCACAACAGTGTTGGCAGCCGGATCCACTACCAGCCTTTTAAACGTCTGACAGCACAGTGGCCACTGGCACACTAGAAATCCTTCCAGCTTTGCCTGTTTTAACCAGCTCCTCTACGGACGATCTTCCACCGTAACTACAGGGAAACTAGTATGCGCCACATCAAAAAAAAAAGAAAGAAATGCTGCATCCCCTTTGCCACAGGCCTGCTACCAGGCTCATAGATCTGAACAGAGACCTAAAGTAGGGAGCCTTCACGTACCGGCACTACGCTCCAGGAAGGGCAAAGCAGAATTTGAGCTTAGTGCACGCTGGCTGTAACAACGGCCTGTCTGCGGGGGACCCGCGGTGCTTCCGCGGGCGGCCCTGCGCCAGCCTCCAATTCTCCCGGCAGGGCCGCCCACTGCGCGGCCTGGCGGCGCCAATGATGAGCCCGGCTCAGCCCCGGCCCGCCGGAGAGCCGGACGGGGCCTGCGGTGAGCCCGGCTCAGCCCCGGCCCGCCGGAGAGCCGGACGGGGCCTGCGGTGAGCCCGGCTCAGCCCCGGCCCGCCGGAGAGCCGGACGGGGCCTGCGGTGAGCCCGGCTCAGCCCCGGCCCGCCGGAGAGCCGGACGGGGGCCTACCCCGCGCACGGGCTGTAGGTATCGCCTGGAGCGCGGCTGCCTCACGGTGGGTAGGTGGGTGGCCCACAGGCCTCGGCCCAGCCCCGGCCCCCACTCCACGTACCCGCTCGCCCTCACTGGGGTTCTTGTCGGGGTGGTACTTCAGCGCCAGCTTGCGGTAGGCGCGCTTGATCTCCTCGGAGGAGGCATTGGGCTTCACCTGCAGGATGTCGTAGTACTCCGTCTCCTTCACCATGGTGGGTGCCTGTGGGAGGACGCGGCACGTTACCCTCGGGTTACCCTCGGCTTATCCCGCCCAGCGCCCCGCCAAGGGCCCGCGGGCCGCGCTCACCGCTGCGGTTACTCCGCTGCACAAAACGCCGCCACTGCCGCCGCCCGCTCCCCGATCCCGGCAGCTCCGCCTCTTCCGCAGCCTTTATAGGAGCCCCGGCCGAATCTTCTGGAATGACGCCGGGCGTGACGTCACGGGGCTGGAACGGTCTAGAACTGCGGCGCGTGACGTCACCGGCGGGGCGCGCGGGGGGAGGAGCCTTGGGCCGGGCCCGGCTCTGGCGCTCCGTGTTTAATTTGGGGCGCTCCGGCCGGGCGGCCCGGCCGCCTTCAGTCGCTCGGGCTGTACGGCTGAGGCTGCCCCGGAGCCGTGCCTGGCATTCCCTGAGTACAGCTCACACAAACTGTACTCCGGCAATGGGGTACCGAGCAGTTGGCATTGGATGGGAACTGTAAATTATTACCTAAGTTAATGTGGTAATGCACGTCTATTCTTTCCTCTTCTTTATTGCTTTTTGATGTATATGTGATACTATTTTTCAATAAAAATTCCAAATAATAATAATTTTATTTTATGGACGCTTTAGATGTACTTTCCATTACAGTTAAAATGTGGCTATTTTATGGAGCTAAAAATATATAAAAAAACTACCCAAAATTTTATATCTTTGTATTATAGACACACTCTGTTGAGTCTAATTTAGAGAGCTTCTACCTGTGTCAGCTTCAGACAAACCTAAAGCACCGTGGGCCCGGCAGGGGTGAGAGGTCCCTCCTGAGGGGCCCCTCATGGCAGCCGCCTCAGTAAAAAACTACCCGAAATTTTGTATCTTTGTGTTGTACACAGTCTGTTGAGTCTAATTTAGAAAGCTTCTACCTGTGTCAGCTTTAGACAAACCTAAAGCACCGTGGGCCCGGCAGGGGTGAGGGGTCCCTCCTGAGGGGCCCCTCGTGGCGGCCGCCTCAGTTGGTGCCCGTTTCTCTCCCTGCCCTGTGAGAGGCTGGCGAGCACCTTGGTACAACCTGCCCTATGCTGTGTGTTAGATCTTGTTCTGGTTAATTAATAGTAGGCTTTCCTGATGCATTGTTCCTCAGTGTTTTTTCAATTTGTAATTAATTGGGCTAATGTTGTACCCCTGCTCTGTATCTGTTATTTGCCTTTTCCTCAAGCCGACCTGCCTGGAGCAGACTTGGAAGCTGGGATAGTTTCCATCTTTCTCCAGGTAACCAAAGGTCCTCAAATAATTATTTACTGCTCAGGGGAAGGGAGATAACTGGTACTTGTGTGGATCTGAGCAATAGCATATTTTCCTAGAAGATGGCAACTTAATACTGAAAAATCTCAAGTGAAAAATACAGAAAAGCTGCATGACCTAAGAACAGATTTTGCTCAAACTTGAGTTGAATAGGGATGTTTACAAGCTGCTTTTTTATTCCAGGAAACAGTTCCTTATTCCCGGGAATGGTTTTATGAAAGCAGAGCATCTCCTGTGGTTATGATAGCCCAAAGGTTCCAGTGCCCTGCCCTGCCAACCACAGCCCAGGTAAAGAGTCAGGATGACTGAAGGAGAGGACCCTGTTGTGTTGTCTAACAGTGGGAAATGGGGAAAAACAAAAAGGGGGAGGGATCTGAATGAAAATTTGTCATCATTTAGAGCTCTGGTGCCACTATAATGAACTTCCTACTGTATTTTAGGTAAATACTATTAGAAGATTGAATTAATACAATCTACTTATATTCAGCATGTAAATTACTGAAGAAGGGGGAGCTAATTACAGGAAATCAACAGAAAATATCAATGAAAGGAACAGTTCAAAACCACAAGAAAGAAATCAGTGTTGATAACTATTATTTTCTCCAAGCATAATTATCAGCAGCTGAACATGTAAATCTGTGTTTTGCAATTGTGAAATTATATTGACAAGTAAATGCAGGAACTCTTCTCTATAAATATTTATGGTATGTTACTCTGTAGGCCAAGAGCTAAATATCTCCTCTTCAAGGCAAAGAAAAGGTTCATTCTCATAATGGTGTCTACCTTAAAGATAAATTAGCTATAATTTGTTGTTCTGAACATAATATTTCCTTTTAAGAAGAAACAGTAAATCAGTTTATAGCTTTGTAGTAGCTGAATGCTTTCATAGATGAGAAGCTTTCAAAGCACATAATGAATAAGAGATCCACATAATGAATAATAGAGATCCATCTTTAGTATGTCATAAAAACAGTATATTTCTGTGAGTAGAAATCCTCCTGTAGGTGTGCGTAGATACCGGTAAATGTAATAAGAATCTCACTGGTGGATGGTTTCTTACTGTTAACATTTGTTACTTGTAATAACAGCCAAAAACTTGGCTGGTTTGGATCTTTTCTTAAGAGGATTGAGCCTCCTATGTAATTTACTTTCATTTTGTTAGGGAGACCTATCAGGTTATGTTTAGATACATCTGCTGTATTTGTTTTCTCCATCTTTGGTTCCAGTTGGTGCAATCAAATCATTATTTATTCAAAGAATTAGTGGGAAAAGTAGTAAGGGTTGGTGTTTGAGATTATAAAAATAGGAGATACCACTCAATGGATATTCTTTGCATCATCATGTACATCTCCTACATCACTCTTGTTTGAGTGATGCAGTCATTCTGATACCTGAGGAGAATACAGTCCTACAGCTGTCTGAAGCAAGACACTTCCTATTTATCAATACTTTATTTATGTATTTGTGGAACAGAGTTAGAATCCTCAGCAGATAGTTTTGTCATGATCAGTAATAAATGTGATACAGCCTTTAAACATGCAGACATATTTCTCAGCAATTACAGTTGTGGTTCCTGTACTCAACCAGCCTAGGGATCAAGGGTGTATATGCCCAGCTCTGTTCCTTGTGGTGCACATCTTGCCTCCTAAAGTTTGTGGTTGTTGCTAACCAGCAGTTCCTTACCCATTTTTCAGATGAACAACAAATTTCTTTTACTGTACTTTCCCTTTCTTCCCTCCTGCCACATGTAACATGAATCACCTTGTTGCTTTTTACTTGCCCAGTATCAAATAAGCGTGTCAACAGGAAAACAAGCAGAGAATTTCTGTTCTCTGCAAGGAGGCAGGAATGGACTGGGAATGGGGAGTAATTAGATCTGGAGCCTGTTTCATTTAGCCACCAGAGGACTCTGGTTCTGAAGCAGGTTAGCACAAAACAGGAGTTAAAACTGCTTCCCCTCTGACCTTGGGACCATGCAGCATCTTTATATCCTACAAGAATTATGCATTTATCTTTTAATCCCATTATATAAATCACTGCTTGAATCTGCTTGTTTGCATTTTTTAACCTGGCTGTATTGCTATTTCTCATTCTTGTTGAAAGCAGGATCCTGGAGACACAAGTAAGAGAACAATCTGCTGAACTGCAGCTGCAGCTTCTTGCAGCACCCTTGATTTTTGTAAAGTATCAAAAAAACCTTTTATTACAAACACCAGAAAAAAAGTCAGGAATCTGAGGGATTGTCTCTTTTCAGTCACACTAAATCTGCTTAAAGAGCTTCAGTATTTCTTCTATAAGGTGAAATTTGAACCACAGCAGACGTTCCTTTGTGCTGAGCTGGATTCTTTCAAGCATCCACTCTCAAAAGTTAGCACAATTTCTACAAACTTCTTAGGGAAATATCCTTTAAGTAATATTTTTAAGCTATGATTTTTAGTCTTATTAAAAATGTATGTTAAACAATAAAGTGTGACAGTTTCATTTAAGGACTCTTTAATGGCCCTGGGGCCGTAATTATGATATGAAAAGGATATTTTCTACAGAAATAAACTGTTAGAAAAATATTTTTGCTGTAGATGGAAAGTAAAAGATTGGTATCTCCAGGAAAAATGTAAATGATGGCATTTGTTTTGAGCTATTTTAGGGTAGTGTGTAGTGAGTAACTAGCAGTCACAGGTTTGTCTAATCTGAATTCCTGCATTAGAAATAAATTAGTATGAAAGCATATGTGAGTTTAAAAAGCTGCTGCTTGCCTGAAGCTTTTCATTCTGGAATCTGCCCTCAGCATCATGTTCTTGGCCCAAGGTACCATAAATTGGTTGATCCCTAAGGTGTGTGTTTAGACTCACTTGTGTGGTAAGATTTAATGGAGGCTTTGGCACTGTAATATTTGAAGACATGTTTGGATTTAGAATTTTGCATAAACCCCCAAAACTACTCTCATTTGGTAGATCTGTGGAGTTTAATTATTTTTTTTACTTTAGCTAAAATGTTTTAGACACTGAATGAAGTTTTTAATTTTATGGGAAAATAGGAAAAAGAGCGAGCTGTAGATAATCACAGTAAATGTAGTTAACAGAACATAGCAGGCAGAAGGCTGCAATTAGTAGCAAGTTGAAAAGCTGACAGGCTCTAAGAAAACTGATATGAAATAATAAAAAACTATTAGAAGTGGTGCAATTTATGTAAAGAAATGTAACAAAGCCTTTGAAACAGGCTTTGAATAAAGGTTATGAGATGTTCTGCTGGTAATGATTGTGAGGTAAGGCTTTTTTTGATTTGGTTTGGATTCAGTGCTGGAAGATGGGAGGAACAATAGGACTACCAGTTTAATGTTTGCACCAAAAAGTATTGTTTGACATGATTTGTTACCAGTTATATGACTAAAAAAAAGGGGCCCTGTCATACAGTTGCTTAAACTCACTGGGATGACTAGCAAGGAGCATCCAGAATTAGTGCACCCCTCTGTTCATTTTAAGTAAATACAGGTTTTATGGTGAAACATTCACTTTCTTGCCTTACAAATAAATAGATGGGGGAGTACACAGCCCTGGGTAGTTTCACATTTCCATAGTCTTACTGTGAATTAAACCTGAAACATCCTGTCCCCAGCATGCTCCACTCACACCAAGGCTGGTTTGCCTTGCAGTGCTCTTGGTCACTGTTGGACCTTAGTAACAACATGGCTTTGGTTTGGCCTCTCTGATATTTCTGCTTGGGATCTTGTGACTGTGCAGATTGTAGTGACAGTGTCTTCAACTCTGAGGTTGCAAATTTCTGAAAGATACCAGTCCTAATTGCAGAGCAAAGGATGTGAACAGTATGTGAGCTTTATTTGGCTTTTATATTCCTTTATTGCTTAGTGAGCCTGTCAACGCCCAGAAATCTTATCCTGTAGCTGCAAAAAGCAGCCCATCCCAGCACAAATATTCCGTCTGGGTCTAGTGCAGGCTTGTGCAACTTGCATGCAGGTAGATTTAGGCATAAAAGGATCACACCATCTTGTAAGGTGCAGCATGTAGAAACCATTTCAAGATGAAGGTTTTTTCTGCTGAACTCCATGTAAGTTGCTGGCCTCGTTTGTTAGGATTTATTTCTTGAAACTTGAAGTCAACCTAGAAATGTACCAGGATGGCAAAGGCAGGTTCTGTGTCAAGCTATTACAGCTTGACATTCATGAGCCTGTTGTTCAAGTGACAAGACCACAGCTGGCAGTTGCAGGGAACACAGTTTATCACAATGATGTGAGTTTTCTGTTACAGTCACACAATAGAGAGTCCAAAGCAACTCTTCTCCACCAATTCCCACTGATAAATTCCCCTTACTTCACAGTCTGGCTTCCCTTCTGGCAGTAACAATCTGCCCTTGTTACTGGAGGAGTGATCTGCCACTGGAGAATGCTTGATTGTGTCAAAATAATTTGCTAACCATCAGCAAGTTTAAGGAAAATTATAGGAAAAACAAAACAAAAAAATCTTTCATAAATGCAGTGTATACAGAAGACAGATAAATTTGAGGTTATCTGTTTATTCACTGAAAGTACAAGACTTTGAGAATGAGCAGCCATTTCCTTCCAGGAGACCAGCCAGTTACCCAGCCACTAAACGCCAAAGATGCAACTCAATCAAGGTAATTAGCAGTTCTCTAATTGGTTTCCTTCATATAGCATCTAAAACACTTTAGATGACCTGAAGAAGAAAAAGAAGGGTTTTCTTGCAGCAGAGTTTTCTTTATCATGTTACTGGCAAGTTGGTTGCAAGGAAGAGATCTTGTGGCTTTCTGCAGAGAATTGTTCGAACAAAGGGTTCAGAGAATTATCCCAAAATGAAAGAACTAAATCAATCCTGACAAATAGAGTTTTGCTGCATATGATGACAAATTTTTACCATTGAAATACCCCCATTTTGTGTTCAGGTATTTTCAAATCAAGTTTCTGGTGATGAGAATAGAATTCTTAGAATCTCGCTTCAAATTTTTCTTTCATTTCAAGTTGCATTGTCTACAGTTATATGTTTGGATATGGTGCAAGGCACTCTGGAATACAATCCACACTTTCTACAAAGTTAATATTTGCTATCTTAGATACTCCTAGTCACTATGGCTCTCTTTGTACCATTAAGTAGAACATTTTAGATGATGTTCTCTGGCTCCGAAGGCCATGGCACAGCATGGCTTGCATCTCTCTTCCTCCTCCAGACAGGGTGGTCATTAATATCATCTCCAGTGACAGCCTCTGCCCTGCATTGTCCCAGGCAAGTGCCAGTTCATACAGAGCCATGCCAGGGAAGATGCTCAGAGCGGGTGGCTTGAGCCATTCTCTGGATTTTGTTTAGTTTACCAGTACAGAAGTAGCCTAAATAGCTGAACTGGTCTCTCTTACATCCTGGGAAGTAATTTGTTCAGTCATGTGTAGAAACTTCCATATTATACCATAGGCCTGCTCTGGTGAGGTGCAGGAAGTGCTGCTGTAGTTGTGGTGCTGGAGGAGGTGCTTAGCTGTTGCAGTGCTGGATTTCATAGGTAGAGTTGACTTTAAGGCATTTCCTAGTAATTTATCTGTGTTTTCTGTAAGAAAATAGCTTTGTTGAATGTTCTTTTTCAAAACTAGACTTAGTAAAATTAGAATTGCTTCAACTTGTGTGAATGAATTTGTGGAAATCTTGGCAAAAGAAAAGATTTGCATCTTAAAGCATTGGGAACTCATTAAAATTCTTCTCATGGATAATTAAAGAAAAGTGAATTAAAAAGAAAGTTTAACAGTAAGCAGCTCACAGGCACTGCGACATTTCAAGCATGTTAAAATCAGAAAGAAATAGCTTTTGTAGCAGTAGACTCCTCCTCTTGTATTACGTGTTGTTTTTTCTAACAAATAACCAGTTACTGTTGGTTTCTTTGGTTCTCCAAGTAGCTCATTTATGCCTGATCTGCACAGTTCTTCAGCATATTTGTGGCCAGCTTTGCAGGGTTTGTCAGCATGCCTAACAGTGGAGAGACTCTCACAACACAACTGCAGACTGAAAATGCAAGGAATGTTTCAGGAAGCTGTGAAAATGGGTAAAGTACCTTAAGCATTTATTTTAACAAACTCATATACCAATTTTCCCCAGCTTAAGTTTCTCTTGTACTGCTGTGCAGATGCACAAGAATTTTTCCTGGTATCTCTACTATCTAATGAAGAATAAGGTGTATCTTTTGAGGCTAGAATAAGAGAAAATTCTTAATGAAGATTATAAATAGGCTTATTCTCCTATGCTAAATCCTACTTTGACTTTAAACCTAATAGCATCATTGAGTAGGTAATATGTTGCTTGTATCTTATTGGCATGTAGGATACCCCTGTAGAATGTTTCTTTTATAGCACGGAGGCTATTTAGCCTCTTCTCTTCTGGATTTGAGGGAGTAATCCTCAGGTAATAATTGATCTTTGTGACAGACCATCTTCTTCCTGTCAAAGGCAACAGAACTTAACCAGGTAACCCATCTCTTAGAGGTGGGAGTGGGGAAGTCGGTTTTAGAGGAGTGTATTTTGATGTTTTTGTTACCTCTTACAAAAATAATCCCGCTGGCTGCTGTCTCCTCCCTTCTGTCCTAGGCAGCACAAAAAGAACACATTGTTTCTTCTACCTGTTGATCTATCACTGGAATGGTATCTTCTAAGAGAGAAATCTCCCCATCTCTAGAGTTTTTGGAAGTACTTAAGATTAGAACAAGACATCTCATGGGAAATATTTTAGCTTCTGATTGTTAGAAGTTTGTCAGTATTGCTAAGGACTAATATCCATTTCCAGAGACTGAATTTAGTCTTCTGTTAAGTTATATCTAACTTCACATTTATTTAGGGAATAACTTGCATGTTATGTCTCTTGGAAGATATGTTTGATCCTTTCAGGTAAAAGATTGGTTGGGATAATTTCTGCCATAATGGTTTCTTCTGTTCTGGGCTTTGTAATCCTGGATAAGAATCATGAGGAGCAATCCAAAGACTTAAGGTTTTCAGGACAGGAAGAAGTTGAAGAAATCTTTGAAAACTATTGAATGTATTGTTGTTGCTTCTGGAATCCCAATGTAGTTAAGTACTAGAATTGTAATTTTTTGGTTTAATCTGTCCAAAGATCATAAACCATTATTTGACTTGTGATCTGTATACGTACATGTACACTCCGACTCATGAAAGTTAGGATTTTGCTAAGTTAGTAATAATGCCTCTATTTTAGTCCATGCATGCTTCTATTTGTGACGTACTTAATTAAAAAGAAAATTAAAATCTGAGTTTTCTTTGTTAAGGAAAAAAGTTAAAGGAGAATTTAAAAGTACAGTGGTTTGCATCCACTGCAAAAAGGAAGTTTAAGGTTCCTGTATTAGAAATATGTTTAGCATCTGGGTTTTTACTGAATTTCTGATGGAAGAATATCAGACCCTAGAACTCAAAATACTTTTGATGTATTCAAAGTCTTTAGCATAAAACATCTATGTTTGTTTTTGAAGATGCCAGTGCATGTTGCCATGTTTATGCTGTTGCATTAAATGCTGTTGTTTACCTGGTGTGGTTTGAAGTTAGGTGGCAAACTTCTGTCCCTTTTTTAGTATGCTGGAAGTAGGATTCCAACTAGAAAGGACTAGACAAAGAAAATAAAAACGTATCAAATGGACATAGGAAAGGAAGATCTTTTATAAGGCTGAAATTGAATCAGTATGACCTTAAAAATGAGGCAGAGATGAAATAATGAGTTCTGTGGTGTGACCTAACTTTGCTACATTCCCTGCAAATAGCCATACAGAGACAGATACTGGGAGATTTCTGCTTTAGGTCTGGGTTTTTGCTGCACAGGGGAGGACAGAGCCAAAAAATCTGTACCAAGGTCAGGGCAGGGTTGTAGTATGCTCCCAGTTGCTGAATAGAGCCTTTTTGGGGGAGAATAAAAAAGGCTCGTTACATTGTTTATTTCTTCCCATTCAGCCATGAAGTTCTCAGCTATCCCTAAAACTGCTCTGCTCACCAAAATACATGACCTGATTTTTGAGGATTTTTATTCTCAACAACAATAAAATGCTTCAGTTCTGTTTTTTGCAAGTAAAGAAATAAGTTTTACTAGAAGGTGTGTGCCAACTGTGTTATATGGTAAAACAGATCTCAGCTGTTAACTTTATCACTAGTATTTTGTTCTTTATTCAGCATTTGTTTAGCTTTTAAATATATCTTTGTGAGAGAAGAAGTTGTGTGAGTAATTTGACAAAGACTGGTTTCTTGTGCGCTGGGAAAATCAAAGCGATTGTTGAATCAGCTGAACCTTTTTGCAAGAATAGGAACATATCTGGGCTGATCTATGGCCCTGTTTTTAAATCTCATGAGGGCATGGAAACCAATTAACAGCTAAATCTAACCTGTTCTTCAAGGGCAAAGGGGAACTTTTAAATAGAATTAATAAGGAATGTATTATAATATTGCCCTCATTTGAGTAGAGGAGTAATTAGTAAATAAGATGACCAGATAGACAGTAGTGTCCTGTAAAGGGCCATGGGGACTTCCTGTGACTCTCTACTCATCATGTTACATTACAGAAAATGAGGGTTTAAAGAACTAATGTGGTGTGGGTTACAGAAAATTACAGAAAAATGTTACATTACAGAAAATGAGGGTTTAAAGAACTAATGTGGTGTGTCATTACTGTGGGTTTTTTTCCCTTATGTCATAAAAAATGAGAAAACATCTTCAGAACATCTTGGGTAACAGTTGGTAGCACCTCAGAGTCTGGAGATAGAGTATTTTCTTGGCTGTTAATGTGCCAGTCTCTTTAGCTGCCAATCTATCAAAGCTGTGGTGCTATGTTGATTTAAGTCAGAGTAACTTTATTGTCTTTGTCTAGAACTCTAGGTCAGATCTGTGATTCTGAATTTATTGTCTTTGTCACATGGTAGAAATGTGCTCATTTCTACAATCTGTCTCTAGGGTTCTGTTTTAAAATACTGGATTTGGTATTTTGGTCTCTTATAGGTTGCATGGGGATTTGGGAAAGGATTTCTCATGAATGGGATCCAGATGAAGATATTTAGTTTCTGAAGTCTCTAGGCAAAATACCAGAATCATTACAGTTTTCAGGGGTTACCCATAGGTAATTTAAGCCATTGCTTTTTGCTGCCAGAAGAGTTGGCAGATGAATACTTAAAGATTCCCTCTTGAATTCAAGTGTCCCAATGAGCTGTTGAAAATGTCTAACACCCAATGAAAAATTTTTAAGAATTTGCAGATGTAGACCCAAAACACTCCCCAAAGCAACTGTAATGCAGAGTAAGGCTGGTGGAATGTGTATAGCTGGGCTGGCCTGGAGAATATGCAGCAAAAGCTTGGAGGGGGGAATTCCTCAGTGTTGGAACAGAGATCAATATTTAGGACACTTGTCACCAAGACTGAAACAGCACAAGATGGACACTTGATTAGAAGAAGGATGTTTTATCATCCACTTTATAGTGGATTCCTTAAATAATTAAGCCACCGAGCTGCAGGAGTTTAGAGAAGGAATTCACTAAGTTGTCCTCAAGAGAAGCAAGTAGTAAAAGA
Organism: Camarhynchus parvulus; assembly: GCF_901933205.1. Lineage (NCBI taxonomy): Eukaryota > Metazoa > Chordata > Aves > Passeriformes > Thraupidae > Camarhynchus > Camarhynchus parvulus. Next base: position 4,914,011 of record NC_044580.1, read on the forward strand.
TAAAATCAAAATTTATGAAGAAGTTCTGTCTTGGAAAAAGGCATATTTTCCACTTCAGCCTTTTTTTTTTTGTGTTTATTAAATAGGATTAATATTTGATTGTTAGGAAAACCAGTTCAACAAAGAAGTGTTTGAGAAAAAAATGCTTGTGCAAATGGGGATCTGCACACATTGATTGCTCCCTAGACCTGTGTCTTACAAAATATTTCTTTGGGCAAGGCAAGCAAAGAAAGGAGTTCAATTAAAAGGTGGGGACTTTGTTGTAAGAAGTATGAAGTAACATGCCCACTGCCATGTGAGTGCAGTCTCTGGTGAGCTTGTAGGTGATGTGCCCGGAGGAGCAGCAAGGCAGAGGAAGGAGCTGCACTGCTTTAGAGCAGCACTGAGCCTTCCTGAGAGCCACTGAGTCTGGAAGCAATGCTGTCAGAGCATCCCCAGGAGAAGCAGAACGGGATTGCTTTTTGGAAAAAAATCATGTAAGGGACAGAGAAATTGTAGGCACTCTGCAGACGCTGTAACTGAGCTTTCCCTCCCTATTGGCTGTGTTCTCTGTTGCAGACAGTGTGCAGGATAATTTATTTTGAGAGGACAAAAGCAGAAGAATCATGCAATCGTGCAAGTTTTATAATAAAAGCTTTGGAAGTTAAGTGGACCTGAACTGCAATAACATAGTTGACCACAGCCAGAGCTTTGCACCTTGAACATACTGTTCTTCCAAACATAGGCATCACATCACAACCTCAGCTTATCTGATAATGAATGCAGCATCTTCAACAGTGACTGTGTCTCATCCATTAAACCAGAATAAGAATAATTAATTAATAAAAATATTTTGCTGCATGTTGATCTCACATGTGGTACAACAGTACCTGGGAGCAGGGTGGGAGTGGAAAAGCTGTGTAATGAAGAAACCTCTGCAACAGAAATACCAAGAAAGGGAGGAGGAGATGGTATCTTCATTGTGAATCTGACAGCACAGGTCTGGAAGCTCAGAATGTGGCTCTGAGTGAATGTATGGTCTGAACTACCCACTGGTTTTATGACAAGAAAATGTTTGAGTCTTCTTTGTGAGCAGTTGTCAATGTGATTTCCAGATGTAAAAGTACTTTGGCTTGCTATATGTGCATAGAGGGTTTTGAGTAAATATTCTGGTGTCTAAAGGAATACCTTGTCCTGAACAATGTATTAACAATTTATGTATGTAATTATTTGTTAAACAGCTTATTTTGCACTTTATAGAAAGTCTCTCTCTCTCTCTAGAAAGGCTGATCTTTTAAATTTTTTATAATTCCTGTAGAGAGCTGACTGGTAAAAACTTAACATTGACAAGATTACAGGAGTTGAACAGGAATAGGATAGGGAATGGGAATACCAAAAGAATGAGATGTCTTTTTATTTGCTCCCATACGTAATCTGTTTAATGAATAGGTTCCCTTTAAATTTCATAATAATATGACGGCTGCATAACAGTGTTCATATTCTCTTGGTGCAGTTTCTGGTTGTAGAAATCAGTCTGCAGAAACAAGACCAAAATGTATCCTAGAACATAAATTTCATAGTTTTTAAATTTGAGAGAAAAGCTACAACCTAATTATACAGGACACTCAGTGTATTCTGTAAGGCTTATTCAAGTGTGAGTTTCTGTAAAATGTTTTTTCCAAGGAGGAAAATGGTTTATTATCATATTAAAGACTGACTTAGTAGATTCTCTTCAGTTTTATGGTTTGTATTTTCACTAGATTTTACTGTGAGGAAACAATTTGGATGACAGCAATTATCTATATCTGGCCTAGAGCTTGAGGTGTAAGCAGAAATTCTAATTCCCAGAACAGGAAACAGAGCCTGTGGAAGGGAAATCTAATTCCAAAGTCCCTCAAAACAACAATAAAAAAATATGGAAATTAGTATCACGGTAAGTAGTGCCATTAATCACTAAGCATCATTATGGTAACAGAACAAACAGTTTTTCTAGTGTGCAATTAGCAAAAGAGCACTCATTTTGTAATGATAAAAGCAGAGAGATTTAGCTGTGGCATTTAGTTTCTGTAGTTACAATAAGAAGTGGCACTGTATTCAGTGGTTGCTATCAAATACACTCAGATAAAACCAGTAATTGCTATGACAGCAAATCCAGGTTGGATGCTTCTCCTCTGGTGACTCACACCCAGCAGAGGGGCTGTCAGTTACACCAGTCATTATTTTACCTCACACACACGTTGCTTCCTGGGTTACAAAGATAAATCTCACTAGGGCTGTTACAGTCATGGAAACACAGAGGGAAAGGAAGCTCTCCCTTTGTTAATCCCTTTGTTAATAGAGAATGTTCAGAATCTTGCTTTTCAGGTTGGCCTGGTGTGTGAGAACAGCTTCAGTGTGGAATAGCATCCAAGGGGCACAGGGGAGTGCTGGGAGCTGTGGGTGGGGTGGGCAGTGTTGGGCTTTGCCCCAGAGCTCTGGATAAACCAGGCAGCCTGAGCTGTCTCAGGTGAGAGCAGCGTGTTGAGTTCAGGCAGCAGATGAGGTCATGTTTGCTAGAGCAATACCTTGACATTAAAGCCCAAATTACATCAGGAAATACTGTCATTCAAAAAACACCCATGCTAATGGAGTTGTACAGAAACATGCTTTGGTTAGTTCTAGCTGGTCAGTGTTTTGGAGCTCTATCTCAGTTTGTCCTAATTGACTTGTTCAAGTGACCCCTACTGTTGAATTCAAGCTCTGTGTGATTTGTACAGGTTTTTGCTTATTATTTTTGGAGTTGTAAACTTGCAGAATTCAGATGCAGAAAGTCCACCTTTAAACTGGTAGTTGGATTTTGGAAGATGCTGGCCCTGCACTAATAACACTGAATAATTTATGCAGAACCTCAATCTTCATAAAAAATTTAAGAGCCAAAGTCCAGATCTCTGAAGAATTTTGGTTTTGCTGGGGCATCTTGGCACCATGCCATGGTTCTGCAGTGCCTTTTCTCCTTGCTGCAATTCATGCTCAGTAAGCTCTTGATCAAGCAGCCCCACCAAATTCTGCTCAGTTCAGTCTTGAACAATTCCAGATACCATAACCATTCTTGGATATTTACTTAATTTTTAAAGAAATAACTCCTAATAAAAGGTTAGAGTCATCAAAGCCACATTCTTTCACTCACAAGCAATGGTTCTGAATATACACAGAAGTAAGAATTATGTAGCATGGAGTGTTACCAACTTTAACACTCACAAAGATACTGAATGTGTAGGGATCCTTCTGGAAGTTTTGCACATTGAAGCATTACCAGAGGAAGTCCAGAAGTTCAAATGTTGGTTGGCTGTTTTTCTATAAAGAGAATATAATGTAAACTGAACCAGTGGCCTATAATAGATAAGAATGAAGCAAGCTAAAGAGATATTAATCTGGGAAAAGTAATTACTAGTGTTTATTAAGGTTTTGAATATCATCAAATGAGGCTCTTCTGGTACATTACTAATCAGAGTTGTTTTATTCAGAAGGCTTTTCTGCTGTTTGTTTTCATCAAAAAATTTTGGTTATCTTTGGACCAAGACTTCGGGTTATTTGTTTTGTAAAATGATTAAAAGCTTTTTTATTCACAAGATATTTAAAGGAAAAGGTTCCACTGGATTGTTAAACATCAAGTATAGTTTTTCTTTAAAATAGGAAAAGAATCAAGAATTATATCAGGTGTTTTGAGATGGCAGACAACCATATGTTCTTAAGTTATTTCAGATGGGGAT